>NC_138773.1:314220425-314557192 GCF_965119305.1 Pelophylax lessonae
GTGGAGAGAGAGAGGGGTCCAGTCCCAGGAAAACCTACACAGGTCGTGAATACTGTGGATTGCCCCTGGGGCTCTGCCTGAAGTCAGAGGGGACCACTCCGGGAGAGGTTCTGGGATCCAGTGTCAGATAGCTGTAAAGGGGGTATCTAGGTTGAGGACCCTGAAGCTACAGAGGGGGTACATAGTCAGTGGACCCTGAAGAGTTCAAGGTCAAAGGGGGCACCTGCAGTTTGGGCCCTGAATTGCACAGAGCGTGCCAGTTAAAGTGACAGCTATACAGAGTTCTACTATATACTACCTCAAGCTGTGCCAGGCGGGGGAAAGTATTCAGTGACTTCCACAGTACAACAGTGTCAGGAGTTCTACAGTTCTCAGTCTTGGATCTTCTGGACTATAAGTCGAGGATTCAGCACTTCTTCTGTTCTACAGAGTGTTCTCAGTGTCAGTGAGCTTTGGCTGGCGCCGGCTGGCGTCACAGCAGCGCCAACGGGCATTTCAGAAGTAAAGTCCCAATTGTAATTAGTTTAAGCCTCAAGGAGTATCCCACCCATTCCCTTCTCCCATCCCCTTTTTCCCATAAAAACCACAAACAAAGATGCCGGAGTTGTCGCTACTTCAGTTGTCACACCCAGGGTCGCAGCTCACATGGGCTGGAGAGATTTCCGGTACTGATGGCAGACCCACATCAGGCCATAGGCCAGGAAACCTTGCTACACAAACTTTTCATTCTTTTTTTTATTTGTTTAGCAAAAAAGAAAAAAACCTGGCGGTGATCAAATACCACCAAAAGAAAGCTCTATTTGTGGGGAAAAATGACATAAATTTGGTTTAGGTACGGTGTTGCATGACCGCGTAATTGTCATTCAAAATGCAACAGCACTAAAAGTTGAAAATTGGCCTGGGCGGGAAGGGGGTGAAAGTGCCCTGTATTGAAATGGTTAAAAATGTATTTCCTAATAGAGGGCACCTGCATTTCCCCCAGCTTTGACACAATGCTGCTTCTATCTGTTCTGGAAACCAAATAGCCATTACCCACAATGCAGTTCAATGTGAAGGTTGGCACTGGGTCATAGATAATTATTTTTTCATGGGGAGGGGTCAACGTTGTGTACCAAAGAGGATCAATAGGGTGGTGCGCTGTTGCGAATTATAAGTGTTGCAAAACTGTTCTACCAGTGGTAGGAGCTTACACAGTGACACGAGATTTCTGACCTGCGGACTCCGTTTTGCTCAGCAGGGATTGATCCGCTGATCCCTGCTGAGCAGGCGGATAACAGATCCGCCTCCACTCTGTGAGCTGTCAGATCCTCGCTCTCCTCTATGGGGAGATCGGGTGAAAACGGACCGCCTGTCCGTTTTCATCCGATCCTATCTGATCCGATCCTCCAGACGGATGGAAAATAGGGTTTCCATCTGTCTGGATTTCACGGAAAGGATTGGATCGGATAGCAGCGGGTGTCAGAGGAGATGTCACCGCTGACATCCACTGCTCCATAGGGCTGCATGGAGCATCTGATCCGGTCCACCTGAAAAAGTGACAGACGGATCGGATCGGAAAGCCTGTGTGCAAGGGGCCTAACATATGTCATAGTCCTTGTACCCAAAAGCCCCCTACACATGGGCATACAGCATAAATACAGGCACATTTCTGTGCCCGGGAAGACCAGGTATTGCATACAGATGCCCCTAGACATAAATGGGTTGTGCACAGGTATACTGTGTAGAGATGCACTGGTCCAAATCAATTGGTGGAGGGGGGGGGGGGTTAGTTGGCCCACCCTTTGCAGCTTTAACAGCTTCAACTCTTCTGGGAAGGCTGTCCACAAGGTTTAGGAGTGTCTATGGGAATGTTTGACCATTCTTCCAGAAGCGTATTTGTGGGGTCAGGCACTGATGTTGGAGAGAAAGCCTGGCTCTCAGTCTGCACTCTAATTAATCCCATAGGTGTTCTATCAGGTTGAGGTCAGGACTCTGTGCAGGCCAGCCAAGTTCCTCCATCCTAAACTTGCTCAGCCATGTGTTTATGGTTGCTTTGTGCACTGGTCCAAATCATTTGGTGGAGGGGGCATTATGGTGTGGGGTTATTTTTGAGAGGTTGGGCTTGGCCCCGTAGTTCCAGTGAAGGGAACTCTTAAGGCGTCGGCACACCAAGACATTTTGGACAATTTCATGCTTCCAACTTTGCGGAAACAGTTTGGGGATGACCCCTTCGTGTTCAAACATGACTGCGCACCAGTGCACAAAGCAAGGTCCATGAAGACATGGATGAGCGAGTTTGGGGTGGAGGAACTTGACTGGCCTGCACAGAGTCCTGACCTTAACCCGATAGAACACCTATGGGATTAATTAGAGTGCAGATTGAAAGCCAGGCCTTCTCGTTCAACATCAGTGCCTAACCTCACAAATGCGCTTCTGGATGAATGGTCAAACATTCCCATAGACACACTCCTAAACCTTGTGGACAGCTTTCCCAGAAGAGTTGAAGCTGTTATAGCTGCAAAGGGTGGGCCAACTCAATATTGAACCCTAAAAACTAAGAGTGGGATGCCATTAAAGTTTGTGTGTGTGTGTGTAAAGGCAGGCGTCCCAATACTTTTGACAATATAGTGTGTATTATCTGGCTTTAAGGAATGTCAATGGTGGACCCAATATAAAGGAAAGTGGAAGGCACTTAGAGGCACCTTGTTTCTTTGAACCTCCCCACAGAGCTGCTTCTTCTCCTAAGTGCTGCCTTGGTGTAAGTATCCCCACACTATCCATCCAGATCCAGGTCCTCATCCCACAAAACAAGGGTGAGTGCAGGCAGAAGAGAAATCCAAGATTGTCAGGGCAGGCAGAAGGCAGCAGAGGTATCTGGTAACATAACAAAGGTCAGGGCAAGAATTGGGCAGTAGAGGTATCTGGTAATGTAGAAAAGGTTATGGCAGGCAGTAGAGGTATCCAGTAATATAACAAATACCAGGGCAGGCAGTAGAGGTATCCAGTAATGTAGCAAAAGTCAGGGCAGGCAGCAAACAGTAGAGATATCTGGTAACATAACAAATGTCAGGGCAAGCATCGGGCAGTAGAGGTATCCGGTAATGTAGCAAAAGTCAAAGCAGGCAGCAGACAGTAGAGCTAACTGATAATATAGCAAGGGTCAGAGCATACAGTGGGCAGTAGAGGTATGCAGTAATGTAGCAAAGGCCATGGCAGGCAGTAGAGGTATGTGCTAATATAGCAAAGATCAGGGGAGGCAGTAGGGGTATCCAGAAATGTAACAAAACTCAGAGCAGGCAGTAGACATTGGAGGTATCTGGTAACATAGAAAGGTTCAGGGCAGACAGTGGGCAGTATAGGTACCTGGTAATGTAGTAAAGGCCAAGGCAGGCAGTAGAAGTAGGTGATAATGTAGCAATAGTCAGGGGAGCACAATAGGTATTTGATAATGTAGCAAAGGTCAGTGCAGGCATCAGATAGTAGAGGTATCTGGTAACAAAGCAAGGGTCAGGGCAGACAGTGGGCAGTAGAGGTATCAGATAATGTGGTAAAGGCCAGGGCAGGCAGTAGAGATATGTGCTAATTTAGCAAAGGTCAGGGGAGGCAGTAGGGATATCCAGAAATGTAACAAAAATCAGAGCAGGCAGTAGACAGTGGAGGTATCTGGTAACATAGAAAGGTTCAGGGCAGACAGTGGGCAGTATAGGTATCTGGAATGTAGCAAAGGCCAGGGCAGGCAGTAGAAGTAGGTGATAATGTAGCAATAGTCAGGGGAGCACTAGAGGTATTTGATAATGTAGCAAAGGTCAGGGCAGTCAGCAGATAGTAGGGGTATCTGGTAATGTAGTAAAGGCCGGGGCAGGCAGTAGAGGTATTTGATAATGTAGCAAGGGTCAGGGCAGACAGTGGGCAGTAGAGGTATCTGGTAATGTAGCAAAGGTCAGGGGAGGCAGTAGGCAGTGAAGGAATCCCAGAACATAGCACAGGTCCGTAACAGGACTAAACAAACAAACTAGTTAGGCAGACTTGGTCAGTAGGCAACACTATCACAAGCACAGAGACACAAGCCAATGCACTTTAAATATGGCAGCTCTAGCACCATGAGTTAATCTCAGAAGGCGTGGGGAAAGTACAGGGCTATAGCCAATAACTGCTGAGAGGAGCTAAGAAGCTGCATCCTATTGCCCAGCAACCAGGAAACCGGCCAAGCAAAGGAGAAATGGAGCTGCATCCTGTTGCCTAGCAACCAGGGACTCAAGCTGTTTCTGGGAACTGGGAGCAGACAATGGGTTCTTCTGGCAGACAGGTAAGTATACAGGCTGTCTAATATACACCTCTAGGTTTATATTGTGGTTATTGTCCTCACTGGAATTTTTTACTCATGTCCTGTCCCAGTGACACCCTGTGTGTGACAAGAGGCAGTCAAGCTAGGAAGTGAGGGATAATGGATGTGCTTGAAATTATATTAAAACATGCTTGCATAGTACATTTTAGGGACACAGAAATATGTGAGGGGAACTTAATAAAAAATGAGATACAGGTGTGGAAATTTTTAGATTAGTCCAGCTTGGACCAATGTTACTATGTACAGTATATACCACACCTGTGGAATCCCTCTGTAAATCACTGTATAGACACTGCTACTCTAGTGATCCCCACCAGCTTTGGAGTCCCATGCTTAGTGGCTAACCTGTTGCATTCTGAACACAGGAGGCTGGCTGCTCAGCATGGGCACCATTCAGAGATTGTTTTGAATTTTCTCAATGCAAAGGGTTCGCTGATTGGACCAAGTGGAGAGCAGGGTGGTGACATCACCCTCTCCACCTCATCCAGTCAGAGAACCCTTTGCATTCATTGTGAGAATGGTGGGAATGGTGCCCGTCCTGATTGGCCTTTTTTTTAAAATGCATTAGGACCCAGAAGCTAGTGGAGATCACTGCAGTAGTGGTGCAGTATTTGTGTCTATTACAGTGATTTCTAGCTTCTAGAGGGATCCCACAGGTATGGTATATTCTGTTGCTATGGCTATTTTAAAGATTCTTATAGCATTAATATAGGAATAACATTTTAAGACCATATATTGCTAAGAAGCTAGGATACCCTTATTGATTGCTAATGAACCAGTTGAACTGGTTCATGAAGCTCAGGACAGGAAATATTGATACAGGAAGCAGGGGGAGGGTAAAGAGGGCTTCTAAACAGTAATTTTCTGAAAAAGACAGAAGGGACTGGTACTGGCGAACTCCAGGAAGCAAGAAGCATTTGGGAAAGAGATCTTGGATGCTGGAAGACGACTCCATCATAAAGAAAGATTGAAAAAAGGAATGTTACCTGGGGATGATATTAAATTTACAACCTAAGTTACTCAGCTTTTAGTGTATCCCTCTTGCATACATTATCCATGCTAATGCCATGCTAAAAGTATTGGGAAGCCTGCCGTTACACGCACATGAAATGGCATCCCAGTCTTAGTCCGTAGGGTTCAATATTGAGTTGGCCCACCCTTTGAGGCTATAACAGCTTCAACTCTCCTTGGTAGGCTGTCCACAATGTTTAGGAGTGTGTCTATTGGAATGTTTGACCATGCTTCCAGAAGCGCATTTGTAAGGTCAGGCACTGATGTTGGACGGGAAGGCCTGGCTCACAGTCTCCGCTCCAATTTATTACAAAGGGTGTTCTATTGAGTTGAGGTCAGGACTCTGTGCAGGCCAGTCAAGTTCCTCAACCCCAAACTCGCTCATCCATGTCTTTATGGACCTTGCTTTGTGCACTGGTGGTCATGATGGAACAGGAAGGGGCAATCCTCAAATTGTTCCCACAAAGTTGGGAGCATGATATTGTCAAAAAACGTCAATCAAAATGTAAACAAAATGTCAAAAAAACCTTAGGAGTTCCCTTCACTGGAACTAAGGGTCCAAGCTCAACCCCTGAAAAACAACCCCACACCATAATCCCCCCTCCACCAAATGATTTGGACCAGTGCACAAAGCAAAGTCCATAAAGACATGGATGAGCAAGTTTGGGGTAGAGGGACTTGACTGGCCTGCACAGAGTCCTGACCTCAACCCGACAGAACACCTTTGGGATGAATTAGAGCGGACACTGTGAGCCAGGCCTTCTCACCCAACATCGGTGCCTGACCTCACAAATGGGCCTCTGGAAGAATGGTCAAACATTTCCATAGACACACTCCTAAACCTTGTGGACAGCCTTCCCAGAAGAATTGAAGCTGTTATAGCTGCAAAGGGTGGGCCAACTCAATACTGAACCCTACGGACTAAGACTGGGATGCCATTAAAGTTCATGTGCGTGTAAAGGCAGGCGTCCCAATACTTTTGACAATATAGTGTATTTTGTAATATCTGTCAGTCTTGTACTGTATTCCTATAATTGTGATAGCTTGTATGTACTGTACAGCATTTTGTTTGATAAAAGCACATTAATCCATTACAGAGGTTTGATTGCTTCCTTGGGTTTACCGCAAAGAACCTAAAAGACACAAAGCAAAACATACATACATTTAACAAATACAGATAAAATATAAATCATATTAGTCCAGGATGGAACAATATGTATAAAAGATCACCTGGAATTCTTCTTTATGGGTCCTTTCACACGAGCAGTGCGCCCAACGGACTCCGTTTTGCTCAGCCGGGATCGATCCGCCGATCCTCGCTGAGCAGGCAGATGACAGCTCCGTCTCCACTTACTTTGCAGAGACGGAGCTGTCAGATCCCTGCTCTCCTCTATGGGAGATCGGATGAAAACGGACCGCCTGTCATCCTGTTTCATCCGAACCTATCCGATCCTCCAGAGGGATGGAAAATAGGGTTTCCATCTGTCCGGATTTTATGGACAGGATCAGATCAGATAGCAGCGGGTGTCAGTGGACATGTCTCCACTGACATCCACTGCTCCATAGGGGTGCATGGAGCATCCGATCCGGTCCTCCTGAAAAACTAATCGGAAAGCCCATGGGAAAGAGGCCTAAGGGTTTTTTTTTTTGCCTTCCTTAGAATCAACTCTAGATATAGGGTTCTTTTGGCATCTTGCTTAAAAAAAATTTAAGGGTAACTCCACTTTCGAAAAAAATAGCAAATAAAGAAAAAACAATATAGCGTATACAATTGTGACACAAATCATATTGTAATTGAATGTTATTAAAAATGACCTTTCCTTTTCAATCTGCAGCTGTTGTAATTTTCTGAAAATGCAATACAATATGACCGCCTGGAGCTGTTCTATACACAGAATGTATACTGACCACACCCCCAGAAACATCATTTCCTGCTTGTGTGATTGGCTCACCAATTTTCCGAGAAGTCTGCACTAAGATACAAGTCAGATTTCTGGCATCCCCTGCACCAAAAACTACATTTTTGGTGAGATCCTCCCAATAGGAACACGTCTAAAATAATGCAGGCCCAGCAGTTTTCCTTATTAGTGCTCTGCAGCTGCCACAGCTGATAGATAATTATGAAACCACTCCCATTAGACCCACTCAACACAAAGGAACAAACAATGATTTCTTGAAAAAAACAAAAGGTAGGAATCTGCAACAAAGTTTGTTAAAATCCTTGTGAAGTACAGAGATCACCCAGAGGGGAATGTTTTTTTCTCAACCAATGTAGAGTTACACTTTAAATCACAAAGTTGGTGCAAAGAAGAGTAACAATTGGAAACATTTAGGAAATAATTATTTTAAATTGCACTTGCTGAGTTAGAAAAACATTGTGTCATACCAGGTCAGCGTCAGTTAGATATAACTTGTTATTTCTCTGGAGTCCTCAGTGGGAATAAATGAATATTTATTATTTTACAATATTAAGGTTGCATTACCACCATGCAACTTTATGGAGGCGTTAATAAAACATGCCAATCATTAACACCTAATAACTGTTTTTTTTATTTTTTTCCGCAGTGTAATGAGACCAATTTCTGTTAATGCTCAGACTGCCGCGGTCATTAAAATAAATTGATACAAACTCGCATCTCTCATTCCTAGCAATCCCAGAAATGTTCTGGTAAGCTTGTTTATGTTGTCACAGAGCTCACATATTAAAATTTAGGCAGGTGATGTGCAGTTGTGGTCTCTTATTCCAGTTGTGAGCTGGAGTGGTACCATCCCAGGAACTGGAAAAAAAAAGCAAAGTGGGAATGTGAAGAACAAGAGGCTAAAGAGTCACAGAGGAACCGCTTTTCTTCTGGTCTGAAAAAGACAAGACCAGGTAGAGTTAAGCCTCATACACACGCTACGAATTTACGCCGACCGGTCGTCCGTCTTTTGTCCAGAGTGGTGTCTGTTGGTTGGAATGTGCTCTAGACCAGTGGTGTATTTTGGTTTTGTGCTGCCCTAGGAAAGACTAAAATTGGGTGCCCTCCCCCACCTATGTAACCTTGCGCCACTTCTTTTTTAATGGATGTGGCTCCCTCCAAAATTTAAGGACTACAAGTTCCAGCATGAACCCCTGAGATCTCACGAGAGAGGGGGTGGGTGAGGGAGAGAGAGAGGGGGGATGAGAGAGGAAGAGAGGGGGGGTTGAGAGAGAGCGAGAAAGGGGGGATGAGAGAGAGACAGAGAGGGAGATATGAGAGAGAGAGCGAGAGGGGGGATGAGAAAGAGAGGAGGGGTGAGAGAGAGAGAGAGAGAAGAGGGGTGAGAGAGAGGAGGGGTGAGAGAGAGAGAGGGAGAGAAGAGGGGTGAGAGAGAGGGAGAGAAGAGGGGTGAGAGAGAGGGAGAGAAGAGGGGTGAGAGAGAGTGGCGGTGAGAGAGAGAGGGAATGAGAGTGAGAGAGAGGGGGTTGAGAGAGAGGGGGGAATGAGAGAGGTGGCTCTAGCAACCAGTGGCCAATAGAGTTTCAGGTGGAGGGGGGATGGCTTCTTTGCTGCCCCCCTGCAAAGTGCCGCCCTAGGCCTGGGCCTTGTTGGCCTAGGCCAAAATACAGCACTGCTCTAGACTGCACACGAATTTTCCCGCACGACAGAATTCTACTTCAGAAGTGATGTCATGTGTTGGATTGCTTTCTATGTGTTCTTTCGTCTCTGAGCATGCCTAGTCTTGCTCATAAGAATTTTCCCCATCGAAATCTGTACTAATGAGACGAAAATCGGACGTGTTTTGATGGAGGACAAAAATTTTAATGCCCGCACATCAGGAGTCGGCTGTCGAAAGCAGCATACTAACAATCCGAAAATCGGCAGATCGGGCGTCAGACGAAATTTCCCGTCCAAATTTCTTATCGTGTGTACGGGGCTTTAGTCTGGTTGAAAACAAGGAGGCATAGCGATACAAGCTAAAAGAACGTCCAGCAAAGATTCCATGCAGGCCTCAGGTTTAAATAGTCCACTAGACACCAGTATCTGTGGTGGACCTGCACATGTCTACCTGTATGCTGTTTTCAGTGTGTGCATGCATTCTTCCATGGCTAATTAGGCTCCCATGTTCACAAACATGTAGTACAGATATTTGTACACAAGCATGAAAATAAGCAGAAACTCTCTGATGGCTGGCCACACAAGGTTCCTGATAGCAACCCAGCCTGGACTAAGGAAGAATTTGTGGCATATCAGACCCATTACGCTACTAGCTAAGGTCCATCACTCCCTAGGTACAAGTCTGCTAACCAAGAGATGTACTCTATGGACAAAAGAAGAAGTGTCAGGACCTGGTTTACCTGCGGGTGGCACTGTGGTTCCAAGAGTGGAAGTTTGTAGTTCTGGTGTCCACCAGCAGTTGTCTCCCAGCAGCCAGCAGATCCCAGTTATCAGTCTCCACTTGATCCTGGCTGCTGTGAGGGTATTTAGGCCCCCATCTTTTTCCCTTCCCCTCTTTCCCTTATGCTTCGGTGTTTTATCCTGGGAGAGAGTGCATGCTGAGACTTGTATCCACTTATACTGTGAAAGAACGAGAATTCCTCTAAATGGTGAATGTGCCGGAGGCAATAAGGAGACTGTCCCTATGCTTCCCCCCAAACTACACTGCTCTAACATGGCAGATCCACATAGAAAAAAGTACTGTATCCGGCAACCTCACACAAGATCTCTGTCTGCCCTATTTATATTCTTTTTTTTACCAAACGATTTTATTGAAACGAAGGATGCCAATGTACAGAGCATTGTTAGATTTCAAACAATAAGTACAATGTAGTGAGAAGAATCTTATGATGTACATATCAGGAATGGTACATAAGATAAATCAAAAGCCTCAAAGTTATAACAAGATATAGCAAGAATATAGTAATATAATATGCCTTTGATACAGCTGACCACTCCCTCCCCCTTAAATAACTTTACCCCTTTGGTCTCCATGACTGTACTCTTCGCTGGCTCTCATCCTACTTATCCTACCGCACCTTCAGTGTCACTTCCAATTTTACCTCCTCCACTCCTCTTCCTTTTTCTGTCCGGGTCCCCCAAGGTTCTGTTCTTGGACCTCTCCTATTTTCAATCCGCACCTCCTCCCTGGGTCAGCTAATAGCCTCCCATGGCTTTCAATATAATTTCTATGCTGAAGACACCTAAATCTATCTCTCCACCCCTCAGCTCACTCCATCAGTCTCCTCAAGTATCACTGACTTACCAACAGACGTATCTGTCTGGATGTCACACCACTTCCCCAAACTCAACTTGTCCAAAACCGAGCTTATATTATTTCCTCCCCCACGTGCCTCTTCCCCTGACCTCTCTGTCAAGAACAATGGAAAAACTATCCACCACATCCAATCACTTTCCAAGGCTTGCTGCCTCAACCTCCACAATATCTCGAAAACCAATGAAACCGCAAAGCTCCTGATTCACTCCCTGGTTATCTCTCGCCTCGACTACTGCAACTCCCTCCTCATTGGCTTACCTTTAAATAGGCTATCCCCCTTCAGTCCGTAAAGAATGCTGCTGCTAGACTCATTCACCTTACAAACCACTCAGCGTCTGCTACCCCTCTCTGCCAATCTCTCCATTGGCTTTGACTCACCCAACAAAATTCAATTTCAAAATACTAACAATACCTTACAAAGCCATCCACAACTCGGCCCCCAGCTATATCACTAACCTAGTCTCAAAATACCAACCAAATTGTTGTCTTCATTCCTCCCAAGACCTCCTACTCTCTAGCTCCCTCGTCACCCTCTCCCATACTCGCCTCCAGGACTTCTCCTGAGCCTCTCCCATCCTTTGGAATTCCCGATCCCAATCTGTGTAACTATCTCCAACTCTATCCACTTTTAGGAGATCCCTGAAAACCTTCAGAGAAGCCTATCCTGCCCTCACCTAACAACTGTCCTTTTTCTTTTCTTCATCAGCTCATCCCCCACAGTTATTATCTTTTGTATCACTTGACCCTCCCTCTTAGATTGTAAGCTCTAATGAACAGGGCCCTCTGATTCCTCCTGTATTGAATTGTATTGCAACTATACTGTCTGCCCTAACGTTGTAAAGTGATGCGCAAACTGTTGGCGCTATAAAAATCCTGTATAATGTTAATAATAATATAGCAAAATATCAAAAAATATCAAGTAGACTTCTGAGCTTCAGGTAAGTGAGGACTTCCCATCTACTAAACTATACATTAGCATGAAATAACCATCAAAGATGTTTTTTTTTTCCAGACTGGGGGGGGGGGGGGTAAAAGTAAAGGAGCAAGGGGAATAGGTTTCCAGTTTTTCCCTCCTGTTGGTCCATAACATGGGGCAGTGGAGGGCATTTGAAGAGGGTGTGTTTAACCGCTTGCCGACTGCCGCAAGTACATAATCTGCGGCGGACAGCCCCATGCAGGAAAAGGGACGTACCAGTACGTCGCTAGCCTGTGAGCCAATAGAGGGCAAGTGCACGCCGCCGGTGGCGCGCTCCCTCCCCCGCTCGTTCACGGACACCTCAGCGCGAGTGACCGGCGGACCCGATGTCCGCCGGTCACTCGCGATCGTCAGTTACAGAGGGAGAAAGGCAGGCGGCTAATGTAAACAAAGCCGCCTGTTATTCTCCCCTGTGTAACAGCAGAGATCATACGGTCCTGCTATGTAGGATCGTAGATCTTTGCTGTTACACAAACAGCCACATCCCTTCAGAGTAAGAAGCACGCCCCTAGGGACACACTTAACCCCTCCTTCCCCAATAAAGTTAACCCCTTCCCTGCCAGTGTCATTTTTACAGTAACAGTGCATATGTATAGCACTGATTACTGTAGTAATGTCACTGGTACCCCCAAAAGTGTCAAAAATGTCAGTCAAGGGTCCGATCTGTCCGCCGCAATGTCGCAGTCCCGCAAAAAAAAATCGCAGATCGCCGCCATTACTCGTTAAAAAAAAAAAAAAAACAACAAAAATGACAAAAATCTTTCCCTTAGTTAGTAAACGCAATAACTTTTGCGCAAACCAATCAAAATACGCTTATTGCGATTTATTTTATTTATAGCGCATGATCAAAAAAATCGCAGAGGTGATCAAATACCACCAAAAGAAAGCTCTGTTTTTGGGAAAAAAAAGGACGTCAAATTCGTTTGGGTACAGCATCACGCGACCGCGCAATTGTCCGTTAAAGCCACGCAGTGCCGAATCACAAAATAGGGCCTGGTCAGGAAGGGGGTAAAATCTTCCGGGGCTTAAGTGGTTAAAGGTGAAATTTGTCAACTATGGCTAATGTAATCCTCCCATGTGGGAAATTTCCAGAAGCAGATTGAGGAGGGGGATATAAAAAAAAAAAAAGGGGGGGGGACTGAAGCTGAGGGGAAGAGTGGAAGGAGAGGGGGGAGGTAAGGAGTAGGCTGGTAAGAAAAGTTGAGGGACAGGTGGGGGAGAAGTGAGGACTGGTAAAGTTTCACGGGGCCTGTTGGACAGGAAACCTCCCCCGTGTAGGATCTCCTTTACGGATTGCAGATCTATTTTTCTTCAGCTGGGTAGGGTTGGGGGCTTAGCATAGTTTTATGTGTTTCCACCCATTTATATTCTTATCCTCTCATGTGGACTAATAGGCAAGTGGAGTTATTTCCAGGCATCTGGCAGCTCTCATATGTTAGTCAGGGATGACAGCCAGCAGGTGGATTACATTGCTGCTCTACCCTGCAGGCGAATCATGTCTGACACGACTGAAAACAATTAAAAATCACCATGATAAATAGAGAGAATGTGGAAAATCCAATCTGAGAAAATAAAAAAAGGGTAAATATTGGATAAATGTTGGCTAAACTTCTTGTAGAATCAATGAAAAATACACCCAACAGTAACACAGGTCTCCATATTCCAGTGAATTTATGGTTTGAGGATTAAATCGCATCTTACATTTGTTTGGTGCTCCTTCACTTGCTGAACATTTTTACCCACTGAATGAATATGTATCAGCGCCGAAACTGAATTTCACTAATTAGAAACAAGCTCGGCTCCCCTTTATTCTAAATGACTTCTCCTTCTCATTTGAAGAACAAAGAGGGAAAGCGGCAGCGAGTAAAGGCAATTTGATTGTTGAGAAACAAAAAAAAGTTTGAGCCACGTTTTATTTTAGCGCCATTAGAGAAATTAATCAAAACATTCCCCTGACTTCAGGGCTTCCGAAAAAGTCATTAGATCCAACAACACAGATAGCCATAAATCTAATTTCAGCACGGCAATCGGCAACGGCCAATCAGCATTCTTCTGGTTTAATAGAAAAAGCTCTTAATGCGAAAGATAAAACGTCCTCGGAGTGATAGAACAGAAGAACTTACATCTAAAAAGACTGCTGAGCAATGGAGAACTTAAAGGAGAAAAAGCACAAAATCTGCCAGTAAACGCCCAACCTACATAAACTAACTGACCAAAAGTTTCTGAAGAACTGACCATCACACCCACTTAAGCCTCGTACACACACAACGATTGTTGGCCGTGAATTTTCGGCCAACGTCCGATCGGCCGATTGTCGGCTTGTTAGTATGATGCTTCCGACAACCGACTGCGACTTTTCGGCCGAACAAAATCTGGTGTGCAGGCTATAAAATTTTTGTTGGCCGTCAACAGAACGGCCGATTGTTCGTCAGTTAGTACAGATTTTGGCAGACAAAAATCAGATGGGCAAGACTGGGCATGCTCAGAGAAGAAAAAACACACGGAAAGTTAACCAGCACATGACATCACTTCTGAAGTTGGTTTTTGTTGGCCGATAAAATTTGTGTGCAGTCTAGAGCACATTTCAACCAACACAACAACACTGGACAAAAGACGGCCGATCGGTCGGCCAACAATCGCTGCGTGTGTAGGAGGCATAAATAGTCAAATGTAGGTAAACCTCTGTACAAGTAATTGGGTTCAGATATTTTCAGTGACAGGTACTGTTAATAGTACAGAACGCAAAGACTTTTAGACAACGGTGCTCTTCCAACATTGTGGTAACAGCTTGGGGAAGACCATTTTTCTGTTTCAGCATGACTGTTCCCCCCCCCCCCCCCCCCCCCCGTGTACAAAGTCAGCTCCATAATGACATGGTTTGGCCAGTTTGATGTGAAGAACTCTAGTGTCCTTCAGATGTCCTGGCCTCAACCCTACTGAACAACTCCATAAAGACTTGGTTTGACCAGATGAGGTGAAGGAACTCCAGTATCCTGCAGTGTCCTGACCTCAACCATATTGAACAGCTCCATAAATACATGGTTTGACCAGATGAGGTGAAGAAACTCAAGTGTGCTGCACAGAGTCCTGACCTCATCCCTACTGAACAGCTCCATTAATACATGGTTTGACCAGATGAGGTGAAGAAATTCAGGTGTGCTGCACAGAGTCCTGACCTCATTCCTACTGAACAGCTCCATTAAAGCGGTTGTAAACCCTATGAAAAAAAAAAATAAAAAAAAAAAACCTGCAAGACAAAGGCATAATGAGCTAGTATGCATCGCATACTAGCCCATTATGTTAAACTTACCTTAAAACGAAGCCCCGACACGGACCCCCGGACATCGATGCGGGCGCTGCCATGATCCCTCGTCGTCTCTTCCGGGTTCGGCGGCTCCGGCGCGCTGATTGGCCGGAAGAGACGGCTCCAGCGCGCTGATTGGCCGGAGCCGCGATGACGTCACTCCCGCGCATGCGCGCGGGAGTGATTTTTCCGGCAAGCTCCCGGCAAGTTAATTGAAGGTCCCCCCGGACCTTCAGAGCGCATGCGCCGCTCGCGCGAGCGGCTGCATGCACTGTAAATATCTCCTAAACCGTGCCGGTTTAGGAGATATTATTTGTACCTACAGGTAAGCCTTATTATAGGCTTACCTGTAGGTAAAAGTGTCAAAAAGCGGGATACAACCGCTTTAATACATGGTTTGACCAAATGAGGTGAAAGAAATCAAGTGTGCTGCACAGAGTCCTGACCTCATCCCTACTGAACAGCTCCATAAATACATGGTTTGACCAGATGAGGTGAAGAAATTCAGGTGTGCTGCACAGAGTCCTGACCTCACCCATACTGAACAGCTCCATAAAGACATGGGTTGACCAGATGAGGTGAAGAAACTCAAGTGTGCTGCACAGAATGCTAACCTCATTCCTACTGAACTGCTCCATAAAGACATGGTTTGACTAGATGAGGTGAAGAAACTCAGGTGTGCTGCACAGAGTCCTGACCTCACCCATACTGAACAGCTCCATAAAGACATGGTTTGACCAGATGAGGTGAAGAAACTCAGGTGTGCTGCACAGAGTCCTGACCTCACCCATACTGAACAGCTCCATAAAGACATGGGTTGACCAGATGAGGTGAAGAAACTCAAGTGTGCTGCACAGAATGCTAACCTCATTCCTACTGAACTGCTCCATAAATACATGGTTTGACTAGATGAGGTGAAGAAACTCAGGTGTGCTGCACAGAGTCCTGACCTCATCCCTACTGAACAGCTCCATAAAGACATGGGTTGATCAGATGAGGTGAAGGTCACCTGATTTGGATGTAAATACCCTCAAATTAAAGCTGAAAGTCTGCAGTTAAAGCACATCTTGTTTGTTTCATTTCAAATTCATTGTGGTGAAACAGGATAAATTAGATGAACCATTTGTTGGCCTTATCACCCAGGTGAGGGCACATCGGATGAGGGGTTTATCACTAATGTATGTGGATGATTGGAGCACATAGTGGTGAACACTAAGGAAGCAGTGGTTTGGATATGTGAACACAAGCCTGTTTTTTTTATAAATGATTGCGTATATGCAATCACATTCATACCAAAAGATACTTTATGGACTGATGCATTGTTTGTTTTGGTAATTTTATAAATGTTTTGATATGATATTCTGATTTGTGAAAATTGCCATGCAAACCGATATAAAGGGATTCTAGCTGTTAGGAAAGGGCTCCCCTGCTGGTTGCACTGTGGCTCCCACATCCATAGGCTGCAGTTCCGGTGTCCACCAGAAGATCATCTCATGTAATCAGTCATCATTACCTGATGCTTGTTTTTGGATGTGTATTTAAACCCTAGGAAAAGGGGTTTTGATCTCTAGGATGCCCTATAGTAAGGTTTTGCCACCGTCCCTGTGAAATCGTTGTGTTTTGGGTTTGGTGCCTCAAACCAAGGTTGTTGGGACTTTAAGGGCAAGAGTAAACAAAGTAAAGTATCATAGAATAAAAATTGAACAGTTTATTTTCAAAAAAGTTTTACAAGGTAATAGACAAGTTTGTCATGGATGGGTTTAAGGTCCATCGGTGAGAGAAGTGAAGAAGTTAGAAAGGTAGGTGACAAGGTGAAAAATGGTGACTTTTGAGGAACATTTATCTCTGTTGTTCCATGCGTGTATTTCAGGCTTGGAACTTTGTTCAGAGGAAAATGTCCAGGAGATTATCCTACGCGTTTCGGCTGTATAGGTATTAGCCTTTTTCAAGGATAAGTCACCATGTATCTTTCTTTTGTCTGGTCCATGTGTGAAAGGTTTTCCCCAGGTTTCTAAGTCGCATCAGGAACTAAGGCTGCTTAGGTTAAATCATATAGATTAGCTGTACTGGTAGAATCCAAAAAAATGAGTTCCTCAAGGTGAGAAAGTTTGTCGTTTTTGTCAGGTATAAGGTGCAAGGTGCAGCATCTCCCGGGGTATTGTCTCCAGCTGAGGGAGAGACAACCCAACAACCTTGGTTTGAGACACCAAACCCAAAACACGTGTATTTAAACCCTGTCCATGTTCTTCATTCCTGCCTTGGTGTTGTCTCTATGTGCCCCAGACCTGCGATCCTGTATCCTGTTCTTGGACCTTGATCCCGACCCTTCAGCCGGATCCCTTCTCCCCTGCTCTCTCCGTCTCCTGTTACCCTCTCCCTGTCCTGCTCCCAGCTCCCTCTGCTTGATCCCCCGTGTATGACCTTGGCTCTGTTTCGATTACGCTTTGCATTCCCCATTTGCTATATATACTTGGTTTAGGTAGTTGTTCATTGTGTGCCACTATTTGTTTGGTTTTCTGGTTTGTTTTACTCAGTTTGGTATTTTTTGAGGTGCGCTTACTTTTATGTTGTTCACTTCTCTTTTAAATAAATTATATTCTTCTACACTGTACTTGTGCCTGGTATTCTCTGTGGCAGTCCACACATTTCTGGTCACACCAGCAGCTGACACTAGCACATTAGCATTTAGGAGCACGGCATTATTTTTGAATATAATAATGTCATACTTGCTCTATGCATTGGTTTTACACAGAGCAGCATCAATCCTCCTCTTCTCGGGTCCCCCGTCAGCGCTCCTGGCCCCTTCCTTTGGCCGAGTGTTCTCCAAGCAAACAGCTTACTAAGGGGGCACCCAAGCAGGCTCATACCTGAGCTAGAGCCACGGCTCACCCCCACCTCTCTCTCTCTCCTCATTGGCTCACTGGCTGTGATTGACAGCAGCGGGAGCCATTGGCTGTCTCAGAGAGTTCCCGGAGTCGGCAGGCTCTTGTACACATCGCTGGATCTAGATTGGGCTCAGGTAAGTATTAGGGGGGCTGGGGGGGATGCTGCACACAGAAGGTTTTTTACCTTCATACATAGAATGTACAAAGGTACAAAGTCTTTAGCCTTTAGAACCCCTTTAAGGTCTAGGATTCCCTCATGGCAGCCTCAGCCTCGTCCCAGGGCATTGATTAAAATGGCATAACAGTAAGGGTACCCCATGTGCTACAGGTGCCTAGCGTAGCCCAGAAGAACGCACCCCGGGGTAAGAAGTGGAGGAGGTGTTAAACCTCTACCCTACAAGCTGGACATAGTATTCTAAATGAGGTCTAGCTGAAGATCTATATACGGGAATAAGAATCTCCATCCTCCTGCTGGTGACCCCTCTAGTGATATAAAAATCTATCTAGAGGAATCAGGACCCCCTTCCTCCTGCTGGTGACCCCTCTAGTGATATAAAGATCTATATAGTGGAATCAGGACCTCCTTCCTCCTGCTGGTGACCCCTCTAGTGATATAAAGATCTACAGTCAGGTCCATAAATATTGGGACATCGACACAATTCTAATCTTTTTGGCTCTATACACCACCACAATGGATTTGAAATGAAACAAACAAGTTGTGCTTTAACTGCAGACTTTCAGCTTTAATTTGAGGGTATTTACATCCAAATCAGGTGAATGGTGTAGGAATTACAAGAGTTTGTATAGGTGCCTCCCACTTTTTAAGGGACCAAAAGTAATGGGACAGATTAACAATCATAAATCAAACTTTCACTTTTTAATACTTGGTCGCAAATCCTTTGCAGTCAATTACAGCCTGAAGTCTGGAATGCATAGACATCACCAGACGCTGGGTTTCATCCCTGGTGATGCTCTGCCAGGCCTCTACTGCAACTGTCTTCAGTTCCTGCTTGTTCTTGGGGGCATTTTCCCTTCAGTTTTGTCTTCAGCAAGTGAAATGCATGCTCAATCAGATTCAGGTCAGGTGATTGACTTGGCCATTGCATAACATTCCACTTCTTTCCCTTAAAAAACGTTTTGGTTGCTTTCGCAGTATGCTTCGGGTCATTGTCCATCTGCACTGTAAAGCGCCGTCCAATGAGTTCTGAAGCATTTGGCTGTTGTGCGTTTTGGTATAAAATTTGACTATTTTTAATTTATTACTAAAAGGCGGTGTCTGAACTATCAATGAAATTATGACGCAGTGCCTCCAGCCGATTACGGCAAATAATTTAATAACTAAAAACAAAACCCAATCAATTTTGTTCAGACACTCATAGTATACCACGCAATTTTCCCGAGTTCTTTTTTTTTTTTTTATCAGTTAATTTCTTTTTAAAAGCATATACCAATCTTAGTGAAACAGTCTACAGTAGGGAATATATATATAAGAATATTTATTCGCAAGACATAATTTCACCATAAATGATCATACTTGAGTGACACAAAGAGATAACCTTACATAAAATACCAACTTAAAACGATAAATGCGATGTGATATTTAGCTAAACGATGAAAGTAAAATAAAGCAAGATTATGTTTTTCCCAGGTGTAGTATGAACCATAAATTAATATTCTATATAATCAGACCACAATAGTCTGCGAATCACATGGCCGAAAGTCATTCCACTGCAGATGAAGTGAGAATAAGCCATGCAAAACGGAAGACGTAAAATCGCAAATAATGCGCTTAATCTGATATTAAAAATGTTATAAAAACAAAAATCATCTCTTTAGAGAAAAATCTACATATGGTTTATACAGCTGGGATTGTACTTTCGTTACCCTTTAAATACGAAATGTAAAACATTTACGGAAGTACATAAACAATATTGAATAATAATCAAATAACAGCAAGGCATAATTACCATATTTAAAATGGCCGCTTAGCTTAGAATAGTAGTTACCAGGTTCCTTAAGATGGCTGCTTTTCCAAGATGGTGGCCAATTAGGGAGGAGCTTCTTTTGGCGTCCCTCAAAGGTTCAGATACATGGTGGACCAAGATGGCGTCTGTATAGATGAGTCTATGCATGGTTGTGGTAGTGTGTATGTTGTAAGTGTGATGTATCTTGTGTTTTGTGTCTGTTGTGTTGTGTGTCCTATTACATCTCTGGTTTCTTTTTATTTTGTGTTGAACAAAAGGGCAGTAAAAATTATCATAAGCCAGACCCAGTGGGAGGAACATTATTCCTATTGGTTGGAACATCTTATTCATTAACTGGTGATGTCATAGGGTGACACCTCTTGGTTAACCAGTATATTAAAATTAAATAAAAATTTCTCCATTTAAGACTATTATAAAAAAAAACATAAAATGTAATCATGCTCTCATCTATGACGTCCATTTAATCCACCAGGTATCTGAATAAAGATTAATCTTGGTAACACTATTCTAATATTTAATATATCTTACGTAATATATATATATTGGATTTTACTTTTTAACCCAAGACTTCAATTAGTAGCAGTAAGAATTATATAGATACATACAGTTATATATATTGATACACAACAGCTTGTATATGTAACTTTTTCTACACATGGTTTGTTTCCAATTGGAGTATTATCCATTTAAGGGATTATTATGTTAACAACAGTACATTTATGATTTGGACTGGATGATAAAATATGGGTGAAATTTCTGACCATTTGACACTACTATATGATAGAATATAATGTACTTCTCAGTAGGAGGTTGTCATAACATCATAGTTCCATAACACCTTTTGTATATGATGGGGCAGAGATATCAATTTATGATTTTCTGAAATTCATTTTGAGATTTGCAGTTCTCATCAATCTAAGTGACAATGTTTATGTGACTCCGTGTAGATTTCAACAACTTTATCCCCCTGTTTGTGTTTAGGTAAATAAATGACAGATTCTAGTCTTTGTCCAGACAGTTTTGTTTGTCTTCTCAGGGTGGAAACAATAGTTTACTTGCATGGTAGATGGTTGAACACAGGTGTTATCCTGAAATTGAGTTTCGCCCATTGTGTGAGTCATGGCCTGAACATAAAGTTTTACGACCTCTCTGGTTTTTCGTGTTTCAAGACCAGGGGAAGGATGTCTTATGTAAACCTTTTCCCCCAAAGGCCGATCCACCTGTGATAAGCGATTTATTTATCTGTCTTTCTGAGTATTGTATTTAAAAGTTTGTCAAACACATTTTCCTTTCGGGGCAGATGACACAGCTTCTCATCTCAAAGTTCAGGCAAACAAAACCATGTCAAACAATGGACGCAATGTGTGTTTCAAACTGAAAGAGTTTTGACTCAATATGTAGCAAGGTCAATGGAGGCCTCAAAGTTCACAATTCTTGACCTGTAATAATAAAAATGTATTTCTATTTCGCACTGAAAGTTTAACAAATCCCCCCTCTTGGAAAAATTGTGAAAATTGCCGTAGCCGTTTGAAACATTTTTCCAAGGCAGAACTTTTGAAGAAATAGGGCTTAAATCTGACTTTGACAGCTTTGTAGATAGGTATGGAATAGTTGAATGGGGTGTAGACACCTGCAAGTAGGTGTAGTGGCTTCAGTAAACAAGCATGGTGACTCCGAGTGAGGTGTGGATCCAAGGGTTATCATCTGTTGGCCAGTGGAATGTGGATTTCTCCGGGCACTTTTGCCTTTGGCTGTCTTGACGGGTTCGTCTTGGTAGACTGGCCATCAGGGGTATCCCGGGGTCCTTCACACTGTACCCCCCTTTGGGTGTCTCAGACACATCAGACTCTCGGTTTCCTGCTTACTTCCTGGATCTCTTAGTCCTATAAAGGAAAATGGATTCCATGAGAAAATGATACACACAGTTTTCAGCCATAACTTTTAGTTGGGATTTCAATGTGAGGTTGGTATCCTGAGCTTCCTCAGAGTCCTCCTTTTATTCCATCGTGTGATCAGCCTTTTATCTGACCACCATGGACGGTGAGACTATATATGCAACCTTTCCCAGGGGAGACTGACTTCTGGGGCTCATTAACATGGGGACGTATTCATCACCATGGATACCACACATTGAACAATTGAACAGTGATATACTATTTTGTTAGAATTTACCTTCTACTTGGGAGGAAAAAAATATAATATCCCCCCTTTGGGGCATCAATGCAATTCATGGTAGGCAACAAAACTACCTGACATTGAGGATTCTTCTTGGTTACCGTAATACCACCTTTAACCTCTTGACTTCATTACGTCATTAGGGTTTGATCCTCCTTGTATCACCGCCATTGGCGATTTTTCGAAATCTGCCCGCTTTGAGCGACCTGTTTGAGTCAGAGGGATGAAGTGACCACTGAAAAATAGGAGAGTAGTTATTATCTAACAACCAAGATCCCCCTGGCAGGGATTTTCAGGATCCTCAATACTGTGACCTGGGGATAAAATGGTGTTAGAACCTCTGTCTCCTATGCATCCATTCAGTGTGTCCCTCTGATCCCTTGCTATTTGGGCATTTAAGGATTTTGTGGCCTTTGGCTGGCCACAAGATTTGTTCCTAAAGAGGAATTATTTTAGTTCGGGCTACAGTGCCCTGAGTGAACCAAGTGATCATCCGATCCACCTTGGCATCTACTCTGCTGAAAAATCTTTTCAGAAATAGAATTATTGGCTTTTTTTTTTTTTTTTTTTTTTTTATTTGGCTCCGCTTCCTGCGGTGCCTATGTCTCTCGGGTACAGACAGATGGGACAGATCCCCATCAGAACCATTTGCTCGGTTCTGGCGGGGTCTGGGCCTTAATGTCTGTTCATCTTCCCGAGGATTTTGGGGAGCCCTAAGATGGGGCAAATCCCTATTTATTTGTGGGGTCCCCCTCTCTTGTTGAGGATTTTTGGCATAGCGAGGATTTCCATTCTCAAGGGTGAATTGGGCTCTTTGGGGATACTCCCTGGAGATTCTTTTAACCCTTGGGCCCTGTCCCCTTGGAAGGAAATCCTAAAATGGCCTCTGTTCCCCCCTCCTTATTTGTGGGGTGTCCGGTGTCCTCCTTGAGGTATCCGGTATAAAATCTTATTTATTTATTTATTTATTTATTATTATTTTTTTTTTTAGTGTTAAGGTTGAGGAGAAAGGTGTGTTTCTGCCACAATTTTGGTGACAGGCTTACGCCTTTCTTTGTATTCACTGGTCTGTTGGATGGAGTGCAAATTGTCGCTCTTTTTTGCCACCCATTCCAGAGAACACCCCAACTTGTAGTCCCTGGCCAAACTTATTTTTATGTACCTGGCCGATGCCTCAAAGCACAGGGTTTTAAATTCTGGATAGTTGTACTCAGGCTCCTCCATTGAAGGGTGTTAGGCACTTTTGAGTACAGTACAGCAAAAATTCAGTGGGCTTTGGTGCTGTGTACATTTTAAATTATATATAGCAGCTCTAGCAGCGGTAAGGGTTTTTTTTTTTTTTTTTTTTATGTGTGGGCCGACTTTTAAATTACATCCTTGAGGCACAACACAGATAGGCTGTTTTCGTAGGCCTCAAGATGATTAGTAATGTCTAAGGACCCTTTCTTAATAAAAATCGGGACAGTACTCTTTTAAAACAAACTTTTTAAATTCTGGAGGTGTATGGTATCTTTTTAGGGGTGCTAGTCTTTTTGCGGTGACCTGATATGACTCATACCTAGTTATGCATGGCTGCCCAATTTCTGCCCTCCTATCTTAGGAATATGGCTGGGGTAGGACGTGGACTCTTTGCCTGACTCTCCCCCCCTTGTCTGGGTCATAACCATCAGACTGGGAGTCATATCTGGGTCTAATTAATTACTTCATTTTATTTATAATGCAGGACTGATAAGCAGTACCCTTTTGTATGGACACCATAACCTTTTGGAACTCTCCTATCTATTTATTGATGAATTCCTATCCTTACTGGAACTGTTACATTTTTATTTTTATTTATTTATTTATAAATTTTCCACTGCTGGTTACTCGGCAACTTAATTTTCAACTGCTGGTTACTCGGCAACTTCCACTAATAAAAAAAACATTTCCTTGCTCAAAACTTCCTACTTCTTGCATTAATCGTTTACATTGCTCTTTCAAATGGTTGCTTATATTACAGCTTTCTGAATACAACTTCTGCCACAGTTCTACTTTTTCCTACAGTTTCGTGCTACATTCTCTTAACCTATGTGTCCCAATAGAGGTCACTTTCACCTGCTCAAGGAGGTTCCTTATCTCACTTCTTATTATTTGGAGTGGAGATTTGAACTTTACTAAATTCCTTTTTGCTGAGCCTTATGGTGCAGTTCCTCACAGAGATACAGTAAGATTGGCCATGATTCTAAAAGTATGTGATCACGCTTCCTGACGTCTTTGGGGTTAGAGAAGCTTTCGGTGAGTTCATACATCAGGTTTTCCTCTACCCACGTCTGGTGCCCATTTTTGGCCCGACTTTTTCTGAGGATTTTGGTATGACTCCAACTAGCCTATACATATACCACCATTTTAGACTCAGAGAGGTGTCTCTACATATTCTAGATCTGTGCCGAATCTACTGGGGCTGTGGGATTGACATCTAACCAGAGTTGGCAGCGTGAACCTTACCTTATGTAGACATTTTAGGGCATTACTATCAATATTCACAATTAAATAATTAAAAAAAAAAAAAATTATTAAAAAAAAAAAAAAAAAATTCTATTTTTTTTTTTTGCAAAGTTATTAATTATGTCACCATGATCAAAATTATGATTGGCATATGTAAGAAATTAATGATATCTCAGCAGTGCAACTCCATTTAATATGTTGTGCGTTTTGGTATAAAATTTGACTATTTTTAATTTATTACTAAAAGGCGGTGTCTGAACTATCAATGAAATTATGACGCAGTGCCTCCAGCCGATTACGGCAAATAATTTAATAACTAAAAACAAAACCCAATCAATTTTGTTCAGACACTCATAGTATACCACGCAATTTTCCCGAGTTCTTTTTTTTTTTTTTATCAGTTAATTTCTTTTTAAAAGCATATACCAATCTTAGTGAAACAGTCTACAGTAGGGAATATATATATAAGAATATTTATTCGCAAGACATAATTTCACCATAAATGATCATACTTGAGTGACACAAAGAGATAACCTTACATAAAATACCAACTTAAAACGATAAATGCGATGTGATATTTAGCTAAACAATGAAAGTAAAATAAAGCAAGATTATGTATTTCCCAGGTGTAGTATGAACCATAAATTAATATTCTATATAATCAGACCACAATAGTCTGCGAATCACATGGCCGAAAGTCATTCCACTGCAGATGAAGTGATAATAAGCCATGCAAAACGGAAGACGTAAAATCGCAAATAATGCGCTTAATCTGATATTAAAAATGTTATAAAAACAAAAATCATCTCTTTAGAGAAAAATCTACATATGGTTTATACAGCTGGGATTGTACTTTCGTTACCCTTTAAATACGAAATGTAAAACATTTACGGAAGTACATAAACAATATTGAATAATAATCAAATAACAGCAAGGCATAATTACCATATTTAAAATGGCCGCTTAGCTTAGAATAGTAGTTACCAGGTTCCTTAAGATGGCTGCTTTTCCAAGATGGTGGCCAATTAGGGAGGAGCTTCTTTTGGCGTCCCTCAAAGGTTCAGATACATGGTGGACCAAGATGGCGTCTGTATAGATGAGTCTATGCATGGTTGTGGTAGTGTGTATGTTGTAAGTGTGATGTATCTTGTGTTTTGTGTCTGTTGTGTTGTGTGTCCTATTACATCTCTGGTTTCTTTTTATTTTGTGTTGAACAAAAGGGCAGTAAAAATTATCATAAGCCAGACCCAGTGGGAGGAACATTATTCCTATTGGTTGGAACATCTTATTCATTAACTGGTGATGTCATAGGGTGACACCTCTTGGTTAACCAGTATATTAAAATTAAATAAAAATTTCTCCATTTAAGACTATTATAAAAAAAAACATAAAATGTAATCATGCTCTCATCTATGACGTCCATTTAATCCACCAGGTATCTGAATAAAGATTAATCTTGGTAACACTATTCTAATATTTAATATATCTTACGTAATATATATATATTGGATTTTACTTTTTAACCCAAGACTTCAATTAGTAGCAGTAAGAATTATATAGATACATACAGTTATATATATTGATACACAACAGCTTGTATATGTAACTTTTTCTACACATGGTTTGTTTCCAATTGGAGTATTATCCATTTAAGGGATTATTATGTTAACAACAGTACATTTATGATTTGGACTGGATGATAAAATATGGGTGAAATTTCTGACCATTTGACACTACTATATGATAGAATATAATGTACTTCTCAGTAGGAGGTTGTCATAACATCATAGTTCCATAACACCTTTTGTATATGATGGGGCAGAGATATCAATTTATGATTTTCTGAAATTCATTTTGAGATTTGCAGTTCTCATCAATCTAAGTGACAATGTTTATGTGACTCCGTGTAGATTTCAACAACTTTATCCCCCTGTTTGTGTTTAGGTAAATAAATGACAGATTCTAGTCTTTGTCCAGACAGTTTTGTTTGTCTTCTCAGGGTGGAAACAATAGTTTACTTGCATGGTAGATGGTTGAACACAGGTGTTATCCTGAAATTGAGTTTCGCCCATTGTGTGAGTCATGGCCTGAACATAAAGTTTTACGACCTCTCTGGTTTTTCGTGTTTCAAGACCAGGGGAAGGATGTCTTATGTAAACCTTTTCCCCCAAAGGCCGATCCACCTGTGATAAGCGATTTATTTATCTGTCTTTCTGAGTATTGTATTTAAAAGTTTGTCAAACACATTTTCCTTTCGGGGCAGATGACACAGCTTCTCATCTCAAAGTTCAGGCAAACAAAACCATGTCAAACAATGGACGCAATGTGTGTTTCAAACTGAAAGAGTTTTGACTCAATATGTAGCAAGGTCAATGGAGGCCTCAAAGTTCACAATTCTTGACCTGTAATAATAAAAATGTATTTCTATTTCGCACTGAAAGTTTAACATGGCTGAATATGAGCAGATAATATTGCCTGAAACACTTCAGAATTCATCCTGCTGCTTTTGTCAGCAGTCACATCATCAATAAATACAAGAGAACCAGTTCCATTGGCAGCCATACATGCCCACGCCATGACACTGCCACCACCATGCTTCACTGATGAGGTGGTATGCTTTGGATCATGAGCAGTTCCTTTCCTTCTCCATACTCTTCTCTGCCCATCACTCTGGTACAAGTTGATCTTGGTCTCATCTGTCCATAGGATGATGTTCCAGAACTGTGAAGGCTTTTTTAGATGTTGTTTGGCAAACTCTAATCTGGCCTTCCTGTTTTTGAGGCTCACCAATGGTTTACATCTTGTGGTGAACACTCTGTATTCACTCTGGTGAAGTCTTCTCTTGATTGTTGACTTTGACACACACATACACCTCCCTCCTGGAGAGTGATCTTGATCTGGCCAACTGTTGTGAAGGGTGTTTTCTTCACAAGGGAAAGAATTCTTCGGTCATCCACCACAGTTGTTTTCCGTGGTTTTCCGGATCTTTTGGTGTTGTTGAGCTCACCGGTGCGTTCTTTCTTTTTAAGGATGTTCCAAACAGTTGATTTGGCCACACCTAATGTTTTTGCTATCTCTCTGATGGGTTTGTTTTGTTTTTTTCAGCCTAATGATGGCTTGCTTCACTGATAGTGACAGTTCTTTGGATCTCATATTGAGAGTTGACAGCAACAGATTCCAAATGCAAATAGCACACTTGAAATGAACTCTGGACCTTTTATCTGCTCCTTGTAAATGGGATAATGAGGGAATAACACACACCTGGCCATGGAACAGCTGAGCAACCAATTATCCCATTACTTTTGGTCCCTTTAAAAGTGGGAGGCACATACAAACTGTTGTAATTCCTACACCTTTCGCCTGATTTGGATGTAAATACCCTCAAATTAAAGCTGTAAGTCTGCAGTTAAAGCACATCTTGTTTGTTTCCTTTCAAATCTATTATAGAGCCAAAAAGATTAGAATTGTGTCGATGTCCCAATATTTATGGACCTGACTATATAGAGGAATCAGGACCCCCTTCTTCCTGCTAGTGATCCCTTTAGTGATATAAAAATCTATCTAGAGGAATCAGGACCTCCTTCTTCCTGCTGGTGACCCCTCTAGTGATATAAAGATCTATATAGAGGAATCAGGACCAGTGTTAATTTCATCAGCGGAAAAGTTTTTGTCAAAATTTTCATCAGCGCCATTTTTACAGTAACGAAAATTAAACAAAAAGTACAGCACATTTTCGTCCACTGATGAAAACTATGATGAAAATTAATTCAGTTTTTGTTAACAAACGAAAACTAAACATAAATGTGAGACAGGGACGTTTACCCTCGTGAACTAAGTTCCGGAGTTCCACGGAGCTCCGCCTGCTTCCGCTTCCAGCAAGCAAGCGACTGTGTGCAGCCAGCATTACAATCCTCCGAGTCTCACACCGCGAGGAGTACAACCGCCAGAGACCAGAGCAGCACTGTGTATTACAGCCAGGCCTCCCGAGTCCCAAGGAGAGTCCCACTCCCAAGTCCCGACTCACGATGACTGCCCACATCCAGAGCAGATAGAGCACCCACTGTGAGTGTGTAGTGTAAATTACAATTACAGCAGGCCTGAGATGAGGCCTCCCTCATATTACTGTCCGCCCAGAGCACTGTGTCTGCATTACAGGCCTCCTCTGACTACTGGCAGTGACATCCAGGGCACTGTAGATTACAGACCATCCCTCAGACCTGGAACCACCATTCAGCACTGTGCAACATTACAGTCCTCCTCAGACCACCATCCAGAGCACTGTGCAACATTACAGGCCTCCTCAGACCACCGTCCAGAGCACTGTGCAACATTACAGGCCTCTCATACCACCATCCACGGCACTGTGTGCATTACAGGCCTCCTCAGACCACCATCCAGAGCACTCTGCCGCATTACAGGCCTCCTCAGACCACCGTCCAGAGCACTGTGCAACATTACAGGCCTCCTCAGACCACCATCCAGAGCACTGTGCAACATTACAGGCCTCCTCAGACCACCGTACAGAGCACTGTGCAGCATTACAGGCCTCCTCAGACCATCGTCCAGAGCACTGTGCAGCATTACAGGCCTCCTCAGACCACCGTCCAGAGCACTGTGCAGCATTACAGACCTCCTCAGACCACCATCCAGAGCACCCTGCAGCATTACAGGCCTCCACAGACCTCCGTGCAGAGTGGCTAAATCTGTATCTGTGAGTTTATTCAAACCTTAATACCATAAATAATAACATGATATGAGATTTTTTTACTCCATGTGTATATAATAGGTTTGGAAATTCTATAGAAATGCTTAAACAATGCATTACAATTTAACTAGACACATTCGATTTTAGTTGACTGAAATTATTTTATTAGAATAAAATGTACTGGCGATTTTAGTCGACTAAAATACGATGACTAACATGGGACTAAAACTAAAATGGCATTGTAGTCAAAGACTATGACTAAAACTAAAACAATTGCAGATGACTGAAATGGGACTAAAACTAAAATGGCATTTCTGTCAAAAGACTATAACTAAAACTAAATCAAAATTCAATGTCAAAATTAACACTGATCAGGACCTCATTCCATCTTCTGGTGATCCCTATAGCGATATAAATATCTATATAGAGGAATCGGGACCTCCTTCCTTCCTCCTGCTGGTGATCCCTCTAGTGATATAAAGATCTCTATAGAGCAGTGCTCCCCAACCTCCCCCGCTGAGGGGGGGGGGGGGGCCGACGTCAATGCAGAGTGACCAGCGTGCCCCCCATCAATGCACAGTGACCACAGCATGCCCCCATCAATGCACAGTGACCACAGCATGCCCCCAGTCAATGCACAGTGACCACAGCTTGCCCCCAATCAATGCACAGTGACCACAGCATGCCCCCAATCAATGCACAGTGACCACAGCGTGCCCCCCAATCAATGCACAGTGACCAGCGTGCCCCCATCAATGCACAGTGACCACAGCATGCCCCCATCAATGCACAGTGACCAGTGCACTTACCTGATTTGCAGCAGCGGCTTCTCCTCAGTCTCCCCGCATCTCCTTGAGTCTTCCCTCCTCCTCCTTGGCCAATGGCATGGGCTCGCCTTTCGGCCAATCAGGAAATGGGTCTCGAACCCGCTTCCTGATTGGCCAGGAGGAGGATCCGTGTGAAAATAGTGACCACATTTGTCACACAAATGGGTGGGCTCAGGGCGCACTGCTCTGCGCCCCGGGTCCACCCTTTTCTGAAATTTTTTTTTTTCTAAAATGGAAATGTTCTTTGGGCGGACCGGTACCGTTTGATCCACGGACCGTTACTGGTCCGCGGCCCGGGGGTTGGGGAACACTGAGGAGGATTCAGGACCTCCTTCCTCCTGCTGATGATCCCTCTAGTGATATAAAAGTCTATATAGAGGAATCAGGACCTCCTTCCTCCTCCTGGTTACCCCTCTAGTGATATAAAGACCTATATAGAGAAATCTGGACCTCCTTCCTCCTGCCGGTGACCCCTCTAGTGATGTAAATACCTATATAGAGGAATGGGGACCTCCTTCCTCCTGCTGGGGATCTCTATAGTGATATAAAGATCTATATAGAGGAATCGGTACCTCCTTCCTCCTGATAGGGATCCCTATAGGGATATAAAGATCTATATAGAGGAATCAGAACCTCCTTCCTCCTGCTTGGGATGCCTCTAGGGATGCACCCCTATCGGTTGCTCAGTTTGCAAGCATCTGAAATAAGAACCCTAAAATTGTTATCCATTGTAGTCCTGGCCAGTGCTGGATCCCCAATATTGTACTCTTCTCTACTTCTATGTTACAGGCACCTCCAGGAATATGAACACTATGTGGAACAAACAGTCTTTGACGGGATAACTCCACTAAGATCCCTGTAATTAGCAGACCCCCGCCATCTCCCCTGCTTTATTCAGATTATAACAGTGGCAGTTATCATGTAAAAGAGACATAACAATAAAAGGATCTTGCCATGTTTTGAGAACAGTTAGATAAAGTGAAATGCAGAGGGGAATATGAAGTCTTTTGTTGACACAAATCAATGCTCTGCCGCAGAGAAAGAACAATAGCTCACATTAGCATCTACTAAGTAGATATGACAATGAAGGAGAGAATGTGGCTCTTTGATTTGGGGATTGTGATGAATCTGATGCAGTGTCACACAACATGAGTTTGAAAAATACCAGCAATGTCAACTATTGGTGCAGAATGTCTGCTGTAACAATCAGGCTTAATTGTTCATTCTGACATGCTGCGGTACTCCATTAACCACAGATCAGCCGGGGCTGAATACATGAATATCAACGAGGAGGACAAATCAAAGCATATAATGGCTTGTTACAGCTAAAGCGAAATGTTTAAAGGGTCAAGACTTTATTCGGTGCCATATGGAAACATACCCAAGGCAGCAGACTCTGAATAAAGAGGTTCCTTTGCCTCAATGTGTCGCCCCCTCCCTTGATATCAATATTTCAGTTTTTAGGTGGTCTCCAATGGTGGTAAAAAAAAAAATCCTCTTATTCCTTATATATTTTATAGAAATTTCTTGAAAAATAGTCCTGAATGTTGGTAAGGTGATGCGGTGTCAGGCTTAGGGTTAACTTTTAGGTGTGCCTTCTGGTTTTTACATTTATTGCTCATACTCAATTGGTGTTTTACTAAACAGTGGCTCTAATACTACTATCTGCTGGAAACTAACGAAGCCCTTGCTTTTTTTTACAGCTCCTCCACTAAAAGTTCAAGACCAGGGGTTCTCAACACTAGGGAGACCAGGGCCCGGCAGGAGGCCTGATACTGTGCCATGGCTCAGTGGCTGAGATCCATTGTTCTAGACAGGCAGCAGAAAAGGGGATAAGCAGATCCAAAAGACAGGCCAAGAACAGTACCAGAATGATGATTAACATAGTGAGAAAAGATCCCGAAAATTCCCACAACCAACAAGCAGATTTGTTGGCAGCACAGTGGCTAAGTGGTTAGCTGTCCTGCCTAGCAAAAGTGAGGTTGTTGGTTCTAATCCCAACCATGTCACTACCTGCATGGAGTTTGCATGTTCTCCCTGTGTCTGCGTGGGTTTCCCCCCTACACTCTAAAGACATGCTGGTAGGTTAATTGGGTCCTATTAATATTGACCCTAGTATATGATTTAGGAACCCTAAATTATAAGCTCCTTGAAGACAGGGACCGATGTGCATGTGCAGCGTCCCACTCATGACACGTGGGAACTGCAAATGTATTACTTCTTTGTCATCGATGTATTGCATGTCATTTTGCATTGCTATACCTGTGGTATCCCTGTTCATAGGCTGGTCAAGTGTGTTTCATACTTCCCACCACAAGATGGGGATAGCACCACTTTGGGATATCTATCCCAGCTCAGGTTTATCTGTGGTCAAGTGTTCAGTTCAGGAAGTGAGTGTACAGAGAGAAGCACCATGTAGAAGGTTAGTGAAGGTCAGTCCAGAGAAGGGACAAATTGGAACTGCTAAAATCAAAGGGTAAAAGCCACCAAAAGGCAGCAAGACCTTTGAGAATAAAGGTGAAGGATTTCTTAGCCACTGGCAAACTCACCAAATTTCACTGGATTCAAAAGGTACCAGAAGCCAAATCACTTAACAAGTAAGCATTACACTGAATCACAGCCTGAGTCCAGCATTACTAAAGCCTATTAACAGTGGATCAGCAGAATTCCTCTATTTACCCAGAGACTGTATTCTATCTGGATGTTTGTACTGCAATCAAAACCAGTCCCAGTAAAAGTTGTGAGTTGTATCCTACCACTGTCTACCTCATTCTTCGCTATTGCTATTACAACTGGTTGTACCACCATTAACGGTACTGGCGTCACGACAAATACCATCAAGGGACCCAGCCACCACAAGCACTCTAAACACCCCTGTCATCACGGGCACCTCAACCACCATCTTGGCTGGCGTTTCCCTATCACAGAGCGTGCCCCGGAGGATTTCGTGCTGTCTTCCTCTTCACTGTGCGACCAGCCCAGGGAGGCTTTCTGCTAACCGTGAGTAAACCGATGAACTGTATTACTGCTGTCTCTCATCGGCCCACCGTGCACCTCACGTGTCGCCCCTGCGGTTCTGGCTCGTCGCATAAAAATTTGGCGTCACGAACAGGATATTAACCCCTGCGCCTTATCTAAAAGACTGTTGCATCAGAATAAGCCCCTTTGCTTTATTGAGAGAATGTTTACTTATTGCAAGCTGTGTGGGGCCACAGAACTGTTTAAACTGTTTCAAAGTCGCATGGAAGTGTTTTCCCAGTTATCAGCATAAAAATCGCATCCAAAGAGAGGAAATCAGACATTTGTGTGTCAACAAAACTGCTTGCTGTATTTGAATTGACTGTTTCTATTCACTTAAAATGGCTGCCGGAGACCTTCTTGTTCAAAAATTTCTGCGCCATCACTGTGTACAAGTTAGTGACACCCCCTGAAGAGCGGGAAAGTTTGGTGCCACCCATTTATGCAAAATTGTCCGGCCAGCCCGCCTTACCTTTTGCTGTGTCAATCCTGGGAGGTGAGTGTGACAAGTGCACGCCCCAGAAGTCGCCAGACTTCGCATGCGAGCAAAAGAAGAGAAAATCATCGCATTGCTTGCCGTCCGAGCAGTAATCGCAACCTGTCAGCTGCCTCTACTAACTATAAGGAGCACTGATAGCCGGAACTTTGCCAGAAACCCAAAATCAACTTTGCTGCAGCATTGTATTCAGCTGGAATAAAATTCTTAAAGGGACATACACCCGCAAGACAGCGGTCACCCATAGCAACGCCGCACAAAAAGTGTCTAAAAACGCATTTGACTTACCTAACTATAATTTACCTGCTGTTACCATGTCTGTGCAGGAAGATGACGCGCAGCCTGACCTCAGCGGACCCCCTGCAGCAGCCGCAGTCAGTCCCAGTACAATACCAACCGCTGCAGCACCAAGCTTAATGCCTTTAACCATGCCTTATTATTTTGGGGCCCCATGGTTCCCACGATATTCTGGAGAAATTCATACTTTAAGGGACTTTAAAGAAAAATTCTTGCTGTGTTCAGATTGTACCCTGTATCCTCAGAGCAACAGATGGAGATTCTTCTTGCGCAATTGGAAGGAGCTGCGCTCAGAGAAGTGAAATCTTGGCCGAGCTCAGAGAGAAAGACCATGGAGCAGATTTTTGAACGTCTCTACACCACCTTTGAACCCAGGACCGTGTCAGAGGTCAAGATGAGGTTCTTCAGCAAGAAACAGCAATCTGGTGAGTCACTCAGAGACTTTGCATTATCTTTGCAGGAATCCCTTAGAGCTGTTGTCCAAGTAGACCCCCGTGAGGCAGAGAATCAGGACAAAACCCTGAAAGAACAATTTATTGAAGGCGTCAATACAGACAATCTAAAGAGCCAACTAAGAATGTTAGCCGCCCAACATCCAAGAGCTACCTTCTTAGATTTCAAAGAATTAGCTATCAGCATACTGGGAAAAAACCCACCAACAGAACCTGTTAGATCTGTTGAAGTGCCTGTATCACAGCTGGTTACCCCTGTAAAGTCTTTACCTATAGTCAGTCAGGCAACCCAAGCTCTAGTTACTGACGCAGTTGCCGCCTTGACTGAGCAAGTCCATTTCCTGACTAAAAGTCTGGAGAAAGTCCACCAAAAGTTGGAACAATGGGAGAAACCATTAATGCTAGAGGATGAGAAACCTGTGTCCAGAAGACTCTTCCCCTCTAATTATGGAGAGACTTATTCCAGAAATTCTGGCGGACGCCCCCCTGACCGCACTAGTACCCCTAAGCAGCCGATCTGCACGTACTGTCACAAGCCAGGCCATACAGAAGCAACCTGCTGGCGGTTAAACAGGGAAACCCCCGAGGCCAAAGACCACCCCTCGGGAGGTGAACCAATAGGTCCAGAAGATCCCGACTGGATGCCAAGATACGTAGGATCCCGTCCAGAAGTGGCACTTCAAATAAATGGAGTTCCTTTTGTTGCCCTAGTTGACACAGGATCCCAAGTCACCACCATCCAACAAGCAGCCTTTGAAAAATACTGGGATCAAAATCAGCTTACCCAGCCTCCAGAATCCTGGCTGAGTCTCATAGCCAGTAACAGCAAACCCATACCAGTCCATGGTTATTGGGAACCTACCATTCAAGTAGGAGGAACTACACTACCTCGACAAGGCCTTATTGTGGTACGAGTCAGAGACAATAACCCTAACCCTCCAATAGTCCTAGGAATGAATGTCCTCAGGAACTGTTATGTTGAGATGCTAGAAGCCTTGCACCAGTTAGTGCCTACTGCCTCTCCTGATTCTAAGAAGGTGATCCAACAAACCATCCGTGTACTAAATGCGCAACAGAGATTCACCAACGAAAAAGGAGAAATTTGCTGTGCCCGCATCCGGGATAAGCAACCTGTGATCCTCAAACCCAACACCGAAACTCTCTTGTGGTGCCGAGCTGTAGTCGGAATTCAAGGTCAAGACTACCAAGCCCTGGTAGAGCCTGTTGTTTTGGAAGACTATCCTCTAGTTAGAGCTGCAAGGAGCCTAGTAACCGTCTCTGAAGGTAAAGTGCCTATACGACTCCTAAACTTGAGTGATAGCAGTATAACACTAACAAAACACCGTCCTATTGCACAGCTAATCCAAGTCACTTTTCAAGATGTCATCAGTGTGGCTACAGCTACCACAGAGCAAATTACCAAGAGACAGAACCCACAGGACCAAAATGTAAACACATCCTGGTGGAAAGAACTTCATGTGGGAGATGCTTCCACACCAGCAAACCAAATTGAGGGAGTACTAAAAATTGTGAAGGAGCTTCACTGTGCCTTCAGTAAGCATTCCACAGACTATGGAGAAGTGGATATCATCAAGCACTCCATCCCTACAGGTTCACACCCACCGATCAAGGAAAGATATCGGCCTATACCACCAACTATGTACCAATCCGTAAAGCAAATGATCCAAGAGATGAAGGACTCCAATGTCATTAGAGACAGCCATAGTCCATGGGCTGCACCTCTAGTCCTTGTCCGTAAAAAGGATGGTAACATCAGATTCTGTGTGGATTACAGAAAAATTAACCAAATCACCCACAAGGATGCTTACCCTTTACCACGCATAGAGGAATCTTTGACAGCTTTAGGATCTTCAGCCTACTTCTCTACCCTTGATTTAACCAGTGGATACTGGCAAGTACCAATGGCACCTGAAGATCGTGAGAAGACTGCATTTACCACCCCTATGGGCCTATTTGAGTTCAACTGCATGCCTTTTGGACTTTGCAATGCGCCCGGAACTTTTCAAAGATTAATGGAGCGTTGCTTAGGACACAAAAATTTCGAAACCGTCCTGTTGTACTTAGACGATGTCATCATCTACTCCAAATCTTATGAAGATCACTTGAAACATTTGGCCGAAGTTTTTCAAATCCTCATTAAACATGGACTCAAAGTCAAACCATCTAAGTGCTATCTACTGAAGTCAGAAGTCAAATACTTAGGGCATATTGTAAGCTCTGAAGGTGTTAAACCGGATCCAGAGAAGATAGCCGCAGTCCGAAATTGGCCTACTCCTACTACAGTGAAAGAAGTGAGGAGTTTTCTCAGTTTCGCAGGATACTACAGACGCTTTATTCCTCATTTTGCCCAAATTGCGGGGCCAATACTAGAACTTCTGAGAGGACATCCTAAGAGGTACCAAAAGTCTCCAATACCAGTTGAATGGAACACAGAAAGAGAAATTGCCTTCCAGCTCCTGAAGAAGAAGTTAACAGAACCACCAATCCTAGGCTATCCAGATTACCAGCAGCCATTTCATCTTTACACAGATGCTAGTAAGAAAGGTCTGGGAGCTGTCCTGTCGCAAGTACAAGAAGGAAAAGAAAGAGTTATTTCCTACGCTAGTAGATCTCTTAGAGGTACTGAAAGAAATGACCAAAACTATAGTTCCTTCAAATTGGAATTCCTCGCACTCGTGTGGGCTGTTACAGAAAAATTTAAAGATTACCTTGCCGCAACACCATTTGTGGCCTTCACAGATAACAACCCGCTAGCACATCTTAATACCGCCAAGTTGGGAGCATTGGAACAAAGATGGGCCTCACGCCTAGCTAACTACGATTTCACCATAAAATACAGAACAGGAAAAGCAAATGAAAATGCGGATGCATTATCCCGTCTGCCTACCCAAGAAGACCCTACTACACAGGAAGATGTTTGGGAAGAGGTAGAAATGCCAGCTTTTTACAAAAATTTTGCCCAACAAGACATTATCACCATCAAAGGAAGAAAAGTTCTTAACCTTCAACAACAAGTGGATCCAAGATCCCAAGTGGACAAAGAAAGGTGGATCAAGCTGCAAAATGAAAGCAGAGTGTTGGGAGAACTGCAAGATTTCTTCACCAGCGGAAGAACACCTGAAAGAATTCGCAGAAGAAATGCTGATCCAGAATTGTCAAAACTTTGGAGACACAGAAAACATCTCTTCCTACAGAAGGGCCTACTATTAAGAAGAACTTTAGACCCAATTACCTGGGATCGTCTATACCAAATCTTAATACCACGCCGAGATGCAAGAATCATTCTTGAAATGTACCATGACCAATCGGGACACTTTGGCGTGCAGAAGACAGAAGCCACCATCCGTAGGAGATTCTACTGGATTGGGATGAGAGGAGACATTGAAAAGTGGTGTCGAGAATGTTCCACCTGTGCTGTTGGAAGAAATGAAAAACATGACCAAAAAGCACCCTTACATCCCATTGTAAGCAGAACACCGCTAGAAATAGTTGCAATTGACCATGTTAAGCTGGAACCAAGTCGCTCAGGTTACACATACGCCATGACCATCATTGATCATTATACCAAATTTGTTGTAGCCGTACCTGTCAAGGACTTGACCGCTAAAACAACTGCAGATGCTTTCTGGAAACATTTCCTATTGCCATATGGATGCCCAGAAAAAATCCTTACAGATCAGGGATCTGCCTTTGAGTCGCAACTCTTCAAAGAACTGTGTACACTTCACAATTGCCAGAAAATCAGGACCACAGCCTACCACCCCCAAGGGAATGGACTTTGTGAGAAAATGAACCAAACTTTAATTGAGATGTTAAGAGCAGTACCGCCTGCTACAAGAAGTGATTGGCCTACTCTATTGCCTCAATTGATGTACACCTACAATAACACCATTCACTGTTCTACTGGGTATACACCTTACTATCTCATGTTTGGCCGACAAGGTAAACTACCTGCTGACCATACTTTGGGCGTACAAGTGCCTGATGCAATCAACCCTCTACCAAAGACTGATTGGGTGAGTGAACACCAAAGACGTTTAATTGATGCACAAGAAATTGTCCAACATCGCATGGAACATGCTCATGAAAAGCAACAAAAAGATTATAACCAATCTGCCAAAGCAGAACCTCTCAAAATAGATGACCATGTATGGTTAAAAAATGACCATCGCACCAGCAAGTTAGATAGCAAATGGGAGAGAGAACCCTACACCATTACAGCTATTCTCAATCCAGAGACTCATACTTATGAGATCACCAAAGAAAACAAATCACGTGTAGTACATCGCAATCGCCTTAAGTTATGTCTCAAGGAAAGTACTCAAGAAGAAACTCTTCAAGAAGAAGCTGTCCAAGAGGAAACTCAATCCATAGAACCAGAGCCTACAAAATCATCTGATTCAGAGAATCCACTACAGTCTTTTGGAAAAGCATTATTAGACTCTGATCCTTTACAATGGTTCCTTACACCATGGCTCAATATCTTAGTGCCTGCCAAGACCAATACAACCGCACTTCAACCAGAGGAGCTATCTCAAGAAGTGTCTACTACAGCTCAAGAGATACCAAGTTCCCTTGAAACAAGGCCTGTAGAAACTCAGCCACTACGAAGATCTGACAGGACTACAAGAGGACAACCACCTGTCCGTTATAAGGATTTCCTACACCAGCAGTCATGAAGACAACTACCAACCCTGCCATCTCATCGTTGAATGCATCCTTACATTGTCTGAAGTTCCAAAGTGAGAAGAAGACTTACTTGTGATATCATGTTTATTTCCTTTAAAGGACTTTTTAAAAGGACTACTTACCTACTGTTTTGCAACGTTCAAGCTTGCACCCGGAGATAGACTTTCACGTACCTGAGCCTCCGTGATATTCTTCTGTTGACTTTTTCCTGTGCCCAGGGAACGGACTCATACCCTGTGAGCCTCCTGAGATGTTATTTTTGTTTTGTTTTCCTTTTTCCATCTCATCGTGGACTATTCTGGTTTTGCCATACATCACCAGTCTTCAGAGGAAAAACTACACCCCTTTTTGTCACCCTTTTGACACATTTCGTTGTTGCCTGAGATATGTTTGCCTAACCCATTTTACTTGCAGATACAAGAAGTACAAGAATGGGGTTATGTTGTTATTTCCTATGCATGCATGCTTTTCCCTTTCTCTTATATCTTACAGGAAGACACAACATCGAGTCAAAAATGTGTCGAGGTCGACACACGTTTTACCATGGGGGTATGCAGCGTCCCACTCATGACACGTGGGAACTGCAAATGTATTACTTCTTTGTCATCGATGTATTGCATGTCATTTTGCATTGCTATACCTGTGGTATCCCTGTTCATAGGCTGGTCAAGTGTGTTTCATACTTCCCACCACAAGATGGGGATAGCACCACTTTGGGATATCTATCCCAGCTCAGGTTTATCTGTGGTCAAGTGTTCAGTTCAGGAAGTGAGTGTACAGAGAGAAGCACCATGTAGAAGGTTAGTGAAGGTCAGTCCAGAGAAGGGACAAATTGGAACTGCTAAAATCAAAGGGTAAAAGCCACCAAAAGGCAGCAAGACCTTTGAGAATAAAGGTGAAGGATTTCTTAGCCACTGGCAAACTCACCAAATTTCACTGGATTCAAAAGGTACCAGAAGCCAAATCACTTAACAAGTAAGCATTACACTGAATCACAGCCTGAGTCCAGCATTACTAAAGCCTATTAACAGTGGATCAGCAGAATTCCTCTATTTACCCAGAGACTGTATTCTATCTGGATGTTTGTACTGCAATCAAAACCAGTCCCAGTAAAAGTTGTGAGTTGTATCCTACCACTGTCTACCTCATTCTTCACTATTGCTATTACAACTGGTTGTACCACCATTAACGGTACTGGCGTCACAACAAATACCATCAAGGGACCCAGCCACCACAAGCACTCTAAACACCCCTGTCATCACGGGCACCTCAACCACCATCTTGGCTGGCGTTTCCCTATCACAGAGCGTGCCCCGGAGGATTTCGTGCTGTCTTCCTCTTCACTGTGCGACCAGCCCAGGGAGGCTTTCTGCTAACCGTGAGTAAACCGATGAACTGTATTACTGCTGTCTCTCATCGGCCCACCGTGCACCTCACGTGTCGCCCCTGCGGTTCTGGCTCGTCGCAAGTACCTGTAAAAATATTAACATTTTCTCAGGTACTGATGTAATAAAGTGTTCACTAGCTAAATGCTGACATAATAGGAGTGGGAATTTGGTGGGAGGATTGACGCTAGGAGTAGGGATTTGGGAGGAGGGTTTATGCTAGGAGTGGGGATTTGGAGGAGAGGATTTATGCCAGGAGGAAGGATTTAGGGGAGAGGATTCGTACTAGGAGGGGGGCAGCTTAGAGTAGGAGTGGTGATTTTTAGGGGAGGGTCTATGCTAGGAGTGAGAATTTGGGAGAGAAGATTTGTGCTAGGAGTGGGGATTAGCGGGAGAGGATAGAGGATTTAAGCTAGGAGGGAGTATTTGGGGAACATGATTTGTGCTGGGGGAGGGATTTATGCTAGGCAGGGGATTTGGAAGGAAAGAGGATGTGTGCTAGGAGGGGTGATTTGTGGGGAATTTTTCTGGATTGTGAGGATGGGGAGTTTTTTGCGTTTTTGTTTTAACCACTTAAGCCCCGGAAGATTTTACCCCCTTCCTGACCAGGGTTTTTTTTGCGATTCGGCACTGCGTGAATTTAACTGACAATTGCGCGGTCGTGCGACGCTGTACCTAAACAAATTTGATGTCCTTTTTTTCTCACAAACAGAGCTTTCTTTTGGTGATTTTTTGATCATGCGCTATAAACAAAAAAAGAGCGTCAATTTTGCAAATATAACAATATTTTTCACATTTTTTTGATATGAAATTCCCCAAAAAAATGTAAAAATCAAAATTTTTTAACATTTTAAGCCAATTTTTTTTTCCATATGTTTGGTAAAAAAAAAATTGCAAAAAGCGTATTTTGATTGGTTTGCGCAAAAGTTATTGCGTTTACTAACAAAGGGAAAGATTTTTGTCATTTTTGTTGTTTTTTTTTAACGTGTAATGGCGGCGATCTGCGATTTTTTTTGCGGGACTGCGACATTGCGGCGGACAGATCGGACCCTTGACTGACATTTTTGACACTTTTGAGGTTACCAGTGACATTACTGCAGTAATCAGTGCTATACATATGCACTGTTACTGTAAAAATGACACTGGCAGGGAAGGGGTTAACTTTATTGGAGAGGGAGGGGTTAAGTGTGTCACTAGGGTCGTGTTTCTAACTGTGATTGGCTGTGGCTACATGTGTAAGAACAGTGATCAACTGTCCTACATAGTAGAAACGTTTGATCACCATTCTTACACAGGGAAGAATGACAGGCGGCTTTGTTTACACTAGCCGCCTGCCTTTCTTCGGGTGCAACGGAAGATTGCGAGTGCCCGGCGGACATTGGGTCCGCCAGGCACACGCGCGGGGGGTTTGTGACCGCGCGCCTCCGACGGCGCGTACTCGCTCCCAAAACCCTTACAGGCTAGCGACGTAGTACTACGTCGCTTTGCCTGTGAGGGGCTGACCGCCACAGTAAATAGTTGTGCGGCGGTCGGCAAGTGGTTAAGGATAATTTTAACTTGCAGAAGGAATTTATGCTTATGGGTGAGTGTGCTAATTAGTGCTGTTTTTAGGGGGGGGGGGGGGGAGAGTGCTTCAGAATTTTCTGCCTATAGGTACCTGAGATGTAAATCCAGCCCTGGTTGCAGGAGAACCATTGCCCGGAGAACTCTGTGTTTTACTGTATTTTCAAACTATCCAGGAGGAACTGGTCGCTAGTTGACTTTTACGCCCATGTCGGAAGTGGTGTTCAGAATAAGAATGAGCTGGTGCTTAAAAGGAGTCAGAAGAATAAAGATGTGCAAGTCCTAAAGAAAAGACCTGGCATAGTGGCCAAAATTTTTTTTGACCATGCTTGTTTGCGCCAAATCCCCTATATAAGGTCAGTGGCTGCACTTTGATCTTTCGCTTTCTGACTCCTACAGGATTCACCCAGTTTTTTACGTATCTTTACTCAAACCAGTTGGTCCAGATCCATTTCCTGGAATAGATGACCCACCTCCTCCACCAGTACTGGTTGGGGAAGAGATGGAATTTGAGGTAGAATCCATTCTGGCAGAAAACAAGGAGGACAAGTCCAGTATCTGGTTAAATGGAAAAGGTACACTCCTGAAGAAAATGACTGGAACCTGAGAAAAATGTACATGCTCCCAAACTACTCCAGGAATTCCTTGCCCAGCATCAAGAAAAAAATGGCTAGATTGGGCTTCCGGAGGATGCCCATCGGGGGGGACACTGTCAGGATGCTATTCATAATAAGAATGAGCAGGTGCTGAAAAGGAGTCAGAAGAATGAAGATGTGCAAGTGCTGAAGAAAAGACCTGACATAGTTGCCAATACTTTATATGGTGCTCGTTTGCATAGAAATGCGCGCATGCGCACAAACGTTTGCACTGGCGCACGTTCACGCACACCTGCTGCCAGAATTGGTGCCAAATGCCCTATATAAAACTTTGCTGCACTTAGACTCTGCTGGATGATCTACAGCTACTAGTACTCCTTGTTCCTGTGTTTCTTGTATTCTTGGATTACCCATTACCAACCCGGCTTGCCTTTGGTCTTTTCTGCTGCCTGATCGCTGGTTTTGACCACGGCTTGCTCTAAGGAATCTGCTTCACTTGCTTTACCATGTATGACCCTGGCTTGCTCCTAACTACCCTTCTGCAAACTCCCTAGCTTGCTTTCCTGTGTATGACTTCTGCTCTCATCCTGACTTAGCCTCTTCAGTCCTGTCCTGCCAGCCTGCTCCTGCTTCTTCCTCGGGTGCCACCTTGCCTGTGGTCGCTGCCCTGGTTCAGCTCCACACCTAGAACTACGGAGAAGTTCTACGGAGAAGAGGCGTAACTAGAACCTTCAGGGCCCCAGTGCAAGAAACCATGAAGGGCCCCCCGGACCCCTGGCCATGGCCATCCCTTCAAGTCTGGGGCTCTTCCCACTTATCCTGGGGCCCTTTACTCTCATTGTGGGGCCCTTTATTACGGTCCCGCAGTGGGACCCTTTCACAAGTTCTGCAGTGGGCCCCCTTTCTGCCATCTTGGGGACTCCCCATAGTGGTGGAATCCCAGGGCCCGGTTGCAAGTGTGACCTTTGCGATCCTGGAAGTTCACCCACTAGTGTCAGTAGTTTTTCATTTTTGGTATTTTAATTCTATTATTTTTTATCACTTTATTTTATTTTTTACAATGTCACTGACTGACTCTGTCCATTCAGAAAAGGAAGGAGCTGGTAAATTACATATTTACCGACCCCTTCCTGGTTCTCTATTGTGACTCATCCCCTGCAGCAGCCGGCAGGAGAGGGGAGGGAGCACAGTGGAGGGGGGGGGGAAGGAGCACAGTTTTGGGGGGCACACAGGGGCCCAGAGACAGCAGAACACAAGTGAACTGGATTGGAGGAGTGGCGGGGGCAGCATACAGAGGAACCAATCTCCTCCATTTTCCTCCTGCAGCCACGGTAGGAAAAAGGAGGACAATGATTTCTCTACATGCTGCCCCCGCCGCCCCTCCTATCCAGGTGTACAGGGGAGCCGCACAGGCCCCTAGGAGCATGGGGCCCGGTTGCAGATGCAACCCCTGCAACCCCTGTAGCTACGCCCCTGCTACGGAGGTCTTGCCTTCCACCCTGACAGACCAGCTGACAGCTATCCAGTTCCTCTGCGCTGCAAACCGCTTCCAGTGGATCTACCTAAATGGCACCTCCGCTTCTTTGAGTCTAGCGCTCCCTGTTCCCAACTTCAGGGGTGCTTGGCACTTACCTGCAAGGGAAGCCCTCTCGTCAAATTGGCCTCAGACCAAGTATGTGACAAGTGGCCATTGACTGTGCATATGTTTGTTCTGTGATTAGCTCTTATCTAATGGTTTTCTGTATAAATTTAGTGTGTTTTCTAATATAGGAGTCTTCTTGTTTACCACAGGGACCTCGTCAGATGGAGCTTCGCTACCCCAGCCTTAAGCAAAACACACTCAAGGATCTGCTGGTATTAAGGGGACAGAGCACCAGCAACAAGTCAAAGGCCATCCTAATTTCTGAGTTGGAGAGCGACCAGGCCAGCAGCGGAATTTGTGAATCAGCTACAGAAGGGTCTGGTATGTCCGAGGTCCAGTGAGAGATCCAGTGGTGTCTGGCGCTCTACAGCACCACTCCCCTCTAGGAAGTGGTCACCCAGATAATCCTACCTGAAAATGCTTGAGGTCCAGAAGGTGATTGGGGGCACCATAGTCAGAGACCAGGGTAGCCACAAAAAACTCCCATATTCTGACCCTTCCAGGATGGGGTGAAGGAAATCAACTAGAACCTACAAGTCTTTGAGACCCAGTGTGGCCTCCAGGGAATCAACAAATCTGACTGAGTTACCATTCTCATTAGCAAGCTCTCTGGTTGGACCCTGGATGCTTTTGAAGCCATACCGGCTGAAGACAAGAAAGACTACGAGTGAGTCAAGGAGTGGCTGTGCAAAAACAAAACACCTGTAAGTGAGCAAAAAAAAGTACACTTAATGGTGTGTCTCTAGTCTATCTCCTGAAGAAGTAGAGACACCATGGATCCCAATGGCCATACAGCCTCCTCCCTCCTAAACTTCAGGATAGGCCTAAGACAAAAGCGAAAAATGACAAACTCGTGGAGAAAAAATAATTTAAAAAAATAATTTAAATAAATAGTGCCAGCGAAGGTACATTGGCTAGGTCTTGTGGCCTGATAACAAATATTGCCCCAGAAAGGCCTAGCCCAAAGAGGTTCAGTGCAGGAAAAGCAACAGGTGACATGGTCATGTACTCATTCTCACTATGGGTTTCCCATGCCAAAGTGATACTATGAGCACCCCTGGGGCAACTAACTCCGTGGGGGCACTGATACCCCAGGCTCTCTGCCTTCCCACTTTTTGCCCAGACAAGGTAACGCCATTCAAATCCGGAGGCACTGGGCCCCTCCAATCCATCCAGTGGAATTACTCCCTTGTCCCACCTTTCCTAGTGAGCACCCTGGTTTCTGTTCCTTTAGGACAAACCTTCAGAGCCCCCATTATACCAGCAGGGATACAACAGCCAGCCATTCCTACCAAAAGGCCAGAATGAGGGTGGAGTGTACACTGATAAGAACAGATATTACACTTGATCTTAGCTAGAAGGGCAGAGAAATTGCAGTCATGTGAACTGCTCTATGCACACTTCACATCCCATAGTCCATCTTTGGAGTGAATAAGAGAGGGTGCCTATGTTCTTACATACAGTGGGACCATGGAAAACAAACATGGCCACCTATAACAGGAAGTGACAATTTGGAGGAAGCTGGGAGCAACAGTAGGTATTTTATTAATTCAAAATATACCTAAAGGCAAACAAGTACAACTATACAATTGCTTCTCTATGCAATGCAGGCAGAGCATGGGTGGTGGAAGGGGCTGTACATAGCTTTCTGAAAACACTAGACCACCCTGGGTAACACCAACATGGGATGCTGAGCCTCTGTGTTTGACAGAATGGAAATCCAATGAATGAAAGGGTTGGGTGAGGCTGGGCAGGAAAGGGCAAGATGATGCCCATCCTTCAGCCAGAAAAGAAGGTGGGCTTTATCTGAAAAACCTTCAAAGGCAGAGCATTTATACCTGCCCATTCCTTGGATCTCTACTCCCATGCAGAGCTACAGCCACTGGCAGAATCCTAAATCTGACCCCTGGCCTTCTTTTCAGTCTTGCACAGTTGCTCCTCTCCAGTGGCGTCTCCAGCTTTCATATTTTGGGGGGGCACATGGGGGGACAGGGACAAAAGTAGGGGGGCCGACAATAAAATGCAGTATATATATATATATTTTTATTTTTTTTTCCCAAGAATAGAATGCACTCCAGAGGTCTTGTTACAAATTCACCTTTGTTTTGTTCATGCAATATACAATACAATTGAGCGTCAATGTTTCAATCTGACTAGGGACTTTTATCAAGATGCTAAAAAGTCCCCAGGCATACTTCCGAGAAGGAAGCTGGGGAGTCTCTTTAACATGACCTCTAGACAAAAAATTTGCATTATGAAGGGCTATCAAACGCATAAACATGAAATATTCCAAACACTTTGTCACAATTCCTGACAATGAGCATCAAAAAGGCAAAAAGATGAAATATTCGTGACAATGGGCATCAGTGCAAGAAACCATAGGGGGCCACCCTGACCACCCCCACCCATCGGTCCCGGGGGCCTTCCCTGTGTGCATGGTGTGCTTTCCACTGATCCAGGGGGCCTTTATTACTTTCCCACAGCAGGGCTCTTTCATGTTCTACAGTGGGCCTCCTTCCTGACATCTTAGGTCCCCCATGGTGGTGGAAAGCAAGGGATATGTCACCAGCAACCAGGCCCTGGTGTTCCACCACTGTGGAGGTTCCCAATTTCCTCTTGCTGTCCTGCCCCTGCTATTGACAGGGCCAGTCCAGCGTCTGTCTTCATGGCAGCGCATTAGGATCCAGTGCTGGTTACATTATGGGGCTAATGGGCAAATGTGCGGAAGGGCTGGCACTACTGGTTGTAGACAGCTGTGCTCTCCGCCAGTCCCTAGCAGCGATGACACTGCATAGCCTTCTCTGTTGACATGCCATTTGGATGCAATCTGGGCGATTCTCCCAATTGGATCGAATATGTGGACATAAACACAATATTTAATAGAATCAAAAGTACAATCACATATATATCAGCCATATGCTCAGCAACTGTGTGGGCTGCATTCCAATAAGGTGGGGGCTCTAATCAATAAAACCACTATCATATTTATTTTTAGATCTGATCGGGAGCATCACCCAGAACACATCCAGATCACCATGTCAACAGAAAAGGCTATGCAGTGTCACAGCTGCTAGGCGACTGGTGGAGAGCCCAGCCATCTACAACCAGTAGTGCTGCCCCCTCTTCCCCATATGCCCCCATCAGCCCCATAATGTAACCAGTACTGGGTCCTAATATGCTGCAGCTGCTGCCACTGAGACAGAAAACACCAGATTGGCATTGTCAATATCAGGGGCAGGACAGAAAGAGGAGGCTGGAAACCCCCCTGGAGGCTAAACACCAGGACCTGGTCACAAGTGCGACCCTGGTAGTTCTGGCATGGGCTCAGCAGGATGATTCCCCCATCCACCTTGAATGTGTAGATGGGGGAATTTAATATTTTTTTCGTCAACACAATAGTTGAGGTCCGGTTCACACTGATGCGGTGAGGGAACTGCTGCAATTCCTTTCCCGCAATGCATCAGAATTGCAAGCAGTTCACACTGCGCTCTGCAAACCACTGCGGGTGTCAATATTAATGATACCCACAAACTGGTTTGCAGTGCGCACTGTGGAAGCCGATGGAGATGGAATTGGATCATATGGGTCTGAACACCCTTGCGATCCGATTCCAGTGCAGACAAAAAAAAAGGGTCTTGCACCTTTTTGGAGCGGATTCAATGCAAATTGAGCCACACACAATGTATGGTTCAATTTGCATCGCACTGAATTTGCATGTCATTTGTACAGGAATCTTGTGTGATTCCTGGACAAATGACATGCAATGCAGTACACTGCATCAGTGTGAACCCCACCTGAATGAAACAAAATCCGTGCATTGGAAAATAAGTGTAATACAAGGTATTACTCACAGCGCGTGTCGTTGAGCAAAATAATAATAAATAATGATGTGCTAAATATGTGATACTGAGTATAAAAATGTATGGTGTGCTCTTGTGATTATAATAAAATAACTTTTGGCTGCTTATAGCTCTATTTAAATGCACCCTATAAAATACTGAACTCGTGCTTATTGTGACTTTGCAGTCCTATGCCAAAATGCATCAAAAAAATAAATTATCAAGTGAAATGTGATATGCAAAACTTAAACCATATAATACAAAGAAATATTAGTGATAAAAAATTACTGGTGCAGAAAAAATAGTGAAAATTATTAAACTGTGATTGGTGTCCAATATACTGAAATATAGTGTCCAAATAGTCCAGAAAAATTAGTCCAAAAGAAATATTCCAGCTTCAGTGATGGTGTTGGAAATACCAATCAGTGCAATAGTGTTGTCACCCTCCGTGCTCCTGTGCGATAAGGTAGGCAATTCAAACTCACCAGACGGTGTTGACCCCCAATGTCTTATGACAAGTGGGTCAGTAGAGCTTTGTGTGGTAGGTATCCAGCGGGGTCCCAGCCATCCGTGTCTGGGTGGTCCTGGATGCTCAGTTTTCAGAAAATTCTGCAGACAGGAAGAAGTGACGCAGCAGAGATAAAGAATCACACATGGCTCCCACCGGGTCCCAAACCTTGGGAATGGTTGATAAATTAAAGGAGGCACATCTAAGAATGCAGGCTTCTGAGGTAAAGATGTCCACATAGACCGTCCTCCTCACCACCAGCAGTCTGTAGTCGTGAACGGGAAGAATACACTGCAGTAGAGCGATCTGAAAGAGAGGCTTGAAGTACACATTGAGCTCAGTGTGGAAGGGATGATCTCCTTTAATTTATCAACCATCCCCAAAGTTTGGGACCCGGTGGGAGCCATGTGTGATTCTTTATCTCTGCTGCGTCACTTCTTCCTGTCTGCAGAATTTTCTGAAAACTGAGCATCCAGGACCACCCAGACACGGATGGCTGGGACCCCGCTGGATACCTACCACACAAAGCTCTACTGACCCACTTGTCATAAGACATTGGGGGTCAACACCGTCTGGTGAGTTTGAATTGCCTACCTTATCGCACAGGAGCACGGAGGGTGACAACACTATTGCACTGATTGGTATTTCCAACACCATCACTGAAGCTGGAATATTTCTTTTGGACTAATTTTTCTGGACTATTTGGACACTATATTTCAGTATATTGGACACCAATCACAGTTTAATAATTTTCACTATTTTTTCTGCACCAGTAATTTTTTATCACTAATATTTCTTTGTATTATATGGTTTAAGTTTTGCATATCACATTTCACTTGATAATTTATTTTTTTGATGCATTTTGGCATAGGACTGCAAAGTCACAATAAGCACGAGTTCAGTATTTTATAGGGTGCATTTAAATAGAGCTATAAGCAGCCAAAAGTTATTTTATTATAATCACAAGAGCACACCATACATTTTTATACTCAGTATCACATATTTAGCACATCATTATTTATTATTATTTTGCTCAACGACACGCGCTGTGAGTAATACCTTGTATTACACTTATTTTCCAATGTTCACTCTTAGGGTCGTCCACAGCACAATCCCATTGTCACATTTATAAAACCAATTGGCCCGAGGAAGTGTTCTTTCACATTTACAAAATCCATGCATTGGCTGCCTAAGTTCTTAATGGAAGTGAAGTTTGTCAAGCTCTTGGAAGAACAGAGAAGGGGGGGGGACAAGGGAGGGAGATGGGGACAGTTCAGCAATCACAATATACTGTATACTGCACAGCTGTACTCACCCAGCAGGTTTAAAGCTCTTCCTCTTCCCTCTCTCACACACCAGACACCACCATATTTCATGTTTCCCGCCCACATCTCCTCTCAGATATATCTGCATGCGGGGAGGAGAGTGGGCGGTCCAGGCAGACACACAAGGAGCTCGTATTACCTCTCCTCTGCTGTCTGTGAGGGGAGAGGGGAGGGGGAGGAGGGAGGAGGGAGTGTGCTGGCTCGGCTGTGTCATACAGACAAGACACTCGCAGCCTCGTATACACAGTGTGAATCAGGCTTTTTTTTTCAATCCGGACTCTACCATTACAGCCTGGGGGGGGGGATGTATCGCACAGCACCAGAACAGCAGCCTTCTTCAGCCTTTTTTTTTTATTTAGTGCTTTCTCTGCCATATAAAATAGTAACAAAAACGGCATTTTATTTGGGGGGGCACATGAGGGGGCACAGAGTAATATTGGTGGGGCCATGGCCCCCTCTGGCCCCCCCCTAGCGACGCCACTGCTCCTCTCCTGGACTGAAATGGCTTACTCTGATTTCACTGTACATTGTGAGCTTCTCACAATGTGTATTAGAAGCTGCAGCAAGCTAGACAGAACCCGCCTCATATACGAATGTCATATTAATGGGGGGGGGGGGGGGGACAAAAGCAGATTAAACTAAACTTCAGCTTTACCTGTCAGCAGTTCCCATGTTCCATTACAGGAAAAACCATCCAAGGTGGAGAATCATCGCGGCTTGTAACGATATAATTCTTCCCATGGGGGTACCTATGTATTATTCATCAAGGTTTACTCTGCAGTGTCTTCTTTACGATTGCACTGAACAGAAAACATTTTTAATGCAGAGTAATTAATTTTGAATTAGCTGTCAATAATGTATAATGTATGACCATCAATGTGGAAGATCCAGTAAACACATAAACTGTCCAGGTGAGGATCGCTGAGACCGATCTCAGAGTGCTCATAAGAAACTAGCCAACTCAAACAAAACACGAGGCGTGCGTCATGCCAGGATCGTTCTTCCCGAAGGTAAAAATCCATTATTTCCCCACTGGAGAATAAATGGAGACACTGTTCAAGTGTTTATACATTTCATTTAAATACAGTAGATTCTTTATCGTTACATTTAACATCTGAATTCCAGGTATAGATATTGTTATACTGTATAAATGTAGTTACATTGTTCCGGCTTGGATCAATGTAACTATGCATTTGTAGCGCTCACCCCTGCAAAGGCCTCTAGATTCGTCCCAGGTTCTATTCTCAGATAGGTGCAATGGTAGCAGGGGCGGACCCAGAGTCTTCTTTCGGGAGGGGCTCTGCCAGAAAATAAGGGGTTTCTTACAGAACTGTATTTAACATATAACAGTCATAACCTTGTTTAAAATAGTGCCAGGTTTATCATTCCAGATTAGATTATTACATTACAGCACTAAAGAGTACCTCTCCATCCAGGACTCATCCCCCTACAGCCTTAGTAGCTCTTAGCAGTGTTGCCAACCTACCAGACTGAAATTCACTGACACAACACTCAAATTTTACTGGCCTAAGCCAAGTGCTAAATTCAGTACTAGCTACAAACAAGCTACAAACATGCAATAAGCAATGCGATTTAAGATATATATTAAGATAAAACAAAACATATTTCTTATGTTATTTTTGATATAGTAAGGGCGGGTTATTATAACCCTTCAGATTTTGTCACCTATGTCCAACTGGAGAGATTTCCCCTTCATTTCTGTGTCATAGCCACCACAGAAAGTGATCCACCAGGATCACCAGAATTCATGTCCCCAATTTAAAGTAAAAAGATTCTAAATACCTCCTGTCTCCATCGCTCAATCCCTCCATCACCTCCTGTCTCCATCCCTCCATCACCTCCTGTCTCAATCCCTCCATCACCTCCTGCCTCCTTCACCTCCTGTCTCCATCACTCCAACTCCTGTCTCCAACCCTCTTGTCTCCAACCCTCCTTCACCTCCTGTCTCCATCCCTCCTGTTTCCAACCCTCCTTCACCTCCTGTCTCCATCCCTCCAAACTCCAACCCTCCTTCACCTCCTGTCTCCATCCCTCCTGTTTCCAACCCTCCTTCACCTCCTGTCTCCATCCCTCCTATCTCCAACCCTTCTTCACCTCCTGTCTCCATCTGTCCATCACCTCCTGTCTCCATCCCTCCATCACCCCCTGCCTCCTTCTCCTCCTGTCTCCATCACTCCAACTCCTGTCTCCATCCCTCCTGTCTCCAACCCTCCATCACCTCCGTCTCCATCCCTCCTTTACCGCCTGTCTCCATCCGTACATCACTTCCTGTCTCCATCACTTCCTGTCTCCATCCCTCCATCACCTCCTGTCTCCATCACCTCCTGTCTCCATCCCTCCATCACCTCCTGCTTCCTTCACCTCCTGTCTCCATCCCTCCATCACCTCCTGCTTCCTTCACCTCCTGTCTCCATCCCTCCATCACCTCCTGCTTCCTTCACCTCCTGTCTCCATCCCTCCATCACCTCCTGCTTCCTTCACCTCCTGTCTCCATCCCTCCATCAACTCCTGTCTCCATCCCTCCATCACCTCCTATCTCCATCCCTCCTTTACCTCCTGTCTCCATCCTTCCATCACCTTCTGTCTCCATCCCTCCTTCACCTCCTTTCTCCATCCCTCCTTCCCCTACTGTCTCAATCCCTCCAACAACTCCTTTCTTCATCCCTCCTTCACCTCTTGTCTCCATTCTGCCTTCCCCTCCTGTCACCATCCCTCCATCGTCTCCTGTCTCCAACCCTCCATCACCTCCTTTCTCCATCCCTCCTTCACCTCCTGTCTCCATCCCTCCTTCACCTCCTGTCCCCATCCTTCCATCACCTCCTTTCTCCATCCCTCCTTCACCTCCTGTCTCCATCCCTCCATCACCTCCTGTCTCCAACCCTCCATCACCTCCTTTCTCTATCCCTCATTTACCTCCTGTCTCCATCCCTCCTTCACCTCCTGTCTCCATTCTTCCATCACCTCCTGTCTCCATCGCTCCATCAACTCCTGTCTCCACCCCTCCATCTCCTCCTGTCTCTATCCCTCCATCACACTCCTGTCTCCATCACCTCCTGTCTCCATCACCTCCTGTCTCCACCCCTCCATCTCCTCCTGTCTCTATCCCTCCATCATACTCCTGTCTCCATCACCTCCTGTCTCCACCCCCTCCTGTCTCCATCCCTCCTTCACCTCCGGTCTCCATCCCTCCTTCTCCTCCTGTCTCCATCCCTCCTTCACCTCCTGTCTCCATCCCTCCTCCACATTCTGTCTCCATCCCTCCTTCTCCTCCTGTCTCCATCCCTCCTTCACCTCCTGTCTCCATCCCTCCTCCACATTCTGTCTCCATCCCTCCTTCACATTCTGTCTCCATCCCTCCTTCACCTCCTGTCTCCATCCTTCCATCACCTCCTGTCTCCATCGCTCCATCAACTCCTGTCTCCATCCCTCCATCTACTTGTACTTCTGTCACCAATCATCATCACCTCCTGTCTCCATCCCTTCTGTCTCCATCCCTCTGTTGCAGGTCCCCCCAACCTCTTCACCCTCCATCACTTTTATCCCTCTGTTACTCTAACCCTCCCTTCTTTCATCTTTCCATAACTCTATCCTTTTATCTCTTGCTCAATCCCTCCCTCAATCATACTGTCCATCCAACAATCCTTGTGCCCTATGTCCCTTCACCTTTTCTACCAGCCATCACCTTTATCCCTCTATTATTCTGTCTCTCCCTCTATCTTTCCATAACTCTATCCCTCCATCACCCCATCCCTCTATCCTTTGCTCCATCACTCCATTTCTGTCTCTATCACCATCCCTCCATGCCTTGCTCCATCCCTTCATCTATCTGTCTCTCAGTCACTCAATCTATACTTCCATTCCTTACTCACTCCTCACTCTCTCCATCTCTGTCCATCTACCTCCCCCCATCAATCCACCACTCTGTTTCTCCATTATTAACAAATAAAAATACCCCAGAGTACTTCCACACCAAATGTGCTTACTATTAAGTCAGATAAAAAATATATAATAAAAACCTTAAGATCATCAAGCACAATAAATAATCAAGTACATAATGATTATACATACTATACAGACACACTGTACAGATACACCATATACACCAGCACTTTTCTCCTGAAAATCTAAAAAGTCTAACCTATGATATTGCTGCTGCCTGCCCTCTCTTGGCATGCTTGGATTTGTAGTGCCCCAGGCACAGACACATGAGGTGGTAATGCAGGAGAGGAGGATGTGCCTGTGTACTGGACTGCAAGCAATAGGTAAGGACTCTAGGGAGGTGTAATAGAGATTGGGGGTCGATCTCAGAAAGCAGTGCAGTTTTCACACACAAAACACTATCTAACAGACAGGAGCCTGCTACAGAGAGCCTGTCCTCTCCCCCCACCACAAGCCACGGACAGGACTACATTCTACTCAGCTTACCTTCTGCTAAACTGAAATCTGTCCTCCACTGCAGACTGTGTCCACCTCTCACCCTCCCAGCATCCACTCCTGAATGGCAGTCAGGGACACAGCAACAGTCACTCTTTCGGCTCAATGAGCAGGCCTCGGGTTCCCTTTTATAGGGAGCATAGGGAGCAGTGGCATACTCCATGGACACTAAGCAGTACAAATAAAGAGTGTCTGAAAGATATTAAATATCACGCTGGTACCTGCGTCCTAAAAACTGTTTTCCAAGCTTGGTAGCCCAGCCCGTTTGGTATCTATATTATTTTATTATTATTATTATTATTATTATTATTATTATACAGGATTTATATAGCACCAACAGTTTGCGCAGCGCTTTACAATATAACCTGAGACAATACAGCAACAATATAATAAAAATAAAAGGGTTAGGAGGGCCCTGTTCCTGGGAGTTTATAATCTAATAGGGAGTGGCTGGTGAAACAAAAGGTGATAACCAGTGGCGGAACTACCAGGGTCATAAAGGTCACACTTGAGACCGAGCCCTGGTGTTCCACCACTGTCGGGGGGGCCACAGGGCTCTGAGTTGAGAGCATCTCTTTCACACAGCCCAGAGCCTGCACTGAAAGTTCCCCCTCCCTTGCACGGATAGTAGAGGAGAGAGCCCATCTGCTCCTTCTCCTCCCGCCTCTCCTCCTGTGTGTGGTCATTCAGCTGCAGGACTTCACACTTCCCTCAGAGCACACACAGGTGGAGGGGCAAAAGGAGAAGCAGCAGAGTGGCTCTCTCCCCTACTATCTGTGCGATGGAGGAGGTAGGCTCTGGGCTGTATAAAAGAGACGCTTTCAGCTCAGAGTCCTGCTCAGAAGGCACTAATAGGCGGCACTGATAGGTGTTGAGCACTGATAGGCACCACTGATAGGTGGCACTGATAGACACTGATGAGCGGCATTGATGAGCACTGATAGGTGGCCCTGATAGGCGGCACTGATGGGCGACATTAATAAGCACTGATAGGCAGTGCTGATAGGCAGCACTGATAGGCTGCACTGATGGGCACTGATAGGCAGCGTTGATGAGCACTAATAGGTGGCACTGATAGGCGGCTCTGATGGGCACTGATACAGATGGGGCTTAGGTAAGTATTAGGGGGGCTGATGGGGGGGGGGGGCTGCTAAACACAGAGGGCTTTTTATCTTAATGCATAGAATGCATTAAGATAAAAAAACCTTCTGTCTTTACAACTCCTTTAAACCCACAAGTGCTTTCTTTTTACTTCTACTATTTCTTTATACTGGCTTTTTAAATTAACAAATGCAGAAATTTTAAAATTGGATGAAAGGCTTAGCACTGGGAAACGCTTTTTGAAAGATAAAAAAGACCATTTTATATACAACTATATAAAATAGACCAAAATGAGGGACAAATGAGGAGGACAGAGGGAATTTGTCCCAAATCAACAACAGTCCCTCGCAATCAGGGACAGTTGGGACTAATGCCCAACATACAGGGCATCTGGATTATACCATCAACAAACACAGAAATATCAAGTTGTAGGTACACTGAATTGCCACTAGATATCAACACCAAGAAATGTATACATAGATAATAAAATGCATTGCAATGGATACAACAGAAGTGTTCCAGAGCAGGTGCTAAAAACACATGGGTGAGCCACATTTTTCCACCCCCCAACTGCTCCCCCTTCTGCAAAGGACAGGGGTGTACAAATACAGTGGCCACAATGCTTTATGTCATGATTGAAGCAAAGCAAGAATTAAACCCCACATTCAACTGAATGGGGCTGTGCCTCAATTGCCCTGCAACCTTGTGAAGTGCACATGGGTGAGGCAAGGTAGTCCAGACTTTTAGGGGTTAAGACAAGCAGTGAGGAGCTGACATAATACCTCCTTACTGCCTGTCAAATGTTCTCTAAAAAGTAATACACCCTCAATCGCTCTTGAAAGGGCTAACACTAGGGTAAATGAGCCCTAGGTTCGGTTTACATTTAGACGTGATGATTTTATGCATCACATTCAGTTGATCTCACAGAAGCTGCAAGCTTGAACACAAACACGCACACAGAAAAAAAACAAAACAAAAACTTTTATTACTCAGTAATTGTTCTCTGGAGCCTTCCCTCCACGCTTCCTGACAGACGCTTCTATTCTTCTGCCTGCTTGCATTATTTGTCATTTTGTCACATTGTGTGGGTTGTGTTAACCATTTAACCACAGGAGGATTTTGCTGTCTTACGTCCAGGCCACTTTTTGCGATTCGGCACTGTGCGACTTTAACTGACAATTGCGCGGTCATGCAACGCCGTACCCAAACAAAATGTACGTCCTTTTTTTCCCACAAACAGAGCTTTCTTTTGGTGGTATTTGATCACCTCTGCGCTTTTTTTTTTTTTGCGATATTAATAAAGAAATGCGAAAATTTTGAAAGAATAACAATATTTTTCTAATTTGACAGTTAAAAAATATCCAATATATTAAATTTTTGTCATATATTTAGGCCAAAATGTATTTAGCTACATGTCTTTGACAAAAAAATTCTCAATGAGCGTATTTTTAACCGCTTTATGACCGGAAGGTTTTACCCCATTCCTGACCAGGCCATATTTTGCGATTCGGCACTGCGTTACTTTAACAGACAATTGCGCGGTCGTGCAACGCTGTACCCAAATTTATGTAACCTGAATTTATGTCCTTTTTTTTCCCCCACAAATAGAGCTTTCTTTTGGTGGTATTTGATCACCTGTGCGATTTTTACTTTTTGCGCTATAAACAAAAAAAGAGCAACAATTTTGAAAAAACAACAATATTTTTCACATTTTTTATATATGAAATTCCCCCCAAAAAAATGTAAAAATCAAAATTTTTTATCATTTTAGGCCAATTTGCAAAAATTGCAATAAGCGTATTTTGATTGGTTTGCGCAAAAGTTATTGCGTTTACTAACTAAGGGAAAGATTTTTGTCATTTTTGGTGTTTTTTTTTTTTTAACGAGTAATGGCGGCGATCTGAGATTTTTTTTGCGGGACTGCGACATTGCGGCGGACAGATCGGACCCTTGACTGACATTTTTTACACTTTTGGGGGTACCAGTGACATTACTACAGTAATCAGTGCTATACATATGCACTGTTACTGTAAAAATGACACTGGCAGGGAAGGGGTTAATTTTATTGGAGAGGGAGGGGTTAATGTATGCCTGGTGCTTACTAACGTGTGTGGGGGGAGGTGACTGAGTGACACAGGGACAGATCGAATGTTCAGCTATGCTGAACCCTGCAATCTGACCCTGTCTGTCACTTAGGAGATCCGCCCGCTTTGTTTACACAAGCGGCAGATTTCCACACTAGATCCCCGACGATCGGGGAAGATCCCCCCATGCCCGACTCCCGCTGTAACTGAATACAGCGGGGGGAGCGAGCCTCCGGCGGCGCGCGCACGCCGCCGAGAGAGGGGAATGTCTGGTGACGTAGGTCTACGTCGCCAGACGATAACGAGCCACTTTGCCGCAGTACAGTCAACGTGACTGGCCGGCAAGTGGTTAATAATCATTCAGTAAAACAATACATATTTACTTTCAGGATTCAGGCTACTTCCATACTGGTAGGTTTTATTTACAATAAATACATGGAGTGTTCACTGTCAAGATGCAAAATGATGAAGGACTAGAATTTTGTTAGTATGGTGGCTCAGTGGTGAGCTATGCATTGCAACACTGAGATCTTCTATGTTCAAATAAACTAGGACACTACCTGCATGGAGTTTGCATGTTCTCCTGGTGCCTGCGTGGGTTTCCCACAGTCCAAAGCAGAGGCATAACTAGAACCTTCAGGGCCCTGGTGCAAAAAAATCCTGACCACCGAATTTCAAAAAAGTCACCCTGTTTAAAAGAACTGTAAAATAGGTAATTCAATTTGCAGGATTGTCAGGTAATAAAATGATATTACATTAAAAAATCGGAAAAGCAAAAACGGTTGCTGCTAACAGGCTGATTCGTATGTGTAATTTATTTTTTTTTTTCAATAGTTCAAAATCGACCATTTTTCTAATGTGGTTTTTGCCAGATAGCCTAATACATTTTTTAATTCTCCAAATATATTAAATCAACCAGCTAGAACCTTTTTTTCATACCCTTACTGTTTTCCCCCGACAATATGAATCAACTCCGCTCCTTCCCCTGTCACTTCACTGATGTCGGCGAGTAAATATAAAAGCGGCTGGCGGGTCCGTTATGTATCTTCTCATACACCCGGCGGCGCTTTTATATTTACTAGCCGACATAAGTGAAGTGTCAGGGGAAGGAGCGGAGATGATTCATATTGTCGGGCAGCTGTTTTAATGTCACCGCCGCGTTACAGACAATGAGGGTGCACCGGAAGTGACGAGGGTAGGTTTTTCTCACGGGTAGGTAATTCTCACGGAACACCCCCCGTAGGAAATGTTCTATTTGCCAAAATAATCATTATGGAAATAGAAAGAAAAAAAAATGCTCTATTGTTTCCACTGTTACCTTGAGTAGATATAAAATCAAGTCATTTATAACATGTGCATCCACTGATGTGGCATATTTACTGCAGTGCCCGTGTGGTCTTCAGTATGTTGGGAGAACCACATGGGCAGTTAGGCCCCTTTCACACATACAGACCGTTCATCCGTTTTTTATCCATCTGTTGACGGATGAAAAACTGACAATAATGCATTCCTATGGAAAAACGGATGACAACAGATGATCATCCATTTACCTCCATTTTCATCCGCATCCGTCAACATCTGTTTTTTTGAACGACTAAAACCATATTTTTCAGCTATCAAAAAAACAGATCTGACGAAAAACAGATGAAAATGGAGGAAAAACGGATGACAACTGGTGAAAAACGGATGACAACAGGTGAAAAACGAATGACAACAGGTGAAAAATGGATGAAAAAAGAATGGCAACAGGTGAAAAACGATGACAACGGATGTGAAACTGATGTTGATGGAAAAAAACTGATGAAAAAAAAAACCGTGACCGAACTGATGAAATGAACCATCCGTGTGTGTGAAAGGGGCGTAAATGTTTGCTTGGGTGAACACATTGGGAACATACAGGGCAGGATTAAGAGCATCATGGGCTTGGTGCTGAGGATTTTGAAGGGCCTTAAGGGCCGTGCCTTGGCATGCACCCAGAGGAGGAAGGGTGCAGCCATGCATGCCTAATTCAACATGGGATGCTGTCTCTGAAGCCCATAAACACATCCATGCATCGGCAACTGTCCCTCCTTGTCCGTCCTTCGTGCTGTGTGGGGAGGTTCTGAGGGTGCTGCCTGGGGAAGCGAGCATAGAAGCCAGACTTCTGTGTTTACAAGTGACAGAAGAGCGGTAACAGTGAATATGGCCAACCCGGGGCCTATATAAAGGTAGGGGCCTGGAGCTGCAGCTCCAATAGCCCCTACGTTAATCTGGCCCTGGGAACATAGGAAAGGATTAAAGGGGTGCAGTGTCCCTAAAGGCTATGCTGCGGTCCATTACAAAGACCCCTCTGGCACTATCCTTTTGGGGAGTGACAAGTTTATCCCGCACTGGAGAAGTGTTTCTAAAAGTGTCCAGACTCAAGACCAAATGGATTTACAACCTAAAAGCATACTCTCCTCATGACTTAGGCCCAGTACCCACTGGTGTGACACAAAAGCCATGTGACTCTCCATCTGACTTTGCCCTGCAAATTTTGTCCGACATAGATCCAACTTCCATGCGACCTTAATGAACTTGACCCAATTTTGATCCGACTTTGAGATGAGTGCAACTTGGGTCTGGTATGGATTTTGAGGGGAAACCCCACGCCGCAATAAAAAAAAAAATAAACGGTGTGGGGTCCCCCCCACATCCATACTAGACCCTTATCCAAGCCTGCAGCCTGGCAGGCCAGGAAAGAGGGGGATAAATAAGCGCCCCCCTGAACCATACCAGGCCACATGCCCTCAACATGGGGAGAGGGCTTCTCTGCCCCCCCCCCCCCCCCACCCCAAAGGACCTTGTTCCCATGTTGAAGGGTCTGGTATGAATTGGGAGGGACGTAGTTTTTTTTAACATCTTTGTATTGCTGGCAATGGTATTGTATTGCCAGCAATTGACATGTAATTTTTGTTTTTTTATATATACTTTTGGGGGGTGGGGGGGGTGGTGGCTGTTTGGCCCAACCATGGTGGAGATCTATCTGGAGCTCACACGGTCTAGATTTTGGATATTTGCATGCATATTTATTGCACAATGTGGGACATTATTTCACTTATCTAATACAGTTTTTTGCACATTTTTTTTACCATTTGTGGACTTTATTAAATTAACCACTTCCCATCCGCTGTACTTTTGATAGACGTCCTTGGACGGGAAGGGTGATATCTCGGTCATTGCTACAGCTGCATCAATGATCAAGATATCATTTTTTTGGGTCATCGATTCTGCACATAGTAAAGGTAATCCCAGCAGCTAACAAGCCGCTGGATTACTTTTACAGGCGCCAAAAAGGGGATCCCACCACCGCCACCTCTATTGGGCTTTCCTGTACGATCTGAGAGCCTGGCAAGGATGCGACCGACAGCTACCAGCTCAAGGCACACCATGAGAGGGACGGATCTTGTTCCTCCCACTGTGTGACATCAGAAACAGGAAGTAATGAGAATTTCATCGCTTCCTGTTTTGGTTCTTTGTTTACCTGACCGTTACCAGCCAAGGGAGCAGATGATCAGACTGGTCTGTGTCTGATTGGCTGCATTGGAGGGCAGAGGACAGATTTGGGGTCTAATAGACCCCAGATCTCTCCATAAAGAGAACCCATCATGACCCATGCTATTTGAAGGGATGTTGTTAATCCCTTGTAATAGCAATAAAGTGAATAAAAAAAAGTTAAGGTTAGTGGTAAACAAAAAAAATTAAATAAAAAAAATGTAAAGCGCACCCATTTCCTCTTGCTTATGCGCAAATGAGAACGTGCGCATAGGTCCCGCATGCATATAAACGGCGACCACACATGTAAACTATTGCCCCGAACGTCAGAGCAAGAGCAATCATTTTAGTGCCAGACCTCCTGTATAAAGCCTCGTACACACGCAACGAATTTCCGCCGACCGGTCGTCTGTCTTTTGTCCAGAGTGGTGTCTGTTGGTTGGAATGTGCTCTAGACTGCATACGAATTTTCCCGTACGACAGAATTCTACTTCAGAAGTGATGTCATGTGTTGGATTGCTTTCTATGTGTTCTTTCATCTCTGAGCATGCCCAGTCTTGCTCATAAGATTTTTCCCCCGTCGAAATCTGTACTAATGAGATGAAAATCGGACCTGTGTTGACGGAGGACAAAAATTTTATAGCCTGCACATCAGGATTTTGTCAGCCGAAAAGTCGGAGTCGGCTGTCGAATGCACCATACTAACAACCCGAAAATCGGCAGATCGGTCGTCGGACGAAATTTCCCTTCCGAATTTCTTATCGTGTGTACGGGGCTTAACTCTAAACTGGTAACTTGTAAAGGCTTTTAACCACTCTACTACCGCTCACGGTAATACTACTGCGGCAGAGTGGCTCGTTCCCGTCCAGTCACGTAGTATTAACGTGACTGGACTCCTCCCCTTCTGGGCGGCGCTTGCGCGCCGCCGGAGGCTCGCTCCCGCTGTTTTCATTCACAGCGGGAGTCGGGCCAGGGGAGGAGCAGCGGCGATCGCCGCTGCTCTTACCCGATCGTCGGGGATCGAGTCTGGAGATCCGCCCGCTGTGTGTAAACACAGCGGGCGGATCTCCATAGTGACAGGGAGTGACAGATCGGACTGTTCAGCATAGCTGGACATCCGATCTGTCCATGAATCACACAGTCACCTCCCCCCCTACACGTCAGTAAGCACCAGGCATACATTAACCCCTCCCTCTCCAATAAAATTAACCCCTTCCCTGCCAGTGTCATTTTTACAGTAACAGTGCATATATATAGCACTGATTACTGCAGTAATGTCACTGGTACCCCCAAAAGTGTCAAAAATGTCAGTCAGGGGTCCGGTCTGTCCGCCGCAATGTCGCAGTCCCGCAAAAAAAATCGCAGATCGCCGCCATTACGCGTTAAAAAAAAAACACCAAAAATGACAGAAATCTTTCCCTTTGTTAGTAAACGCAATAACTTTTGCGCAAACCAATCAAAATACGCTTATTGCGATTTTTTTTACCAAACATATGTAGCATAAAACAAATTGGCCAAAAACTTTTAAAAAAATTGGTTTTTACATCTTTTTTGGGGGGAATTTCATATAAAAAAATGTGAAAAATATTGTTATTTTTTCAAAATAAACGCTCTTTTTTTGTTTATAGCGCAAAAAGTAAAAATCGCACAGGTGATCAAATACCACCAAAAGAAAGCTCTGTTTGTGGGAGAAAAAGGACGTAAATTTCGTTTGGGTACGGCGTCGCACGACCGCGCAATTGTCAGTTGAAGTCGCACAGCGCCGAATCGCAAAAAGTGGCCTGGACGGAAGACAGCAAAATCCTCCGGTTGTAAAGTGGTTAAAGAATTTTCTATGAAGATTTTTAGGTACGCAATTTTTAAGCATGACATGTTTGGTATCTATTTACTCGGCATAACATCATCTTTTCTGATCTTTCAAACAATTGGGTATTATATTCTGTTTTTGTGCATTAAAAATTCATTAACCACTTCAGCCCCAGAATATTTTACCCCCTTATGACCAGGCCATTTTTTGCGATACGGCACTGCGATTCGGCATGGGCCCGAGACCCGCTCCCGCGAACCGACGTAACCCTTACGCCGGTTTACGCAGGAGAGCCAGCCTGCCGCAGTATATATGCAACGGCTGTTCTTTAAGCGGTTAAAAAGAAGTACAGTCTCATGTGAACAACAACAACCAAGGTGCAACCATACACTGACAACTGCGACAATGTACTGTGTGATGTCCCTAACAAAACCGATGCTGCCGTCAGAAAACAGTACAAATTAACCATCAAGTAGGCAACCAGGAAAGACAGCGCTACATGGGTTTCTGTTATCTTGGTAGTGATCAGTTATTACCAGAAACCGTATCCAGGGAAACAGTTTATTGTACAATCAAGATAATGGACACAAGTCAGTTAAAATACGATACCAGGTGGTTCAGGTGTGGTGAAAACCAGTGAAAGGCTGCTGGGTCCGTTCGGCGATCAGGGATCAAGGCCGCTGAAAGGCGGGTGTTGCCTGGGGAACCAAGCAGACAGGAGCCAACGCCGGACCTTCCGGCACTCCAATGTGACGTAGATCCACCTCGGGCCCTGGGGCAGAATTAACGTACTGGTAACCGGTACTAGGAGGAGCCAGCCTGGAACGCATGAAGAGTCCGTTGCCGTGACAATGCGTTTCACGCGCTAGCGCTTTATCAAGTCACGAAAGGGTCGGCAACGGTGGAATTTAAGAGGCCAGGGAAAGTAGGGGGCGTTGAGTGGGCAGAGTCAATTCACGGAAGGGTCGGGAACGGTGGAATTTAAGAGGCCAGGGAAAGTTGAGTGAGCAGAGTCAATTGAACTACCCAACAACCAATTACTCATTCTCACCCACTGGTCAATGAAACAGCAAACATTTATCATAATTTAGTGTAAAATTAGTACCCTAAATTAAGTACCATACAAGATGTTGTCACATGAATGATCATGTGTCTCATTAACCACTTTAAGACCAGAAGGATTTTCCCCCTTAACGACCAGGGCCAATTTTGCGATTCGGCACTGCGTTAATTTAACGGACAATTGCGTGGTCGTGCAACCCTGTTCCCAAATAAAATTTATGTCCTTATTTTCTCACAAATAGAGCTTTCTTTTGGCGGTATTTGATCACCTGTGCGATTTTTATTTTTTGCGCTATAAACAAAAAAAGAGCAACAGTTTTGAAAAAAAAATATATATTTTTCACATTCTGCTATATGACATTCTCAAAAGAAAAAAAATTAAAAATCTAAAATTTTTAACATTTTAGGCCAATTTATTTTTTGCTACATATTTATGGTAAAAAAAAATCGCAATAAGCGTATTTTGGTTGGTTTGTGCAAAAGTTATTGCGTCTACAAACTATGTGAAAGAGATTTATGTCATTTTTATTGTTTTTTTTTTTACTAGTAATGGCGGCGATCTGCGATTTTTTGCGGGAGAGCGACTTTGCGGCGGACAGATTGGACCCCTAACTGACATTTTTGACACTTTTGGGGGGACCAGTGACATTACTACAGTAATCAGTGCTAAAAATATACACTGTTACTGTAATAATGAAACTGGCAGGGAAGGGGTTAACCCTGTGGGTGATCAAGGGGTTAAATGTGAGCCTGGGGGAGTAATTCTAACTGTGGGGGGGGGTGTGGCTTCTGAAATGACCATAGAGACATGTGATCCTATATAGAAGGTTCACATGGGCTCTATGGCCATTCCAGGGAGAAGAACGGCCAGCTGTGTTTAAAAAAGCCGACCGTCCTTCTCTCTCAGCGGGGAGCGATCGCGGGTTTCAGACGGCAATCGGAGCTGCCTGACACATGCATCAGCTTCCCCGCTGACGATCGGGGCGGAAGCGCGCTCGCCCCCTAGCTGCCACCAAGCAAACAACGTATCCATACTTTGTTTTGCCTGTACGAGCCATCCTCCCGCTGTATATATATATAGTAAGCAGTCGGGAAGTGGTTAATCAAGGTAAGGTGAACCTCAAAGTCCAGATGAAGTCAGAGAAATCCACATTTGAGAAGACTGAAGTCTGCAGACACACCAATTGTGTGACAATTCCTCCACCACTGAGATGATTGCTCGCTCACTTTAAACCCTGCACTCCTGAACTAAAAGGGAGTCAACAGCATGTGTCCCCTTGGGGGGTAATGGGCGGCCAATACAGCAGACACCGATCCCCAGGAAATCCACAAGAAGATCTAAGCGCTCTCTTTTTTCCACCATATTACATTTATTTAAAAAGACATGCAGCACCCTCCTAGGTAGGTGCTAGTGAGAGAGTATAGTTTTTGGCTCTGTCTGCCTATCAGAGGAGCAGCAGGCAAATCTATATTGCTTTCTGCCTACCAGAGAGCAGGATCTGTTAGTGAGGTCTGCTCATTGTGCTCATTAGGCGATCCATTATGTCTAGAGATTGTTTCACACTGGTCCAATAGGGAGGCATGTTGGGCAGTGGGAGGAAACCTGACCAATGGATACATAGGCATTGGTACAGTCCTGGTGATTGGCAGGGGGCAGGTCGCCTCAGTGCATTCTGGGATACTGTATAAAAGCCAGGAGCACATGTGCTGCGAGGTCTTTGGCTGGAGAGCAGAGTCCCGGAGGGAGGGTGGTGGCTGTCTCCTCCTGTAGCAGTGGCATGTGGCCTCAGGAGGTCATCCAGAGGGGCAGAGGAGTGGAGCTGAACCCAGAGGTCTGGGAGAGCTGACTGAGGGGGAGACACTGGAGTCCCTGGCAAAAACAGTATTGTGAGTACAGGGGATCGTGTCAAGGGGCCGGACCTGAGGTGAGCCACCCCAGGAGTAAGATAGTCAGTGGACGGGTGTCAGCCAGCAAGAAGGAGGTTACTAAGGAGAGTGTCCTGAAGATAAAATCAGTTTATCAAGTCATCTGGGAAAGAGACTTAAAACTAAATTCACCTCAGTGACAAGGTGGATCAACAGCCTGGCTGTACCAAGCGATAGAAGTCCTCAAATCTTGTGCATAGTTAATTCGGAGTATCCCACTATTCCCTTCTCCCATACCCAATTTATCAATAAAACACCAAAACAACTACATACCCCTGGACTGTTTATTGAATGAGCCTTAAAGAAAAGTGAGAGACTGTTAAGGTTAAGGTTGTTAATGGTAACCCAGGGGGACCCGTAAGTGTGAAATCCAGCACAGTGCCATCTTAAGAGCATTAAAGGGCCCCCGGGCAATGCAGTGCTCTGTGCCCCCCCTACACAATCACCCACGAGAATAAAAATGCAAATTATCGATAAGGCGATATTTATTGGTACAGCAATGCCAGGCTAATGACAGCTTCCAGGTTCGGCGGCTGGGTCCGGTGAACATAGACAGACGGGAGTCAGACTCGACTGTCCTGTGTGTGCCTGTTCCCGTGGAGGCGGACAGGCATTCCTGCAGTTGTGGGCTCCCCCTCCATGGCCCAAGTGGCCTGACAGCAGCGCAGGGCCAACAGGTGCTTGACACCTGCTAAGTTCGGCGGTGGTTTGCACACGGGAATCGGGACTAATGCTTGGCTGGGGCTGGGTAGGTGGGGCCCTCGGGCACTGCCCAGCATGCCCATTCGGTGAGATGGCCCTGGACAGTCAGCATTCTTACCTCCTCTGGCCTTGCGTCTCCTCCCTCTTCTTGGCCAATGGCCAGTAAAATCGCTTCTCTTTTCAGCCAATCAGGAAAGGAGTCTCACTACCCACTTCCTGATTGGCTGAGAGGAGAATCAGTGTGATAATAGCGAATATTAATTCGCTCTTGTCATACAACTGGGTGGGCTCAGGGCACAGTGCTCTGCACCCCTGAGCCCACCTTTTTTTGAAGCCTATTAGAGCCTCTGGCTCTAATCAGGTGCTTAAAAAAAAAAAAAACCCTATTGGAATCCATGCATCTAGCGTCTTGCATGTAGATTAGGGGGCTGGATGCATGGATGGGGGGGGGGTGAGGCCCCTGCGCCCCCCATGGACGATATGGAACCTGAATTATGGATTGCAGTCATGTTTTTTTAACATTTAAGGCCGACAGGGACTTGCCACCTGCTAAGTTCGGTGGCGGGATGCACACGGGAATCGGGACTAATGCTTAGCTGGGGCTGGGTCACTGGGCAGGTGGGGCCCCCAGGTGTGTAGGGCCCCCGGGCAACTGCCCAGCGTGCCCATTCGGTAAGATGGCCCTGATCCAGCAGTCCTCAAGGGGGCAGTGCTACAGACGATTGGCTACTTACAAAGACAAAAAGACAAATACAGCTTGTGACACACGATAAGTGCGATCCGCCTCACAGTATGGCAGCTGGTGACATCATCCAAGTGTAGCTCCCCCCCCCCGTACGCGTTACGTCCAATAGGACTTCATCAGCGGGGTATAATATCTCACTCTTTTATACAGCCATGATAAACTGAAAAGAACTATTAACAAAAAATGTTATTTTATGGAGATTCCTTGTTGAAGCTTTTAGCATTTTCTTTGAAAACTGACTGCAAAAAAAAAAAAAAAAAATCCTCATTAATGTATTGGCAATTTTCTAAAAAAGCTTGAACCCAAATTCCTGCTGGACTTCAGTCACTTGTATTCCCTGTACTGAATGATGATAACACAGACACATCGTAGACGGGAGGCCTTGCGTTGCTCACGGCCAAAATGTAACATTGTCTTAGCAGGGAACCTCACTAAATACTCTTTCCCGCTGCGCCGAACTGACCGCCCATCGCAAGACCAAAGAATTATCTTGTTACATAAGTAGCTGAAGGGAGAAAAGGACGGCTCTTTCATGGACATAAAACCACATTAAACCTTGTTTATTTTTATTCTCTTTGGCGAAGTCCTACCGCTTAAACGCCTTTTCAATTTTCTTCTTTTTTTTTTTTTTAAAGAAACACCAAATCAATCAACTAGTTAGTACAGTGGCTCGCCACTTAACACGTCACGCCATCGTACATTATCGCAACTGGTTTAAATACTTAATTTGTTTCCTCCAAGAACAAAACACAAAAAGAGGGAAAAGCGTCCCGTGGCAACATTTTTTAATGAAGGTTAATGTTTTTCTTTATTTTTGATTGAAAAACAAGCAGTTTATTTTTTTCTGACATAAAGGGACTGCGGGGGACTTGGCTGTACTGCGCATTGTGTACCTGCCCACCCCCTGGGAATCAAAGCCATTTTTTTTAAAGGGACTAAGTGGGCGTATTTATTCCTGGCCTCGGAAGATTTGACAAGCAAGGATTCAAAACAATTAGCACCAAGTGGACCATAATAGTTTATGCCGCCGCCGGCGCTGCGGCATGTTTTCTAGATTAATCCTTGTTTAGCATCAGCTGTTCTGCTAAAAACATAACAGGGGGACATAAAATGCTGCAATTATGTTCAAACTTGAGCGCGTTCCCTCTAAAAATGGTGTGCCAAAGACCCGTTCATGAAAATCTGATAGCAAATCTCATTTTTTTTTTTTTAGCTTTTTATTTAAAGTTTTCGTAGCAAGGTTGAGCTAATTGGATGTGAAGCGGTGAACACTTGTGCTGGGTGATCGGTGTGATTAGTACTTTGTGTTAAAGCTCAAATTTGCAAAAAGAAAGTAACATTTAATTAGCACATGAGGGTTTGTGTGTCATCTTCCATATGTCAGAAATTGCAACTAATACAGCGCCTTGAAAAAGTATTCATACCCCTTGAAATTTTCCACGTTTTGTCATGTTAAAACCAAAAACGTAAATGTATTTTGTTGGGATTTTATGTCTTTTTTCAACTAGGGTGCCCAGTAGGGATAGACCAATTATTGGCAAGGCTGATGTATCGGTGGTCGATATGCACTTTCCCTGATATATCGGTATCTGCCCCAGAACTGGCCGATATTGCCGATATTTTTGTGACGTCATTCTGCCTTCTTAGGCCGCCTCTCTCGCCTTGGACAGCCTCGTCTGGAGTCGGGACTAGTTTCGTGGGAGTGTATCACAGCCATACACCTACCCACAGCAGCCCGATGCCAGCCAGCCACCCACATCCACAGGCCCTGTACCAGCCAGCCACAGGCACTGTACCAGCAAGCCAGCCAGCCAACCACAGGCTCTGTACCAGCCAGCCAGCCACCCACAGGCCCTGTACCTGCCACCCACAGGCCCTGTACCAGCCAGCCACCCACAGCCACTGTGCCAGCCAGCCACCCACCACAGGGTGCCAGACAGACAGCCACCCATAGACAGGGTGCCAGACAGCGAGCCACCCACAGGCCCTGTACCAGCCTGCCACAGGCACTGTACCAGCCAGCCACCCACAGACCCTGTACACAGCCAGCCACCCAGAGCCACTGTGCCAGCCAGCTACCCACCACAGGGTTCCAGACAGACAGCCACCCATAGACAGGGTGCCAGACAGACAGCCACCCACAGACAGGATTCCAGCCACCCACAGGCCCTGTACCAGCCAGCCACAGCCGCTGTGCCAGCCACCCAACTACCACAGGGTGCCAGCCAGCCAGCCACACACCACAGGGTGCTAGCCAGCCACCCACCACAGGGTTCCACAAAGCCAGCCACCCACCACAGGGTGCCAGACAGACAGCCACCCATAGACAGGGTGCCAGACAGCCAGCCACCCACAGGCCCTGTACCAGCCTGCCACAGGCACTGTACCAGCCAGCCGCCCACAGGCCCAGTACACAGCCAGCCACCCACAGCCACTGTGCCAGCCAGCCACCCACCACAGGGTGCCAGACAGACAGCCACCCATAGACAGGGTGCCAGACAGACAGCCACCCACAGACAGGGTGCCAGCCACCCACAGGCCCTGTACCAACCAGCCACAGCCCCTGTGCCAGCCACCCACCTACCACAGGGTGCCAGACAGCCAGCCACCCACCACAGGGTGCCAGCCAGCCGCCCACCACAGGGTGCCAGCAAGCCAGCCATTAAGCATTAAACAAAAATTAACATGTTCAGTACCAGATTTGTGTCAAAAATTGTATTTGTTTTTCCTAACTTTAAATGTACAAAATATAGGCCCATACCGATATGTTGTGACCAAAGTATCAGTATCAGTATCGGCCCTGAAAAAAACATATTGGTCTATCCCTAGTGCCCAGGCACCCTGGGGTGCCTTGAGGCTTCTTTAGGGGTGCCTTGAGGCTTCTTCAGGGGTGCCTTGGCAAAATACCTAAAAATTGCTCAAAAATTGTACACAAGCCGGCATGTGGAGGAAGGCTGCCTTTTTAGTTACACTAAGTCACAGGTTTTCATTGTGCACCATTACAACCTTCTAGCTGCCGGTGTCCTAACGATCAATGACATCACCAGTTGATAAGAAGGATGTCAATTGCCTGCCTAGCATCCTTGTTTGATCCTCCCATGCCCCTCTCCATCATTGTTGGGGTCACATTAGCTGAGTGATGGAGAAAAACTGAGGGAGAAGAAAAACCTTGGCATACCAGTCAGTACCAGTTTGCAAAAGTGTATTTGCTTTGGAAGAATAAATCACCTCTAATGTTGGGTGTCCTACTTGGACTTGTGGATGTTGCTGCATTATGTAAAACTATCAAAAAAGCAAAACAAATAGGCTAAAGTTGGAAAAATGCATACCACTCTGTCTTCACCGAACTTGTCCACCTAACTTTATACATACAGACAAAAAATATCCTGTACAGGCACAGGAGAAAGAAGCTATATGGTAGACAAAAATATTAGACAGAGGGATACTCCAATAAAGACTATATACTTTAATAAATGGATTATTTACAAATAATAAAGATTCCCAGGCTGTGGCAAAAAAAAAAAAAAAAAAAAAACATTTGCTATAATGAAAGTGATGTGACACACTGGTGCACAAAAAACAATAAACAAGAAAAAAAAAACAATAAATAATTGGACACGTCCGGACGCCAGGTGCTTCTTGCAATTGGATAGAATTCCAGCGGAAAACTTCCTAGACCTTAGACCAGCGATGGCGAACCTTGGCACCCCAGATGTTTTGGAACTACATTTCCCATGATGCTCAACTACACTGCAGAGTGCATGAGCATCATGGGGAATGTAATTCCAAAACATCTGGGGTGCCAAGGTTCGCCATCGCTGCCTTAGACCAATAATGGTATGGAATGGATTAGGGAATTCCTCCGATGGCAAACCCCTGGGAGCTCGAGCTTTAGAGGACCGGGAGGAACAAAGGGGGAGAAAAGAAGAGGATAGTGGGGAAGGGTGGAAAGAAGAAAAAAAATAATTTCATGAGTCAATGTCCTATGGTTTAGGTGAGTCCCATTGAGAATCACTTCTAATGTTAGATAAATAAGTTGACCAAGTCCATCAATATGTGAACTAAAACAAACCTCCACTGGGAAATGATGGGGAAAAAAGTAAAAAGTATTCGAATAGTTTTTACATTTTAGATTGGGGTGCCTCAAAACTGTACATAATTAGAGTTGAGTGGACACCTGGATGTCCGTGTTCAGCGGGTTCGGCCGAACTTGAAAAAAAGTCCGGGTCCGTGTCCCGGACTTTTTTCGAACTTTACCAGGACACCGAACCCCATTGAAGTCAATGGGGACCCGAACTTTCAGGCACTAAAATGGCTCTAAAACACCAATGGAAAGGGCTAGAGTGCTGCAAATGACAGCAAAATGTAGTTAAGAGCAAGTGCTCTTAAAAAAAAATTCCCCTTTAAATGTGTAATTTTTAAATAGCAGATTAGAACAGCAATCTGTAGTAAAATATAGCTGAACGCTGCACACAACAGACTGATAAAAATATATCTGTTTCTCCCTCCTCCTCCTCCTCAGTGGGCTCAAGTGAGGGCAAAAAGATTGTTCACTGCACCACCCCCCACACAGCAAAATCGATGTAGATCGCTAACGGACGATTGTTCTGTCCTGTGTCTCCTATCTGTCCCTGCCTAATCTCTCCAGCCTGTCCCTAAAATGCTCAAATATCTTTCCCTGCCTACACTCCGACCTGTCCCTGCATTCTTTTCGGGCACAATTTTTCCCTGTCTGTCCCTAATCAGCAGCAGCCAGCACGTATGATGTGTGCTCTCTCCCTACACTACAGCAGACTGACGCACTGCGCGCTGTGTCTCTCGAGCTTATAAAGACAAGGGTCACATGCTTCAGATGGCCAATCACAGCTACTAATACATTAGTAGGCATGGCTGGGATGGCGCACACCAGTTAAACGCTTGTTGATTGGCTGTTGAAAGCCCGCCATTAAAAGCGCGCCATTACATACAAAACAGGAAATAAAATTACCGAACACGGATTTTAAACCCGAACATACAGTAAAGTTTTCGGGTCCGTGTCCGGGTAGCAAAAATCCAATTATCCGGTACGGACCCGAATAATACAGTCCGTGTTCGCTCAACACTATCCATAATTTTTAAAGAGTGCCTCCACTGAAAGAAGGTTGAGAAACACTGTCATTAGAGCACTGGTGAATCCCACTGGTGAGCTGACTTCAGGTGACAGGCTGCATTAACTCTGAGGTGTCGAGGTGACAGGCTGCACACCCCAAAAAGGTGATAGGCTGCACCACCCAACACCAACCCCAGGTGTGGCCAGTTTCTGGTGCTGAGATGGTTGGGGACACTTGCCCTAGACCAGTGATGGCAAACCTTTTTGATTCACAGTGCCCAAACTGCAACAAAAAAACAACCTATTTTTTTCAAAGTGCCAACACTGTAATTAGTAACAGCCACAGATAATAGCCACAAGGGCCTCTCACCAATCTCAGCAATATAGCAACACTTCTTCCTAACAGATGTCCACTCACTCTCAGTTGCCCGTGGCAAGGCCCGTAACTGGCACTGCAGGGGCAGTATCCTTGCAGCCTGACTGCCTCTGGCTCACAGTGTGCTGCTCTAGTCTCCCTCTCTCTTGCAGCAATGACTCCTCTCTCTCGCTCTCTCTCACTGGGTGGTGATGATGGGCTGGACATTAAAATGGATCCATAGTCTTCCAGGACTACATGTCCCATGGTGCACTTGTCAACCTCCTCATTGGTGCTTCTCTGCAGCCAATGGGGAGGCAAGAGGAATCAGAGCGGGTGGCTATCTCTGCAAGCGCCACTCTGTCCCAGTCCAGTGCTGCTTGACAGAAGAAGAAGGAGAGCGGGGAAATACACTGACAGTCCACACTCGCTTCTCCCTTTGTCACAGAACCGCTGGACTTCTCACTCCAGCAGCTTCGCCGTGCAGGGGAGTTGGGCTGGATATCAAAAAAGACCCATATTCTTCCAGGACTACATGTCCCATGGTGCACCTCCTCATTGGTGCTTGGCTGCAGCCAATGGGGAGGCAGGAGAAATTACAGTGGGCGGCGATCTCTGCAAGCACCGCTCTGTCCCTGTCCATTATTGCTTGACAGAAAAAGGGGGGGCGAGTGGGGGAAATACACTGACAGTCCATACTTGCTTCTCCCCTTGTCACAGCACCGCCACTGTGCGGGGGGAGGGAGGATTAGAGAGCCCAGGCATCAGCGGCGGCAGCTTTCCAGTATAGCTGGCGTGCCTACAGAGAGGGCTCTGCGTGCCAGCTGTGGCACGCGTGCCATAGGTTCGCCATCACTGCCCTAGACTGTTTATTAAGCTGGAGTGTATGGACTGTTGTTGTGTGCCTGTCTACCTCTGCACTGCTTTGGGGAAGAACGAGTTAAACTACAGTGGCTCCTATGGAACACTACACTTGTCAATCACCACCTAGACCATGGGTGTCCAAACTTTTGGCTTCTCTGGGCCACATTGAGTGTAGAGAAATTTTCTCGGGCCGCAAATACAATATAAACTATAGTTAAGGTAAATAAGTAATAAAACGCCGCTACACTCTTCCCGCGCCGACATCCAATGCAGCCTCACCAGTGCGTGCCCATCCAATGCAGCCTCACCAGTGCGTGCCCATCCAATGCAGCCTCACCAGTGCGTGCCCATCCAATGCAGTCTGCAATGAAGAAAGAAGAGAGTCGCTGGATTACACAGAGCAAGGATCTCCCGCTTACCCGGCTACAATGTGCTGCCTAGCATAGGAGCCGGTCCAGGAAGCGGGGCTTTGTATGAGAGCGGCCGCTGGGTAAGCAGGGGATCCGATCTGCTTTTAATCCAGCAGCGCTCCCCTCCGAGGAAGCCTCAGCCTACAGTTAGTTGGAAGCCATTGTGGCTATGCCCCTGACTCAACTTCCTTCCTCCCCAGCAAAAAAATAATAATTGTCAGGGGGCAGTGGGCCGCATTGCCTGCGGTTCCGGGCCGCAGGTTGGACATGCTTGACCTAGACAGTCCTAGTCCTACCCACTGCTTTCTGTTTCTAATGCACCTGGGCCATCCGGATTTTATCTCCAACTCTAGGAAGTCTGCAGAGCATTGCTACCCAGTGGCGTAGCGTGGGGGGTGCAGGGGGGGCTGACCGCACCGGGCGCAACATTTGGGGGGGCGCATCTACAGTGTCACTCTGTCTGTCTGACTCTGACATACACAGTTCACACACTGTCTGCGGCTGCCTCCATCTTTAGGCAGGGAGATGTCCAGCGTGGCCGCCATATGGCTGAAAATGGTGGGTCGGGGCGGGGTTGGACTGTGCTTCACCTGTCCATTGGTGTAGGGTGGGGTGGCATTGCAAGCCAAGCCCCGCCTATGCAGCCTCTCCTCACTGCTCAGTCAGTTTTGCAGTGAGTGAGTCAGCAGCCTGACGCTGTCACAGAGTGGGGTTTTTTTTTAGTCACATATTAGAGGCTCTAATAGGCTTCAAAAAAGGGTGGGTCCGGGGCGCAGAGTGGTGCGCCCCGAGGCCACCCATTGTGTGACAATAGCGAATGAAAATTCCCTATTGTCACATGGATCCTCCTCTTGGCCAATCGGGAAGCGGGTCCAAGGCATTGAAAGGGGGCACGTTGGTCATTCAAACTTGTATTTAGATGCATTTTACTTTAATTAGATCAGTATTTTCATAACAAACAATACATGTGCTTAGGGGGTAAGGGTTTCTTTAACTAATCTAGTGGAAGAGACTCGAGTGCTAAAATCCCGCGGGTTAGGGGGCGCAAATTACTTGCTTTGCCCCGGGTGCTGACAACCCACGCTACGCCACTGTTGCTACCTTCAGTTCATTGTGTTAAAAATGTAACATTTTGATGTTGAAATAGAAAAAAAACTCTTTATGTTTTGCATGTGGCTCCTTGTTGTGTCTGGCAGCGGGGACGTATATTTCAGAATCTGCAGATTTGAGGTATAAACCTTCCCCACACCTGGGTTCTGCAAATCTGAATGAAGCACAAAGTGGTTATTAAACAGACAACACTTTTCTGTGGGAAAAAATCAGCAGCACGGCAAACGCCTCCCTATTCTACTCCGCAAATTAATGTTGGCATAATTAACCACTTTACAACCGGAGGATTTTGCTGTCTTACGTCTGGGCCACTTTTTGAGATTCGGCACTGTGCGATTTTAACTGACAATTGCGCGGTCATGCAACGCCGTACCCAAACGAAATTTACGTCCTTTTTTTCCCACAAACAGAGCTTTCTTTTGGTGGTATTTGATCATCTCTGCCATTTTTATTTTTTGCGATAATTATAAAAAATGCGACAATTTTGAAAAAATAACAATATTTTTCTACTTTGACAGTTAAAAAATATCCAATATATTCAATTTTTGTCATATATTTATGCCAAAATGTATTTAGCTACATGTCTTTGACAAAAAAATTCTCAATGAGCGTATTTTTAACCGCTTTAAGACCGGAAGATTTTACCCCATTCCTGACCAGGCCATTTTTTGCGATTCGGCACTGCGTTACTTTAACGGACAAGTGCGTGGTCGTGCGACGCTGTACCTAAATGAAATTGATGTCCTTTTTCCCACAAACAGAGCTTTCTTTTGGTGGTATTTGATCACCTGTGCGATTTTTATTTTTTGTGCTATAAACAAAAAAAAGAGCGACAATTTTGAAAAAATAACAATATTTTTCACATTTTTTTATATGAAATTTCCCCCAAAAAATGTAAAAATCAAAATTTTTTAACATTTTTAGGCCAATTTGTTTTCTGCTACATATTATTGGTAAAAAAAAAAATCGCAATAAACATATTTTGATTGGTTTGCGCAAAAGTTATTGCGTTTACTAACTAAGGGAAAGATTTATGTCATTTTTATTGCTTTTTTTTTTTAACTAGTAATGACGGCGATCTGCGATTTTTTTTTTTTGCAGGACTGCGACATTGTGGCGGACAGATTGGACCCCTAACTGATATTTATGACACTTTTGGGGGGGACCAGTGACATTGCTACAGTAATCAGTGCTAGAAATATGCACTGTTACTGTAATAATAACACTGGCAGGGAAGGGGTTAACACTGTGGGTGATCAAGGGGTTAAATGTGTCATTTTTATTGTTTTTTTTTTTTTAAACTAGTAATGGCGGCGATCTATGTTTTTTTTTGCGGGACTGCGACATTGCGGCGGACAGATCGGACCCTTGACTGACATTTTTGACACTTTTGGGGGTACCAGTGACATTACTACAGTAATCAGTGCTATAAATATGCACTGTTACTGTAAAAATGACACTGGCAGGGAAGGGGTTAACTTTATTAGAGATCCAAGGGTTAAGCCCCCGTTCACACTAAGGCGACCTGGTCGCCTCACAGGTCGCCTCCCATAGGGAAGCTGCGGACCCGTTCTAATAGGAGCGACACAAGTCGCTCCCGACTTAGAAAAAGGGTCCGGAGCTTCTTTGGAGCGACCAGGAGGCGACCGCCATAGACTTCAATGTTATGAAGTCCGTGGCGGCCGCTCCGAGGTCGCGGCGCGAAGTAGCGTCGCCCCTATGTGAACGGGGGCTAAGTGTGTCCCTAGGGGCGTGCTTCTAACTGTGGGGGGGTGTGGCTTTTGATGTAACCACAGAGACATACGATCCTACATAGCAGGATACATATAGTCTCTGCTGTTACACCAGAGAGAATGACAGGCGGCTTTGTTTACATCAGCCGCCTGCCTTTCTCCCTCTCCAGCGGGAGATGGCGAGTGACCGGCGGACATCGGAGCCGCTGGTCACTCTCACGGGGATGGCTGTGAACGAGCGAGGGCAGGAGCGCGCCTCCGGCGGCGCACGCTCGCCCCCTACAGGCTCCTGGGCGAGCGATGTAATACTACGTCACTTTGCCTGTACGGGGCTGACTGCCGCAGTAAATGTACTTGCGGCGGTCGGCAAGCGGTTAAATTTACCTTTGTCACCACATTTATGTAAACCAGTAGAATAAAACCAATAAAAGCCTCCGCTACAGATAAGGGCTGATGCTTCTTAAGGCATTTGAGCTCTTTTTTTTTTCTCTGCCTCTAAACTCCCCTCTATTTTAGTCTATGTGTTCATGAACGCTTGTGGGGTTTTAAGGACATATATAAAGTGTAAAACATCAGTTCTAGAGACAACTAACCACATCCACATCCATAAAGGTACCATAAAACCATAAAAATAGAGAGAAAACAAGGAAAGGACAGAGTTGACCCCCTGAAACTCACCAAGCAATAGGACTTTAACTACTTAACGACCGCCCTGCCGCAGTTTTACTGCAGGAGGCAGCCCCTCCTGTGCGAACTGACATAACTGTACGTGAGTCTCTATGTTACTTATTATCTATTAAATCTATTGCTACACTAAGCCGGCGTCGCTCTCTCCTGTTTCTTGTACGTTGGTCGTACGCCTGCCGCTAGGGGTTGAGCGCGGGCCGCCGGCGGCATGCTCCCGCCCCCCCACTCGGCAGCGGGGACTCCGATGCACGGGCAGGTTGCTCCGATTGCCGCCTGACACATGCGATCGTTCCCCGCCGAGAAAGAAGAACCGTCAGTTGTTGTAAACACAGCTGACCGTTCTTCTCTCTGGAATGATCACTGAGTGCCTGTGATCCTTCTATATAGGATCACATGTCTCTATGGTCATTTCACAAGCCACGCCCCCCCCCCACAGTTAGAATAACTCCCCTAGGCTCACATTTAACCCCTTCATCACCCACAGTGTTAACCCTTTCCCTGCCAGTGTTATTATTACAGTAACAGTGCATATTTCTAGGATTTATTACTGTAGTAATGTCACCGCTACCCCCAAAAGTGTCAAAAATGTAAATTAGGGGTCCGATCTGTCCGCCACAATGTCGCAGTCCCGCTAAAAATCGCAGATCGCCACCATTACTAGAAAAAAAAACAATAAAAATGACATAAATCTTTCCCGTAGTTAGTAGACGCGATAACTTTTGCGCAAACCAATCAAAATACGCTTACTGCAATTTTTTTTTTACCAAAAATATGTAGCAGAAAATAAATTGGCCTAAAATGTTAAAAAATTGTGATTTTTACATTTTTTTTGGGAATGTTGTATAGGAGAATGTGAAAAATATTGTTTTTTTTTTTTTCAGAATTGTCGCTTTTTTTTTGTTTAAAGCACAAAAAAAGAAATCGCAGAAGTGATCAAATACCACCAAAAGAAAGCTCTGTTTGTGGTAAAAAAAGGAAATCAATTTTTTTTGGGTACAGCGTCGCACGACTGCGCAATTGTCCGTTAAAGTAACGCAGTGCCGAATCGCTAAATATGGCCTGATCATTAAGGAGGAAAATCTTCCGCTCCAGAAGTGGTTAATGGATGTGGAGTTGTCACAATATGGTGAACACCATAACTTATTTTGATAAAAAGTCAAATTTATTCATAATACAGCGTTAAAGATTTTGTCATAAAGAGAATGTACATATAAAGACAAGTTCCATCAGCATCAATACAAACTATCATTGCCGAGTATGTAGAGAAAATTGTTTAGTCAGGCCTACGCGTTTCGCAGAACATACTGCTCATCAGTTGCTTCATCAGGGAGATCAGTTGACCCAATTGTTTCTACAAACATTATACACAATGAAGATCCTTTTGTATTTTGATTTTTTGATTTCAGGCAGGATACAGATATCAGCACACTAGGGCAGCCCAAAAAAAAAAACACTGGGATGGTGTAAGCTGTGTCTGAGCAGAGGTCGGTTCCATGCCCAACTGGAGATACTCCTCCCCTCGCCAGCCCCAACCAAGCTGTCCCAGCTCCCCCCAACCGCTTCCTGCTGGCCAGGTCGGGAACCCAGATTTAGCTGGTAAGTAGAGAGTATCTGGAGCAGGGCTTCAGCCTGGAATGGGGTTCAGGAGGAGGACAGGGAGAGGGAGAGTGGGAGGAGGGGCGGAATCGCTGTACTATAGGCCTCTGGTTTGTACTTGCCCCCTAGGCCGAAAGTTGCTAGTCTGCCCCTGGCTCCTCTGCAGAGCTATCAGTGTGCAGATGTTGGGTGTACTGTAGCATTATATGCAGGCAATCCTCTATAGACATGCTTGCTGCTTAGGGACCACATGGTCTAGTAGGTATTGAATCTCTATGCCAGTGATGGCGAACCTTGGCACCCCAGATGTTTTAAAACTACATTTCCCATGACACTCCCATACACTGCAGAATGCACAAGCATCATGGGAAATGTAGTTCCAAAACATCTGGGGTGCCAAGGTTCGCCATCACTGCTCTATGCTTTGTTCTGCAATGTTGTAGTATCATTAGATTACCTCCATAATCATGTATAGGTGGGCCTGTACATGATTACAGTCCCATGACATGGCATGTGACACTGGGCATGGGTGGACTGGAAAGCTTTGACCTCTGGGGCAATTGCAACCAACTATCCCATTAACGGGCGAGACAGATTTCTGTGGTTAAAAGAAAGTTTATAAAGCAAAGCGTGCCATGGTGCTGCATCGATTGGTGAGTATGGTGGGGTGGTTCCAAAGGGCAGGGTATATTGTGACAAACCTTCACATCTTGCCAAGCAAATAGAAAATATTATTTTAACAAAAGAGTAGTTGAGCCCCCGTTCACACTAAGGCGACCTGTGAGGCGACCTGGTCGCCTGACAGGTCGCCGTAGGTCGCCTTCCATAGGGAAGCTGCGGACCCGTTCTAATAGGAGCGACACAAGTCGCTCCGACTTAGAAAAAGGGTCCGGAGCTTCTTTGGGGCGACCCGGAGCGACCGTCATAGACTTCAATGTTATGAAGTTCGTGCCGGCCGCTCCGAGGTCGCGGGGCGAGCAGCGCGCCGCGACCTATGAGGTCGCCCGGCAAAGTAGCGTCGCCCCAGTGTGAACGGGGCCTTATGCTCTTTGAGGTTTTTTTGTTTCATTTGGTGTGGGAACACATATCAGTACTTAGCAGCAAGCCTTTTACTCACTCATTTTTATTTTCACCTCCTGTAGTTCATTGTAAATAGTAGTGCAGTGAGTACCTGTTCTTCTTTTTTTTGCTTTAGCTAAAAAAAAAAAAATGAAGTTCTGCTTTAACCCCAGCTTTAAAAAAAAAAAAAAAACTGTAGATGTCTTCAAATAAGCTCAGGAAAAAAACATAGATCTATACTTAGACGAAAAAAAGTTGGCCAACAATCGGTGCGTGTGTACGGGGCTCAAGGCTTCATGTACACGGGACGTTGTTAAAAGTCCCTTGAATGCTGGAATTTTTTTTTTTTTTTTTTAGGACGTTTAAAACGTCTGTTGGGTCGCGTTTAGCGGGCGTTTAGCGGGCGTTTGCGTTTAAAACCGTTCCTAGAGGTAAAAAAAAAATCATTCCCCTTTAAAATGGAAAAATACGAGCGCCACGAAAAAAAAGGAGTTGCATTGCTCATTGGTGCTGATTTGATGCATTGTAGTGCTGAATGTTGTTTCTTGTTTTTTCTGTTCTGGACTTGTGTACACAATATTAATAAAAAAAAATAATAAAAATAAATAAAGAAAGGAACAGACTTTAGGCTCCATGTACACGGGACGTTGTAAATGGCCGTTTAGGAGCAGTTGGGCATTTTTTCCAGAAGCCCCTGAACGCAGCTCCATGTTATCTTATCTGTCCATGTACACATGGTCGTTTACAGACATTTGCAGGCAGTTGAGTTCAGGGACTTTTTTTAGAACGCAATTATTTGCATTCGAACGTGTGTTTCCCGGCGTATCAAACGCAAAAACGCGGCCGAACGCGATGACCCGCGTTTGGAGCTCGCATTTTTCCATTTTAAAGGGGAATGATTTTTTTTTTTACCTCTAGGAACGGTTTTAAACGCAAACGCCCGCTAAACGCGACCCAACAGACGTTTTAAACGTCCTAAAAAAAAAAAAATTCCAGCATTCAAGGGACTTTTAACAACGTCCCATGTACATGGAGCCTTGAGCCCCGTGCACACGCACAGATTGTTGGCCAACTGATCGGCCAACTTTTGTCCAGTGTTGTTTGTTGGTTGAAATGTGCTCTATACTTGCACTGGACTTTTGTTGGCCAACAAAAACCAACTTCAGAAGTGATGTCATGTGATGGTTTACTTTCCGTGTGTTTTTTCTTCTCTGAGCATGCCCAGTCTTGCTCATCTAATTTTTGTCTGCCGAAACCTGTACTGACTGACGAACAATCGGCCATTCTTTGTTGGCCAACAAAAATGTTATAGCCTGCACACCAGATTTTTTTCGGCCGAAAATTCGCAGTTGGTTGTCGCAAGCATCATACTAACAATCCTACAATCGGCAGATTGGACGTTGGCCAACAATTTACGGCCAACAATCTGTGTGTGTGTACAGGGCTTAAGGCTGGCCATACACTATACAATTTTCTTATTCAATTTCCTTTAGATTTACCTTAAACTATGTAGTGCAAGGGCATGCCTGATTGAATACAAATTGAAAGTGTTTAGGCTTGACCCTATATTACATGGTTTTGGTAAATCTAAAGGAAAGTTGAACAAGAAAATTGTATAGTGTATGGCCAGCCTTAGCCTTCTTTTTTCTGCTGTCACTTTTCTATGTTTCAATGTTAAGCCCCGTACACACGTAGTGATTGTCGGCCGAACGATCGGCCGTCTTTTGTCCGGTGCTGTCCTGTCGGCTGAAAACTGCAAAAGACTGCACATGAATTTTGTCGGCCAACAACAGCCGACTGCAGAAGTGATGTCATGTGATGGTTAACTTTCCGTGTGTTTTTTCTTTTCTGAGCATGCCCAGTCTTGCAAATCTGCTGTTTGTCGCCTGAATTCTGTACTGACTGGCGAACAATCGGCCGTTCTGGTGTTGGCCAACAAAAATTTTAATGCCTGCACACCCGATTCTGTTCGGCCGAAAAGTCGCAGTCGGTTGTCGGAAGCATCATCACTAACAAGCCGACAATCGGCCGATCGTTCGGCGGCCGAATATTTACGGCCGACAATCGCTACGTGTGTACGGGGCTTTAGCTGACAAAAAAAAGTTCTGCATGAAAAAGTTACCAAAAAAATATATATTTTTTTTAAATAAATAAAAAAGAGGCAGACTTGATAAAAATAAAGAAAGAAAGGAACAGGCTCAATGAACCTTTTAGTATTATTTTTTTTTCTGCCATCACTCTTCTATGCTTCTAGGTTTGCTAAAAAAAAAAAATAAAATAAAATACAAAAAAATCATAATGGAGTTCTACCTGGCATGTAAAAAACAAACCCTGAAAGAAGAATTTAGACTGAGATGACCCTCTATTGCTTTCTAAAGTTGCAGATATTCTTTTTACAACTACATAACAGATAGCCTATGAAAGGCAAACCTCCGCAGGCTGCGCATTGCAGTACATTGTAGGTTTCATCACTATTTTTTATTTTTTTTTTTAGAGGAGAAAAGAAAACAGATTTTGCTTGTAGTGTATTTTTTTTTTTTTTTTTTACCTCTGAAACATGTCTTTTTTATAAATGTAGACAGGCGACAAGAAGCGCAGCCGGTATAAAATGCGTTCGGATATTTCAATACCGAGATAAACAAGAAAAAAAAAAAAAAAAACTTCAAAGGTGTAATTCCATTTCTGTCCTCAGTCCGACCTCTGCTACTTTCCAGGCTTGTTGGCGGTTTTAAATTTCCCCAGACGGCAGAATTTCCACTGCATTTCTTCCAATTTTCATCCCTTTCTTCACGCTCAGACTAATGGTCCAATCAGATCGCGGCTTACAACCATAACTTCCCGGGGGCCTCAGGGGCATTTCCCTCCGCAGAGTTCAATCTCTGGTAAGTGCTCGGAGTAGAAGGCGCCTTGCTCTGCCGTCCTCGTTTGGGATTTCAAATGATGCAATTAGACCCGCGCAGAAAGGATTTCAAATAATATTTTATTCATAAAGAACGTATCAATAAATTTATGCGAGAAAACATCCGTTTCTTTTTTTTCAGAGACCTTAATGGCTTCTGGTGCCAAAAGATAATTTGTTTGGCGTTCCGGCACCTCGGGAAAACTCAGCCGGGGAATGCTAATAGTTCAGCCGGAGAACGTTCGTCGTAGGTTGCGCTGGAGGACAATGCGCTCGTACCGCCGTCGGATAGGAGGTGTCAATCATCGGAGGAGACACGAGAGGTGGTTTTATAATATATGGGATTATTGAGTCATCATTTGCATTCCTCGGCAGATCTCGGAGCGGGCGGCGGATGGACACGGGAAGACAAATTTAAAGAGCAGTTTTTGGAGAAAAAGTAAATTAGTGAATCACTAATGCCGTCCAGCCAACTCTGCAACGGTGCTAAAGAATATACACCACCATTTACCTTAAAGATGAACTCCAGCTACAAAAACTCTCTTAAAAAAAAAAAATATATATATATATATATTTTTTTTTTATATTTTTATATATATATATATATATATATATATATATATATATATATATATATATATATATATATATATATCTCGATATATAAATCTACTTGTGTGCTCCAATTGCCTTTGCAAAATCTGATATTACCTTGTGAGGGTTGCAGTGATATCATCACTGTGCCGTACATAGCCTGTGCAGAGCAGAGCTGTGGGAGGTGCCCAGCAGGCCCCACCCACTACAAAAACTACAGGAAAGGGCGGAGACAAGACCAGTCATCCTGCACAATGAGAGAGAGTAGAGCTGTAGGAGGGGCCCAGCAGGCCCCACCCATTACAGAAAACTACAGGAGGGGGCGGAGACTAGACCAGTCAACCTGCACAAGGAGAGAGCAAGGCAGGCCCCACCCACTAAAAAAACTACAGGATTGGGCGGAGACAAGACAAGTCAGCCTGCACAAGGAAAGAGAGTAGAACTGTAGGAGGGGCCTAGCAGGCCCCACTCACTACCGAAAACTATAGGAGGGGGTGGAGACAAGGCCAGTCAACGTGCACAAGGAGAGAGAGTAGAGTTGTAGGAGGGGCCAGTTATTCTGCACAAGGAAAGAAAATAGAACTGTAGGAGGGGCCAGGCAGGCCCCACCCACTACAGAAAACTACAGGACGGGGCAGAGACAAGACCAGTCACCCTGCACAAGCAGAGAGAGTAGAGCTGTAGTAGTAGCCTAGTAGGCCCCACCCACTACAGAAAACTACAGGAGGGGGGGGGAGACAAGACCAGTTACCCTGCACAAGGAAAGAAAGTAGAACTGTAGGAGGGGCCAAGCAGGCCCCACCCACCACAGAAAACTACAAGAGGGGGCGGAGACAAGATCAGTCACCCTGCACAAGAACAGAGAGTGGAGCTGTAGGAGGGGCCTATCAGGCCCCACCTACTACAGAAAACTACAGGAGGAGCGGAGACAAGACAAGTCCCCCTGCACAAGGAGAGAGAGTAGAGCTGTAGGAGGGGCCCAGCAGGCTCCACCCACTACAAAAAAACTATGGAAGGGGTGGAGACAAGACAGTCACCCTGCACAGGAAGAGAGAGTAGAGCTGTAGGAGGGGTCAGCAGGCCCCACCCACTACAGAAAACTACAGGAGGGGCGTAGACAAGACCAGTCATTCTGCACAAGGAAAGAAAGTAGAACTGTAGGAGGGTCCAGGCAGGCCCCACCCACTACAGAAAACTACAGGAGAGGGTAGAAACAAGACTAAAGAGCAACAATTCTTTTTTTAGATCCTCAGAGAGCTCTTTGCCATGAGGTGCCATGTTGAACTTCCAGTGACCAGTATGAGAGAGTGAGAGCGATAACACCAAATTACACACCTTCTCCCCATTCACACCTGAGACCTTGTAACACTAACAAGTCACATGACACCGGGGAGGGAAAATGGCTAATTGGGCTCAATCTGGACATTGTCACTTAGGGGTGTACTCACTTTGGTTGCCAGCGGTTTAGACATTAATGGCTGTGTGTTGAGTTATTTTGAAGGGACAGCAAATTTACACTGTTATACAAGCTGTACACTCTCTACTTTACATTGTAGCAAAGTGTAATTTCTTCAGTGTTGTCACATGAAAAGATAGAATAAAATATTTACATAAATGTGAGGGGTGTACTCACTTTTGTGAGATACTGTATATATATATATATAGCTTTGATATTCCTCTTTTTCTTTCTTTTTTATTTTTTAGGTTGGGCATTGGAATTTGGAATTAGATATAATTTCCGGCGACCCTTGTTGCAACACTATGAGTTAATAGCAACTTGGAGGTATTTTAGCCTATGGAAGTGCTCAAACCAAAGTGTCATATATATATATGTAAGCTTTTTTCAACTTTATATGTCAATTTAATGTTGGTGAATATATATTTATAGCACGCAACTGTAATGTAATTATTATATATTGTAGAAGTGGCAGAAGAATCCCTGAAGAAGAATCTGTTACATATTTTGAAACGCGTTGGGTATTTCCCTTTCTGTGGTAACATCTATGCTGTTACCCTATATGGATCTATACAGTAGCCAGTTGGGGAATGCCACTTTGTAACTGAACTTATATCTAATAATTCTTTTCTTGATTATTTTGCTTCCTACGTCTACAAACGCACATGCTTCTTTATCCAAATTGCCTTTATATGTTTTTTTTTTACAAAAATGCTCTGAATAAAATACCTGTTTTTATATAAATTTGTCTGGATTGCCTCCAAAATCCCACATAAAGCGGTTTAAAATTTTCTTTGAGAGAGAGTAGAGATGTAGGAGGGGCCCAGCAGGCCCCACCCACTACAGAAAACCACAGGAGAAGATGGAGAAAAGACCAGTCACCCTACACAAGGAGAGAGAGAGAGAGAGAGTAGAGCTGTAGGAGGGGTTAGCAGACCCCACCCACTACAGGAAACTACAGGAGGGGGCGGAGGCAGGACCAGTCATCCTGAACAAGGAGAGAGAGAGAGAGTAGAGCTGTAGGAGGGGTTAGCAGACCCCACCCACTACAGGAAACTACAGGAGGGGGCGGAGGCAGGACCAGTCATCCTGAACAAGGAGAGAGAGAGAGAGTAGAGCTGTAGGAGGGGTTAGCAGGCCCCACCCACTACAGGAAACTACAGGAGGGGGCGGAGGCAGGACCGGTCACCCTGCACAAGGAGAGAGAGAGTAGAGCTGTAGGAGGTGTTAGCAGACCCCACCCACTACAGGAAACTACAGGAGGGGGCGGAGACAAGACCAGTCACCCTGTACAAGGAGAGAGAGTAGCAGTGAGTGGTCTTTATTACAGGAAGCCCCTGTACAGAGGCAAATTTCACACTGGATTACTGCACAAATCTGGAAGAAATACACAAAGCAGACCCAGGTCTCCTTTTATATAAAAAAACAAAAAACAAAAAAACAAATATTGAGATAATATGGCAAGCATTTTGCCCATCTGTGCCAAATTCTGACTATATTTTACTTAATACGTTGATTTTCTGTAAATATCATCTCCATCTAATGGATATAATGTGGATTTTTTTTAATACCTCAAACAGGGAAAATACTGCATCATGGCCACTAGATGGAGCTAACCCTTGATAGGGCATCACTGTATTGGGCAAAATATTATCATAGAAACATAGAAACATAGAATGTGTCGGCAGATAAGAACCATTTGGCCCATCTAGTCTGCCCAATATATCTGAATCCTATGAATAGTCCCTGGCCCTATCTTATATGAAGGATAGCCTTATGCCTATCCCATGCATGCTTAAACTCCTTCACTGTATTTGCAGCTACCACTTCTGCAGGAAGGTTATTCCATGCATCCACTACTCTCTCAGTAAAGTAATACTTCCTCATATTACTTTTAAACCTTTGCCCCTCTAATTTAAAACTGTGTCCTCTTGTGGTAGTTTTTCTTCTTTTAAATATGCTCTCCTCCTTTACCGAGTTGATTCCCTTTATGTATTTAAAAGTTTCTATCATATCCCCTCTGTCTCTTCTTTCTTCCAAGCTATACATGTTAAGGTCCTTTAACCTTTCCTGGTAAGTTTTTTCCTGCAATCCATGTACTAGTTTAGTAGCTCTTCTCTGAACTCTCTCTAGAGTATCTATATCCTTCTGGAGATATGGCCTCCAGTACTGCGCACAATACTCCAAGTGAGGTCTCACCAGTGTTCTGTACAGCGGCATAAGCACTTCTCTCTTTCTTCTGCTTATACCTCTCCCTATACATCCAAGCATTCTGCTGGCATTTCGTGCTGCTCTATTACATTGTCTTCCCACCTTTAAGTCTTCTGAAATAATTACTCCTAAATCCCTTTCCTCAGATACTGAGGTCAGGACTGTGTCAAATATTCTATATTCTGCCCTTGGGTTTTTACGCCCCAGGTGCATTATCTTGCACTTATCCACATTCAATTTCAGTTGCCAGAGTTCTGACCATTTTTCTAGTTTTCCTAAATCCTTTTCCATTTGGCGTTTCCCTCCAGGAACATCAACCCTGTTACATATCTCTGTGTCATCAGCAAAAAGACCATCGAGGCCTTTTGCAATATCACTTATGAAGATATTAAACAAAATTGGTCCCAGTACAGATCCCTGAGGTACCCCACTGGTAACATGACCTTGTTCTGAATGTTCTCCATTGACTACAACCCTCTGTTGTCTGTCACTCAGCCACTGCCTAATCCACTCAACAATATGGGAGTCCATGCTCAATGACTGCAGTTTATTGATAAGTCTTCTATGTGGGACAGTGTCAAAAGCCTTACTAAAATCTAGATATGCAATGTCTACTGCACCTCCACCATCTATTATTTTAGTCACCCAGTCAAAAAAATCTATAAGATTTGTTTGACATGATCTCCCTGAAGTAAACCCATGTTGTTTTTCATCTTGCAATCCATGGGATTTAAGATGTTCCACAATCCTATCCTTTAATAGGGTTTCCATTAATTTGCCTACTATTGATGTCAGACTCACTGGTCTATAGTTGCTCGATTCCTCCCTACTACCTTTCTTGTGAATGGGCACGACATTTGCCAATTTCCAATCTTCCGGGACGACTCCTGTTACTAAAGATTGGTTAAATAAATCTGTTAATGGTTTTGCCAGCTCACCACTAAGCTCAGAATTCACAACGGCTGAGCGAATGCTAGCCAAATTCATCCAGCAATGTTTTCCTTTTTTTGTCATTTTGCCTAATACTGTGATTGTCATCTCCATTTAGTGGTCATTATGCGGTATTTTCCCTGATAGAGGTATCTTAAAAAAATGATAACTTTACTTTACAGTAGTGTCCTGTGTCCCCTTCATATCAACCTCCCACTGTAGTGTTCTCTGCCCTCTCCCCCCCACAGAAGTGTTCTGTATCCCCCCCAACGCAGAGTCTCCTCCCCCTTCACATCACGCCCCCCACTGTAGGATCCTCTGCCCCCTCCCCACACACTGTAGTGTCTTATACCCACCAATGCTGTACCCTCTGCTCCCTTCACATCACCCCCCCAATGTAGGGTCCTCTGCCCCCCTACCTCCCACAGTAGTGTCCTGTACCCACCAATGCTGTACCCTCTGCTCCCTTCACAATACCCCCCCCAATGTAGGGTCCTCTGCCCCCCTCCCTCCCACAGTAGTGTCCTGTACCCACCAATGCTGTACTCTCTGCTCCCTTCACATCACCCCCCCCCACATGTAGGATCCTCTGCCCCTCCCCCAACAGTAGTGTCCTGTACCCACCAATGCTGTACCCTCTACTCCCTTCACATCACCCCCCCACTGTAGGATCCTCTGCCCCCCTCCCCCCATAGTAGTGTCCTGTACCCACCAATGCTGTACTCTAGAGATGTCGACGAGGAACGCGAACTTCCACAAATGTTCGCGAACAGGCGAACCGGGCGAACCGCCATAGACTTCAATAGACAGGCGAATTTTAAAACCCACAGGGACACTTTCTGGCCACAGTAGTGATGAAAACGTTTTTTCAAGGGGACTAACACCTGGACTGTGGCATGCCGGAGGGGGATCCATGGCAAAACTCTCATGGAAAATTACGTAGTTGACGCAGAGTCGGGTTTTAATCCATAAAGGGCATAAATCACCTAACATTCCTAAATTGTTTGGAATAACGTGCTTTAAAACATTCAGTGTGTGTATACGATCAGGTATGATGTTGTATCGATCAGGTAGTGTAAGGGTTACGCCCGCTTCACAGTGACAGACCAAACTCCCCGTTTAACGCACCGCAAACAACCGCAAACAGTCCATTTGCAGTGGGCACAGTACAGTCTGTGGGCCTGACACTCACTGGCAGGCAACTGCAATTATATTACAGAGAACAATTTTTATGACTTTTTTTATCTGCAAGGTGCTGTGCCACCATATATGAGTGGTGGGCAGTGGGTACAGTATGGTCTGTGGACCTGACACTCACTGGCAGGCAACTGCAATTATATTACAGAGGAAAAATTAAATATATAAATATCACTACTTGTACTAAATTAATAGACAATGTTTTAATCCACTGCGCTTTAGGAATACAGGTAACACAAACCTGACAGAATAACACAAATAACACAAATTGCTGCTACTTAAATGAGTAAATATAATAAAAAATTTAATTCATCCAGAAAAAACAGGAACTGGCTTTTTCATTCCAATTTCAGTAGCGCAGGGATGGTGATAACCTCTTATCAAATAAATAGGATGATAACATATACCAAAATATATGAATCAGATGTGATAAATATAAGCATAATATCATAAATACATAAAAGCATGAAATCACATCAATAGGAGTCCATAAAGTCCATAGGTATAAAGTGCATAGAGCAATGAAAGTGCAAACATGAAGGATCACAGGTGCAACTTATGGGGACCACCCTTGCTTGCCACCACCACACAGTGTTGGGAGAAGTATCTGAAATTCAGACTCACCAGACGCCTATTCCTAACCACTCTCATGGACTAGGCAATAACAGCATATAGTAAAATCAGGTTTCCTCCAGAACTCTGATTTGTGCTGCAAAGACTCTGGAAGATTTCCTGGTAAATTTATAGTGCACTATAAATCTAGAGATCTGGAGGAAACCTGATTTTACTATATGCTGTTGTTGCCTAGTCCATGAGAGTGGTTAGGAATAGGCGTCTGGTGAGTCTGAATTTCAGATACTTCTCCCGGCACTGTGTGGTGGTGGCAAGCAAGGGTGGTCCCCATAAGTCGCACCTGTGATCCTTCATGTTTGCACTTTCATTGCTCTCTGCACTTTATACCTATGGACTTTATGGACTCCTATTGATGTGATTTCATGCTTTTATGTATTTATGATTTTATGCTTATATTTATCACATCTGATTCATGTATTTTGGTATATGTTATCATCCTATTTATTTGGTAAGAGGTTATCACCATCCCTGCGCTTCTGAAATTCGAATGAAAAAGCCAATTTCTGTTTTTTCTGGATGCATTTTATTTTTTATTATAGCAAAAATTAAATTCATTTTTTATCTGCAAGGTGCTGTGCCACCCTATATGAGTGGTGGGCAGTGGGCACAGTGCACTCTGTGGACCTGGCACTCACTGGCAGGCAACTGCAATTATATTACAGAGGAAAAATTAAATGAATGTTTTATCTGCAAGGTGCTGTGCCACCCGATATGAGTGGTGTGCACACAGTACAGTCTGTATATATATATATTGTAAGGGATTAGCTCGGTGGCGGGTGTGGATGACCCCTTGGGGGGTGCGTTTTCCCAGAGAGGTAGCCGACAAGTGCTTGCAAACAAACAGTGTGGTTTATTAAATGGTGTTTTCTTCACCAGGCTGTATGCAGCAAAACATCCAAAATAAAATAAAACAGAAAATAAATCCTTGCCTCTGTGGGCGGCTACCTTCTCACAACTGGAACCTGCCTAAGTGTCTGTCTCCAACCTACCGTCGGGCAGACTTCCTTGTCCTACAGCGGACACTCAATAGTCCTTTTATAATAGCTTCACAGGGCAACACAGTCCTTTGTTTCTTTCACATCAACAGTTCGTCTTCTCACCTTTGAGACGTATTCACCCTTGGTTACCGTCCCGGGCACACATCACTCCGGGGGGTCTTCTCCCAGGCCCACACATCCTGTCGGGAGGCACACGCTGACTGTCCTCCTGCTCCCAGCCCACATGGCTTCAGGACACAGCTTCTGGAGGCAGCAAACAATAGGAATTTCTCTGAACAAATTATAGAGCCTTAACTCCCTCATTCTGAACAGGTGAAGGCCTTTCAACTTCCTGCTGGCTAGCTCTGTAGCCAACACCCTAAATTAATTAATGGACTTTCTAAATCAGGTGGAAATGTATCTCCTTCCTGTGACTACATTCCCAGATTTAGCTGACTTCCTGTTACAATATATATATATATATATATATATATATATATATATATATATATATATATATATAAAAAAAAGCAGACTGATATACCAGCCCTAAAAAGGGCTTTTTGGGGTGCTGTCAGGACGCTGTCCTTACAGCAGGAGTGGACACAGAACACTGGCCTAGCTAATTCACCCGCTGAGGCGAGCACGAACAAGCGATGTTCGCGGGCGAATATTCTACTCTCTGCTCCCTTCACATCACCCCCCCACATGTAGGATCCTCTGCCCCCTCTATCCACAGTAGTGTCCTGTACCCACCAATGCTGTACCCTCTGCTCCCTTCACATCACCCCCCCCACATGTAGGATCCTCTGCCCCCTCCACCCACAGTAGTGTCCTGTACCCACCAATGCTGTACCCTCTGCTCCCTTCACATCACCCCCCCCCCACTGTAGGATCCTCTGCCCCCCTCCCCCCACAGTAGTGTCCTGTACCCACCAATACTGTGCCCTCTGCTCCCTTCACATCACCCCCCCCCCCACTGTAGGGTCCTCTGCCCCCCTCCCTCCCACAGTAGTGTCCTGTACCCACCAATGCTGTGCCCTCTGTTCCCTTCACATCACCCCCCCCCCACATGTAGGGTCCTCTGCCCCCTCCCTCCCACAGTAGTGTCCTGTACCCACCAATGCTGTACCCTCTGCTCCCTTCACATCACCCCCCCCCCCCACTGTAGTGTCCTCTTCCCTCCCACAGCAGTGTCCTCTGCCCCCTCCCTCCACAGTAGTGTTCTTTAACCCCCCTCATCTCAGTGTCCTCTGCTCTCTTCACATCATCCCCCACTGTAGTGCCCCCTGCCCCCCATAGCAGTGTCTTCTGCCCCCTCCCCCCACAATAGTGTTGGGTGGTAGGTGATCAGAGATTTCTTTTTTTTTAATTACACTTTGCTATTACAATGATGATCAGTTTTCAACTGTCAATAATTGGTTACTTTCATGACAGCTGTGATTACTAGTGATCTGTGATTGGCTACAGCTAATCACATGGTACAGGGTGCTGTGATTGGCCCAGGTACAATGTGATAGCTGTGGGCCAATCACAGCACAGGAAACACAGCTGTTATGAATTAATACACAATAGTTTTATTGACATTGTGATCATGTAATCGCATAGCATAGATATTGCATGATCCTCCAGCCAATCGAAGCTGCCAGGCACTGGCAACCGCAATCTGCCATGTACTCTAGAAGTGCAAGTGTGCATGTGGCAAGTGATGTACTGATGTACAGGTATGTCACTTAGCATATAGCTGCCACCCATCCACAGTGCGATCGGCAACTGGTTACGCAAAATACAGTCAGAAATTCATCACAAGTAGAAGAATGCTTGTCATATTTATCCAGTCGTTTTTTTTTTTTTTTTTTTAACTCAAAAAATGGGGCAAATTGATTTGCCTTCCATTGACTTTAACGCGGTTCAGATTTTGCTTCCGATCTTTGGTACACAATATTACCAAAAGTATTGGGACACCTGCCTTTACACAAACATGAACTTTAATGGCATCCCAGTCTTAGTCCGTAGGGTTCAATATTGAGTTGGCCCACTCTTTGCAGCTATAACAGCTTCAACTCTTCTGGGAAGGCTGTCCACAAGGTTTAGGAGTGTGTCTATGGGAATGTTTGACCATTCTTCCAGAAGCGCATTTGTGAGGTCAGATGCTGATGTTGGACAAAAAGGCCTGGCTCACCGCGTGCGCTCTGATTCATCCCAAAGGTATTCTATCGGGTTGAGGTCAGGACTCTGTGCAGGACAGTCAAGTTCCTCCACCCCAAACTGTCCCAAAATGTATTTATGGACATTGTCTTGTGCACTGGTCCAAATCATTTGGTGGAGGGGTGATTATAGTGTTGGGTTGTTTTTCAGGGGTTGGGCTTGGCCCCTTAGTTCCAGTGAAGGGAACTCTTAAGACGTCAGCATACCAAGACTTTTTGGACAATTTCATGCTCCCAACTTTGTGGGAACAGTTTGGGGATGGCCCCTTCCTGTTCCAACATGACTGCGCACCAGTGCACAAAACAAGGTCCATAAAGACATGGATGAGCGAGTTTATGGAGGAACTTGAAAATGACGCCTTAAAAGTTCCCTTCACTGGAACTAAGGGGCCCTGAAAAAAAAGCCCACACCATAATCCCCCCTCCAATAAGTGATTTGGACTAGTGCACAAAGCAAGGTCCATAAAAAAAAGGATGAGCGAGTTTGGGGTGGAGGAACTTGACTGGCCTGCACAGAGTCCTGACCACAACCCAATAGAACACCTTTGGGATGAATTAGAACACAGACTGCAAGCCAGGGCTTCTCGTCCAACATCAGCGCCTGACCTCACAAATGTGCTTCTGAAAGAATGGTCAAACATTCCCATAGACACACTCCTAAACCTTGTGTACAGCCTTCCCAGAAGAGTTGAAGCTGTTATAGCTGCAAAGGGTGGGCCAACTCAATATTGAACCCTACGGACTAAGACTGGGATGCCATTAAAGCTCATGTGTGTGTGGGAAGGCAGGCGTCCCAATACTTTTGACAATATAGTGTATGTTCGGCCGAACCTTCATGAACCGAACCCAGGATGTGTTCTAATCATCCCAGGTTGGAATAAACATGGATCTATAGGTTTTAGAAAAAGAAAAGAAAAAAAAATTAAAAAGGAGCCAACTTGGTCCTTTTTCCCTCTTCTATGTTTCTGCCTTCATGGAGTCCTCCACACACAAGGTCACCTTGAAGAAAACGATTGTTTGAATATCGGACCCCAGCAAACCAATTCATTCTGCAAATGGCGCCGCATCATGAACAAACTTGGCCCCGGGGTCATCGGAAGACATATGATTCCTTTCTACCTCCGCAGTCCTCCTCGCGCTTCCTAAGTGGCTGCAATATGCTCAGACGGAGAGACATGAATGTGGAACTTGGGCTTTGTGTTCGGCAGCGATAAAAACCTCTCGGTCCGGCACAGAGACTCGCAGAAGATATTTCACTCTTTTGATGGGTTTAGGAAAATAAAAAGAAGAGAGCGTCTGGTAACATTTCAATCACTGACATAATTAGCCGCTTTTATTGATATAATGAACATTTGTTTTTGTGTGGAAAACCCTTCTTCGGGTCACCATACACTCAATCATTTTTAGTGGGTTGGCAGCTTAAGGCTAAACTCCAGTCTTAAAATAAATAATTAAATATACAGTATCTCACAAAAGTAAGTCAGTACACCCCTCACATGTTTGTAAATATGTTATTCTATCACTGAAGAAATGACACTTTGCTACAATGTAAAGTAGTGAGTGTACAGCTTGTATAACAGTGTAAATTTGCAGGGGCTTAACGTGGGGCTGGCCAGAACGGCGCCCGCCAGGGGCGCTTGCCGAGGGGGGGGGGGGGCGCAAAAACACTGGCAGCGTAGTGTAGCAGACGCAGTAAATTACCGCTCCAATCCCGGAAGCCGCAGCTCTCTGTCTATGTCCAGGAGGCGACAGTCAGTATCGGAGCTCCATGGATAGGCGGCTCCCCTCGTCACAGGGCCCCGCCTCCGCCCACATGACCTCATCAGTCGGCTCCTCTAGGGCTAGGCAGCTCCAGTTCAGCTGTGGGTGAATTTACTCTGCAGTGACAGAAGGGCTGGCTGGCCTCTCAGGTACAGAGAGCTGCTGTGTGCCCCCCTCTCACTCCCTGTCACCCCCTCTCTTTCTCCCTGTCTCCCCTCTCTTTCTCTCCCTGTCACCCCCTCTCTCTCTCTCCCTGTCACCCCCTCTCTCTCTCTCTCCCTGTCACCCCCTCTCTCTCCCTGTCACCCCTCTCTCTCTCCCTGTCACCCCTCTCTCTCTCTCCCTGTCACCCCCTCTCTCTCCCTGTCACCCCTCTCTCTCTCCCTGTCACCCCTCTCTCTCCCTGTCACCCCCCTCTCTCTCTCCCTGGCACCCCCTCTCTCTCTCTCTCCCTGTCACCCCCTCTCTCTCACTCTCTCTCTCTCTCTCCCTGTCACCCCTCTCTCTCTCTCTCTGTCACCCTGCAACAATTGGTTTGCATAACCAAAGAATTTCTGAAAAAACGGTCAGGAACTGTCTCAGGGAAGCTCATATGCATGCTCATCGTCCTCATCGGGGTCTCCATCTGATTGCAGTTCATCCTCGTAACCAACTTGAGTGGGCAAATGCTCACATTGGATGGCGTCTGGCACTTTGGAGAGGTGTTCTCTTCACGGATGAATCCCAGTTTTCACTGTACAGGGCAGATGGCAGACAGTATGTATGGTGCCATGTGGGTGAGCGGTTTGCTGATGTCAATGTTGTGGGTGGAGTGGCCCATGGTGGCGGCGGGGTTATGGTATGGGCAGGCGTATGTTATAAACAATGAAAAAAGGTGCATTTTATTGATGGCATTTTGAATGTACAGAGACAACATGACGAGATCCTGAGGCCCATTGTTGTGCCATTCATCCATGACCATCACCTCACATTGCAGCATGATAATGCACGGCCCCATGTTGCGAGGATCTGTACACAATTCCTGGAAGCTGAAAACATCTCAGGTCTTGCATGGCCAGCATACTCACCGGACATGTCACCCATTGAGCATGTTTGGGATGCTCTGGATCGGCGTATATGACAGCGTGTTTCAGGTCCTGCCAATATCCAGCAACTTTGTTCAGCCATTGAAGAGGAGTGGACCAATATTCCACAGGAACCAATCACCAACCTGATCAACTCTATGCCAAGGAGATGTGTGGCACTGCGTAAGGCAATTGGTGGTAACACCGGATAATGATTGGTTTACGGACCCCCTCCCCCCCAATACAGTAAAACTGCACGTTTTAGAGTGGCCTTTTATTGTGGCCAGCCTAAGGCACACCTGTGCAATAATCATGCTGTATAATCAGCATCTTGATATGTCACTGAAAATACAAAGCAAAGAAAAGGGCGCACCAGCCTAGCGCATTATCCTCATCGAGTTTATTATATAAAAATTAAAATCAGCTACTCACAAACAATCGTGAAATTCAGGCACATCAATTCCATAAATCTGCCTCATACCAGAGGACCAACGTCTTTACTGGAAGCAGAGGGCTCACGCGTTTCGAGGCCGTGCCTCTTCCTCAGAGCCTGGAGGCCATGGTCAAGTCCGTAGTTTAAATATGGTATGGAAGACCAGGCCTCCACATGGCCCTTGGGGATGTGGGAGGAGATATCGCCCAAGTGGGCGTGGCTACACAGCTGATTGCCCAAAACTATTGCGGATCACAATTACAATTACAATTTCAATTGGCTAACCCTAAGCGACCATTCACTCCACTGGTGAGCTGACCAATCCATTAAAACTTCCCAACTCATCGTAGACTCTACTTCAAAAATCATACATGCCAAATAATACATTTAAGCTAGCGTTGTAAGACAGACCTGTGCATGTCTCGGTCCAAACTAAACAGGACATCACATCCTCCTCATGCAGTGATATAGGGACAATCCAGCGCATAGTAGTAGTCAGGCCATTGCTTATGCACATCCAAAGAACTGTGCATACACACACTCTTTGTAGGTAGATAATGTGTAAGGCTAATATGATAGTGCACTGTGGACTGTTAGGGGTTAATATAATAAACTGTGGACTGTTAGGTGTAATCCAGTGATCGTGAAAAAGAGGAAGAAACTAGTGCTAGGCACATTACCTGGTGGTCTAGTGGTGTTTGCTATTAACTTGATTGTCAGAGTAATGAAACCGGTTGCAATGTAGCAGCGGAACACACGCTCATCCCGGAACTGGCGTGCGCACCACCGCATGACATCACTTCCGCCCGTCCCGGCAGTGACGACTTCCGCCCGTCTCACTATCCGGGCGGTGAAACACGACTTCCGGATCCGGAAGGTGAAGGGAAGCCATCCAATCCGACGGCGGCCCCAACGAGCCGTTCCCACAGTAACTGCAAGAGGAGGACGCATGTATGCTCCGCCCATACATAGTGCAAACCACAACATACGGGCCAGAGTGGAGCAGATCGGGGGGACCATATCCAAAAGCATTTATATATAAATACACAATGAAGAATCTACTATGATGGGAATTGTATGGAAAGCTCACCAAAAGTGGAAAAAAGGTTCCGAGCGCAGGAGGGGGGTGCTGTATAGCACTTATCTTTCTTGATATGTCACACCTGTGAGGTGGACGGATTATCTAGGCAAAGGAGAAGTGATCACTAACACAGATTTAGACAGATTTGTGAACAATATTTGAGAGAAATCGGCCTTTTGTGTTGTCAATAATAATAATAATAAAAGAAATACCTAAAACATAAAACAACAAAAAACATAAACAATATAAAATAAAATAAAAAAATAAACAATACTATAGTAAATATATAAAACATAAACATAAGCAATATAAAAGATAAATAATAAAGCATACATATAATAAATAATAATAAATGCATAAAACAATACAACATAAACAATATAAAAATATAAATAATAAAACATAAATATAATAATAATATTTACATAAAACCATAAAACATAAACACTATGAAACAAAACAGTAAAGCATGAAAACATAAACAATATAAAACATAAACATAATACACAATGCACTGCAGGGCAAAAAACAAAAAGTGTTGTGTTTATAATTTTGTTCAGTATATATATATATATATATATATATATATATATATATATATATATATATATATATATATATTGCAAAACAAAAAGTGCACTATGCTTTTAAACCCTTATCAGGAAAAGAAAAAAAAAATATTGTTTTCCTCGGAAGGAAAAAAGTTTAACCATATTTTTTTCCCAGGCTTTTTGTCGCTATTTTCTATGTTTGTAGCAGGAAGCGATCAATTTTAAGTGGCTGTTTAGTGCTCCTATTGACACTGGCCTGTGATTTACACTTCTGCTGATTGAACAGTTCTGTAATTGCCTTTTGATTTCTGCCAATCTAGAAAGTTTTTTAGATTTTTCTTAAAGGAATACTCTACTTTTGCTAAAAAAAAAAAAAAAAAAAAAAAACAATTGTTAATTAACTACCCAAGCCATTTTTAATATCATAACAAAAATGCAGATATTTTACCCCCCAGCCAACTGAGATTTTCTCAAATTGCCTAAGTGTCGGTTCACACTAATGCAGCACGACTTCGAGGGCGACCTGTGAAGTCTCGTGCACCGCGACTTTGGCGCGACTTGCACGGACTTCATATAATGAATGTCTAAGCAAGTCGCTCTGAGGTCGCCCCGAAGTAGTGCAGGAAAGTTTTTCTAAGTCGGAGCGACTCGTGTCGCTCCTATTAGAACCGTTCCCGTAGCACACAATGGACCGCGACGGACCGCGACTTGTCAGGCTGACAAGTCCCCTGACAAGTCGCGGTAGTGTGAATGGACACTAAAAGATTATTATTTTTGTTTTTTTTGGCAAACATATTACCAGTTTATTTACAGAGACCAATAACAAATCACATTTCTTGCTGCTGCCGTGATTGGCTTATAGCTTTTACCATCTGTTTTTCTCTTATCGCAGCAGGATTGGCCTTGTGATTATAGCAGACAGGCCCTCCCATTTACCACTCCCCCTTCTTTCCGTTCAAGGAAGTTAATGTAATGTTCTGCCTCAGGATCTACAAAGCAGAAGCATGCAAAGATGTGAAATAAAGTTTGTTACATTTTTCATAAAACTAAACATAAAACAATAAAACATAAACAATATAAAACATAAACATAAAAAATAATACTGTAATAAATATATAAAACATAAACAATAGAAAAAAAAACACTATAAACATAAACAATATAAAACATAAATATAAAAAATAACGCTATAGACAAATACACAAAACATAAACCAATAAAACATAAACAATATAAAAGATAAAATATAATAATAATAATAATAATAATAATAAAATAAATACCTAAAACATAAAACAACAAAAAACATAAACAACATAAAATAAAATAAAAAAATAAAAATAAATAATACTATAGTAAATATATAAAACATAAGCAATATAAAAGATAAATAATAAAGCATACATATAATAAATAATAATAATAATAATAATAATAATAATAATAATAATAATAAATGCATAAAACAATACAACATAAACAATATAAAAATATAAATAAAACATAAATATAATAATAATATTTACATAAAACATAAACACTATAAAACAAAACAGTAAAGCATGAAAACATAAACAATATAAAACATACACATAATGCACTGCAGGGCAAAAAAAAAAAAAAAGCAAAACAAATACAACAAATGTAAAATGCACCCCGACACATTTACAACTAGTGTTGAGCGAACACGGACTGTATTATTCGTGTTCGTACCGAATAATTGGATTTTTTGTACCCGAACACGGACACGGACACTTTACTGTATGTTCGGGTAAAAATCCGTGTTCGGTCGTTTTATTTCCGGGTTTTGCATGCTTTGGCGCTCTTTTCATGGCGGGCTTTCAACAGCCAATCAACAATCGTTTAACTGGTGTGCCTTAAGCCATCCCAGCCATGCCTGCAAATGTCTCAGTAGCTGTGATTGGCCGTCTGAAGCATGTGACCAAGTCTTTATAAGTTCGAGGCAGCCGCAGCGGCGTCATTATGCTGCTTAGATTCAGGGACAGAGCACACATCAACGTGCTGGCTGCTGATTAGGGAAAGATAGGCAGGAAAAAAACATTTGTGTCCGGATAGAATTGAGGGACAGGTCGGAGTGTTTAGGCAGGGCGAGTTGTAGGCATTTTAGGGATAGAGTCTGCTGAATTATATAGGGTCAGTGTCTTCTACAAACTACAATCGATATTGCTGTGTGGGGGGTGGGGTCTGCACTCAATCCTGATCTACGATCTCTTCTCAATCCTGTTAGGGACAGAGTCTGCTGAATTTTAGGGAAACTGTGTTCTACAAACTACAATCGATATTGCTGTGTGGTGTGGGATTGGAGATAGGCAGGTGTCAGTGATCCACATCCATTTTTCTGTGTGTGAGCTGCAGTGAACACAATCTTTTTGGGCTGCAGTGAACACAATCTTTTTGGGCTGCAGTGAACACAATCTTTTTGGGCTGCAGTGAACACAATCTTTTTGGGCTGCAGTGAACAAAATCTTTTTGGGGTGCAGTGAACAAAATCTTTTTGGGGTGCAGTGAACACAATCCTTTTTGGTGTGCAGTGAACACAATCTTTGTGGGGTGCAGTGAACAAAATCCTTTGTGGGGTGCAGTGAACACAATCTTTTTGGGGTGCAGTGAACAAAATCCTTTTTGGGGTGCAGTGAACAACATCCTTTTTGGGGTGCAGTGAACACAATCTTTTTGGGGTGCAGTGAACAAAATCCTTTGTGGGGTGCAGTGAACACAATCTTTTTGGGGTGCAGTGAACACAATCTTTTTGGGGTGGAGTGAACAACATCCTTTTTGGGGTGCAGTGAACAAAATCCTTTTTGGGGTGCAGTGAACAAAATCATTTTTGGGGTGCAGTGAACACAATCTTTTTGGGGTGCAGTGAACACAATCTTTGTGGGGTGCAGTGAACACAATCTTTTTGGGGTGGAGTGAACAACATCCTTTTTGGGGTGCAGTGAACAACATCCTTTTTGGGGTGCAGTGAACACAATCTTTTTGGGGTGCAGTGAACACAATCTTTGTGGGGTACAGTGAACAGAATCTTTGTGGGGTGCAGTGAACACAATCTTTGGGGGGTACAGTGAACACAATCTTTGTGAGGTGCAGTGAACACAATCTTTGTGGGGTGCAGTGAACACAATCATTGTGGGGTGCAGTGAACTCAATCTTTGTGGGGTACAGTGAACACAATCTCATACTGAAGGTTTGAGGGTGCTGCCTGTTCCATACTCCCCCTACTCCTCATCTAGCCTTTTAGGGGTACAAACAATAGTAATTGGGGCCTAGTGTGGTTGTGTACGTGTGATATACATACACTTTTTTGGGATCATATTTTCTATTCCGCTATTTAATATAAAACCTTTGGGGATCAGTTAAATTGGGGGATAGTCTGTGTTGGTACGTGTGAGAGAGATCCACCTTTCCAAGTTGTTGGGGTTCATCTCATACTTCTGAAGGTTTGAGGGTGCTGCCTGTTCCATACTCCCCCTACTCCTAGCCTTTTAGGGGTACAAACAATAGTAATTGGGGCCTAGTGTGGTTGTGTACGTGTGATATACATACACTTTTTTGGGATCATATTTTCTATTCCGCTATTTAATCAAAAACCTTTGGGGATCAGTTAAATTGGGGGATAGTCTGTGTTGGTACGTGTGAGAGAGATCCACCTTTCCAAGTTGTTGGGGTTCATCTCATACTTCTGAAGGTTTGAGGGTGCTGCCTGTTCCATACTCCCCCTACTCCTAGCCTTTTAGGGGTACAAACAATAGTAATTGGGGCCTAGTGTGGTTGTGTACGTGTGATATACATACACTTTTTTGGGATCATATTTTCTATTCCGCTATTTAATATAAAACCTTTGGGGATCAGTTAAATTGGGGGATAGTCTGTGTTGGTACGTGTGAGAGAGATCCACCTTTCCAAGTTGTTGGGGTTCATCTCATACTTCTGAAGGTTTGAGGGTGCTGCCTGTTCCATACTCCCCCTACTCCTAGCCTTTTAGGGGTACAAACAATAGTAATTGGGGCCTAGTGTGGTTGTGTACGTGTGATATACATACACTTTTTTGGGATCATATTTTCTATTCCGCTATTTAATCAAAAACCTCTGGGGATCAGTTAAATTGGGGGATAGTCTGTGTTGGTACGTGTGAGAGAGATCCACCTTTCCAAGTTGTTGGGGTTCATCTCATACTTCTGAAGGTTTGAGGGTGCTGCCTGTTCCATACTCCCCCTACTCCTCATCTAGCCTTTTAGGGGTACAAACAATAGTAATTGGGGCCCAGTGTGGTTGTGTACGTGTGATATACATACACTTTTTTGGGATCATATTTTCTATTCCGCTATTTAATCAAAAACCTTTGGGGATCAGTTAAATTGGGGGATAGTCTGTGTTGGTACGTGTGAGAGAGATCCACCTTTCCAAGTTGTTGGGGTTCATCTCATACTTCTGAAGGTTTGAGGGTGCTGCCTGTTCCATACTCCCCCTACTCCTAGCCTTTTAGGGGTACAAACAATAGTAATTGGGGCCTAGTGTGGTTGTGTACGTGTGATATACATACACTTTTTTTGGATCATATTTTCTATTCCGCTATTTAATCAAAAACCTTTGGGGATCAGTTAAATTGGGGGATAGTCTGTGTTGGTACGTGTGAGAGAGATCCACCTTTCCAAGTTGTTGGGGTTCATCTCATACTTCTGAAGGTTTGAGGGTGCTGCCTGTTCCATACTCCCCCTACTCCTAGCCTTTTAGGGGTACAAACAATAGTAATTGGGGCCTAGTGTGGTTGTGTACGTGTGATATACATACACTTTTTTGGGATCATATTTTCTATTCCGCTATTTAATCAAAAACCTTTGGGGATCAGTTAAATTGGGGGATAGTCTGTGTCGGTACGTGTGAGAGAGATCCACCTTTCCAAGTTGTTGGGGTTCATCTCATACTTCTGAAGGTTTGAGGGTGCTGCCTGTTCCATACCCCCCCTACTCCTCATCTAGCCTTTTAGGGGTACAAACAATAGTAATTGGGGCCTAGTGTGGTTGTGTACGTGCGAGATACATACACTTTTTTTGATCATATTTCCTACTCCGCTATTCAATAAAAACCTTTGAGGATCAATTGAATTGCGGGATAGTCTGTGTCGGTACGTGTGAGAGAGATCCACCTTTCCAAGTTGTTGGGGTTCATCTCATACTTCTGAAGGTTTGAGGGTGCTGCCTGTTCCATACTCCCCCTACTCCTCATCTAGCCTTTTAGGGGTACAAACAATAGTAATTGGGGCCTAGTGTGGTTGTGTACGTGTGATATACATACACTTTTTTTGGATCATATTTTCTATTCCGCTATTTAATCAAAAACCTTTGGGGATCAGTTAAATTGGGGGATAGTCTGTGTTGGTACGTGTGAGAGAGATCCACCTTTCCAAGTTGTTGGGGTTCATCTCATACTTCTGAAGGTTTGAGGGTGCTGCCTGTTCCATACTCCCCCTACTCCTAGCCTTTTAGGGGTACAAACAATAGTAATTGGGGCCTAGTGTGGTTGTGTACGTGTGATATACATACACTTTTTTGGGATCATATTTTCTATTCCGCTATTTAATCAAAAACCTTTGGGGATCAGTTAAATTGGGGGATAGTCTGTGTTGGTACGTGTGAGAGAGATCCACCTTTCCAAGTTGTTGGGGTTCATCTCATACTTCTGAAGGTTTGAGGGTGCTGCCTGTTCCATACTCCCCCTACTCCTAGCCTTTTAGGGGTACAAACAATAGTAATTGGGGCCTAGTGTGGTTGTGTACGTGTGATATACATACACTTTTTTGGGATCATATTTTCTATTCCGCTATTTAATCAAAAACCTTTGGGGATCAGTTAAATTGGGGGATAGTCTGTGTTGGTACGTGTGAGAGAGATCCACCTTTCCAAGTTGTTGGGGTTCATCTCATACTTCTGAAGGTTTGAGGGTGCTGCCTGTTCCATACTCCCCCTACTCCTAGCCTTTTAGGGGTACAAACAATAGTAATTGGGGCCTAGTGTGGTTGTGTACGTGTGATATACATACACTTTTTTGGGATCATATTTTCTATTCCGCTATTTAATATAAAACCTTTGGGGATCAGTTAAATTGGGGGATAGTCTGTGTTGGTACGTGTGAGAGAGATCCACCTTTCCAAGTTGTTGGGGTTCATCTCATACTTCTGAAGGTTTGAGGGTGCTGCCTGTTCCATACTCCCCCTACTCCTAGCCTTTTAGGGGTACAAACAATAGTAATTGGGGCCTAGTGTGGTTGTGTACGTGTGATATACATACACTTTTTTGGGATCATATTTTCTATTCCGCTATTTAATCAAAAACCTCTGGGGATCAGTTAAATTGGGGGATAGTCTGTGTTGGTACGTGTGAGAGAGATCCACCTTTCCAAGTTGTTGGGGTTCATCTCATACTTCTGAAGGTTTGAGGGTGCTGCCTGTTCCATACTCCCCCTACTCCTAGCCTTTTAGGGGTACAAACAATAGTAATTGGGGCCTAGTGTGGTTGTGTACGTGTGATATACATACACTTTTTTGGGATCATATTTTCTATTCCGCTATTTAATCAAAAACCTTTGGGGATCAGTTAAATTGGGGGATAGTCTGTGTTGGTACGTGTGAGAGAGATCCACCTTTCCAAGTTGTTGGGGTTCATCTCATACTTCTGAAGGTTTGAGGGTGCTGCCTGTTCCATACTCCCCCTACTCCTAGCCTTTTAGGGGTACAAACAATAGTAATTGGGGCCTAGTGTGGTTGTGTACGTGTGATATACATACACTTTTTTGGGATCATATTTTCTATTCCGCTATTTAATCAAAAACCTTTGGGGATCAGTTAAATTGGGGGATAGTCTGTGTTGGTACGTGTGAGAGAGATCCACCTTTCCAAGTTGTTGGGGTTCATCTCATACTTCTGAAGGTTTGAGGGTGCTGCCTGTTCCATACTCCCCCTACTCCTAGCCTTTTAGGGGTACAAACAATAGTAATTGGGGCCTAGTGTGGTTGTGTACGTGTGATATACATACACTTTTTTTGGATCATATTTTCTATTCCGCTATTTAATCAAAAACCTTTGGGGATCAGTTAAATTGGGGGATAGTCTGTGTTGGTACGTGTGAGAGAGATCCACCTTTCCAAGTTGTTGGGGTTCATCTCATACTTCTGAAGGTTTGAGGGTGCTGCCTGTTCCATACTCCCCCTACTCCTAGCCTTTTAGGGGTACAAACAATAGTAATTGGGGCCTAGTGTGGTTGTGTACGTGTGATATACATACACTTTTTTGGGATCATATTTTCTATTCCGCTATTTAATCAAAAACCTCTGGGGATCAGTTAAATTGGGGGATAGTCTGTGTTGGTACGTGTGAGAGAGATCCACCTTTCCAAGTTGTTGGGGTTCATCTCATACTTCTGAAGGTTTGAGGGTGCTGCCTGTTCCATACTCCCCCTACTCCTCATCTAGCCTTTTAGGGGTACAAACAATAGTAATTGGGGCCCAGTGTGGTTGTGTACGTGTGATATACATACACTTTTTTGGGATCATATTTTCTATTCCGCTATTTAATCAAAAACCTTTGGGGATCAGTTAAATTGGGGGATAGTCTGTGTTGGTACGTGTGAGAGAGATCCACCTTTCCAAGTTGTTGGGGTTCATCTCATACTTCTGAAGGTTTGAGGGTGCTGCCTGTTCCATACTCCCCCTACTCCTAGCCTTTTAGGGGTACAAACAATAGTAATTGGGGCCTAGTGTGGTTGTGTACGTGTGATATACATACACTTTTTTTGGATCATATTTTCTATTCCGCTATTTAATCAAAAACCTTTGGGGATCAGTTAAATTGGGGGATAGTCTGTGTTGGTACGTGTGAGAGAGATCCACCTTTCCAAGTTGTTGGGGTTCATCTCATACTTCTGAAGGTTTGAGGGTGCTGCCTGTTCCATACTCCCCCTACTCCTAGCCTTTTAGGGGTACAAACAATAGTAATTGGGGCCTAGTGTGGTTGTGTACGTGTGATATACATACACTTTTTTGGGATCATATTTTCTATTCCGCTATTTAATCAAAAACCTTTGGGGATCAGTTAAATTGGGGGATAGTCTGTGTCGGTACGTGTGAGAGAGATCCACCTTTCCAAGTTGTTGGGGTTCATCTCATACTTCTGAAGGTTTGAGGGTGCTGCCTGTTCCATACCCCCCCTACTCCTCATCTAGCCTTTTAGGGGTACAAACAATAGTAATTGGGGCCTAGTGTGGTTGTGTACGTGCGAGATACATACACTTTTTTTGATCATATTTCCTACTCCGCTATTCAATAAAAACCTTTGAGGATCAATTGAATTGCGGGATAGTCTGTGTCGGTACGTGTGAGAGAGATCCACCTTTCCAAGTTGTTGGGGTTCATCTCATACTTCTGAAGGTTTGAGGGTGCTGCCTGTTCCATACTCCCCCTACTCCTCATCTAGCCTTTTAGGGGTACAAACAATAGTAATTGGGGCCTAGTGTGGTTGTGTACGTGTGATATACATACACTTTTTTTGGATCATATTTTCTATTCCGCTATTTAATCAAAAACCTTTGGGGATCAGTTAAATTGGGGGATAGTCTGTGTTGGTACGTGTGAGAGAGATCCACCTTTCCAAGTTGTTGGGGTTCATCTCATACTTCTGAAGGTTTGAGGGTGCTGCCTGTTCCATACTCCCCCTACTCCTAGCCTTTTAGGGGTACAAACAATAGTAATTGGGGCCTAGTGTGGTTGTGTACGTGTGATATACATACACTTTTTTGGGATCATATTTTCTATTCCGCTATTTAATCAAAAACCTTTGGGGATCAGTTAAATTGGGGGATAGTCTGTGTTGGTACGTGTGAGAGAGATCCACCTTTCCAAGTTGTTGGGGTTCATCTCATACTTCTGAAGGTTTGAGGGTGCTGCCTGTTCCATACCCCCCCTACTCCTCATCTAGCCTTTTAGGGGTACAAACAATAGTAATTGGGGCCTAGTGTGGTTGTGTACGTGTGATATACATACACTTTTTTTGGATCATATTTTCTATTCCGCTATTTAATCAAAAACCTTTGGGGATCAGTTAAATTGGGGGATAGTCTGTGTCGGTACGTGTGAGAGAGATCCACCTTTCCAAGTTGTTGGGGTTCATCTCATACTTCTGAAGGTTTGAGGGTGCTGCCTGTTCCATACTCCCCCTACTCCTCATCTAGCCTTTTAGGGGTACAAACAATAGTAATTGGGGCCTAGTGTGGTTGTGTACGTGTGATATACATACACTTTTTTTGGATCATATTTTCTATTCCGCTATTTAATCAAAAACCTTTGGGGATCAGTTAAATTGGGGGATAGTCTGTGTTGGTACGTGTGAGAGAGATCCACCTTTCCAAGTTGTTGGGGTTCATCTCATACTTCTGAAGGTTTGAGGGTGCTGCCTGTTCCATACTCCCCCTACTCCTCATCTAGCCTTTTAGGGGTACAAACAATAGTAATTGGGGCCCAGTGTGGTTGTGTACGTGTGATATACATACACTTTTTTGGGATCATATTTTCTATTCCGCTATTTAATCAAAAACCTTTGGGGATCAGTTAAATTGGGGGATAGTCTGTGTCGGTACGTGTGAGAGAGATCCACCTTTCCAAGTTGTTGGGGTTCATCTCATACTTCTGAAGGTTTGAGGGTGCTGCCTGTTCCATACTCCCCCTACTCCTCATCTAGCCTTTTAGGGGTACAAACAATAGTAATTGGGGCCCAGTGTGGTTGTGTACGTGTGATATACATACACTTTTTTTGGATCATATTTTCTATTCCGCTATTTAATTTAACTGGGCCTCCATGCGAGACCTGTGTGCCTTGTTGCGCTGTTTTGAGTACTCCACCAACATGGCCAGTGGCAATGACGCCGTTCTCAGCTTAACTATCCCACTTCCATGCCTCCTTGAAAAAACAATTCGGGCGATGATGGAAGAGGATGTGGCACAGGATGAGGAGGAGGAGGAGGATGAAGAGGTAACATTTCCAAGGCTTTCAGGGCAGTCATTCGCAAGGGGCTCCGAGGGTGGGTTCCTGCACACGCAAACGCCAGGGACGCAATTGTCCAGCAGGGGCACAGTTCTGGAGGATGAGGAGGATGAGGAGGAGGAGGAGCTGGAGGAGGAGATGGAACCATGTTCACAGCAGGGTGGCACCCAGGCCAGCTCATGGCCATCACTGGTGCGTGGCTGGGGGGATACAGAGGACACGGACGATACACCTCCCACAGAGGACAGCCTTTCGTTGCCTCTGGGCAGCCTGGCACACATGAGCGATTACATGCTGCAGTGTCTCCACAACGACCGCCGAGTTGCCCACATTCTAACTTGTGCTGATTACTGGGTGGCCACGCTGCTGGATCCCCGTTACAAGGACAACGTACCGTCCTTAATTCACTCACTGGAGCGCGATCGCAAGATGCGCGAGTACAAGCGCACGCTGGTAGACGCCATGCTGCTGGCATTCCCATCTGACAGCGGGGCCACAGTGGAAGCACAAGGCAGAGGAGGAGGAGGAGGAGGTCGCCAACGCAACCAGGGCACCGCCAGCACCTCAGAAGGCAGGGTTAGCATGGCCGAAATGTGGAAAAGCTTTGTCAGCACGCCACAACAAACAGCAGCACCAGCAGCTCAGATGGAACGTCTTAGCAGGAGGCAGCATTTTACCAACATGGTGGAGCAGTATGTGTGCACACGCCTACATGTAGTGAATGACGGGTCTGCCCCCTTCAACTTCTGGGTCTCCAAATTGGGCACATGGCTTGAGCTTGCCCTTTACGCCTTGGAGGTGCTGGCGTGCCCTGCAGCCAGTGTATTATCTGAACGGGTATTTAGCACGGCTGGGGGCGTTATAACAGACAAGCGCAGCCGCCTGTCCAGAGACAATGTGGACAAGCTCACGTTCATTAAAATGAACCAGGCATGGATCCCACGGGACTTTTCCGTACCTTATGCAGAATAGCAATGGATACCGACCTTACCCACCCATTGTTCCATTTTTGCTCTTTCTCACTCTTTTGGGGTGTACCCTCATTTAAAATTTTTGAAAAGAAGCAGTGTTGGCTACCTCGTCCTCCTCCTCAGGGCCAGATTAATGTAGGGGCTATTGGAGCTGCAGCTCCAGGCCCCTACCTTTTATATAGGCCCCGGGTTGGCCATATTCACTGTTACCGCTCTTCTGTCACTTGTAAACACAGAAGTCTGGCTTCTATGCTCGCTTCCCCAGGCAGCACCCTCAGAACCTCCCCACACAGCGTGAAGGCCGGACAAGGAGGGACAGTTGGCGATGCATGGATGTGTTTATGGGCTTCAGAGACAGCATCCCATGTTGAATTAGGCATGCATGGCTGCACCCTTCCTCCTCTGGGTGCATGGCAAGGCACGGCCCTTAAGGCCCTTCAAAATCCTCAGCACCAAGCCCATGATGCTGTTAATCCGGCCCTGGTCCTCCTCCACCGCCGCTTCCACCTACACCGCCCATAGGTGTGCGCAGCCTATTGCATTAAGGTGTGCACCCCAAAGTTGAAATACACATGCATGTGTTTGCCAGCAGGGAGAGTAATGTATCGGGGCCATGTACCTGTAGGCAAGGAGAAATAGAGCAGAGCAGGTCCCAGGGAGATCTTTCCCATCTCCTCACTGGCAATGCTATGTGCCCTAGGTGATTAGGGTGTGCCCAGCAGGGCCGGTGCAAGGATTTTTGCCGCCCTAGGCAAAATAAAAATTGCCGCCCCCCCCCCCCCCCCATATGACCTACCTTCACTACATCAGCCAAGAGCCAGAAGATCTCTGCATTACGCAAGTGTGAGCGCAGTGGTTGATGTAGTGAGGTGGGAAGCAGTTTAAAGGAACACTGATGGGGGGTAATTTCTGCTGTGACCTGTGTACAGTCCCCACCAACCTCAGCTTCTCCTCCCGGTTGGTGGTTGGTAATAATGCAGCTTCACCGCCATCCATGTGAATAAGGTCATGGAGACAGCCAATCACAGATCACCATCAGTCAGACGAGGTCAGCATTTGGGTAGACGGGGACACTGTCCATTATACACAGCCCCCCCATATCACACAATACAGCCCCCCCCCCCATATAATACAGCACACCTCCCATATCACACAATACAGCCTACACAAAACAACCTCCCCATATCATACAATACAGCCCCTCCATATCATACAATACAGCCCCCCCATGATACAATGCAGCCCCTTCAATATGATACAATGCAGCCCCCTCCATATGATATATGGAAGGGGCTGCATTGTATGATATGGAGGGGGCTGCATTGTATGATATGGAGGGGGCTGCATTGTATGATATGGAAGGGGCTGCATTGTATCATATGGAGGGGGCTGTATTGTATGATATGGAAGGGGCTGCATTGTATCATATGGAGGGGGCTGCATTGTATCATGGGGGGGGGCTGTATTGTATGATATAGAGGGGGCTGCTATGATACAATGCAGCCCCCTCCATATGATACAATGCAGCCCCCTCCATATGATACAATGCAGCCCCCTCCATATGATACAATGCAGCCCCCTCCATATGATACAATGCAGCCCCCCCATGATACAATGCAGGCAGCCCCCTCCATATCATACAATACAGCCCCCCCCATGATACAATGCAGGCAGCCCCCTCCATATCATACAATACAGCCCCCCCCCATGACACAATGCAGGCAGCCCCCTCCATATCATACAATACAGCCCCCCCCCCCATGATACAATGCAGGCAGCCCCCTCCATATCATACAATACAGCCCCCCCCCATGATACAATGCAGGCAGCCCCCTCCATATCATACAATACAGCCCCCCCCCCATGATACAATGCAGGCAGCCCCCTCTATATCATACAATACAGCCCCCCCCCCATGATACAATGCAGGCAGCCCCCTCCATATCATACAATACAGCCCCCCCATGATACAATGCAGGCAGCCCCCTCTATATCATACAATACAGCCCCCCCCCCATGATACAATGCAGGCAGCCCCCTCCATATCATACAATACAGCCCCCCCATGATACAATGCAGGCAGCCCCCTCTATATCATACAATACAGCCCCCCCCCCCATGATACAATGCAGGCAGCCCCTCCATATCATACAATACAGCCCCCCCATGATACAATGCAGGCAGCCCCCTCTATATCATACAATACAGCCCCCCCCCCCATGATACAATGCAGGCAGCCCCCTCCATATCATACAATACAGCCCCCCCCCTCCATGATACAATGCAGGCAGCCCCCTTTATATCATACAATACAGCCCCCCCCCATGATACAATGCAGGCAGCCCCCTCCATATCATACAATACAGCCCCCCCATGATACAATGCAGGCAGCCCCCTCTATATCATACAATACAGCCCCCCCCCCCATGATACAATGCAGGCAGCCCCTCCATATCATACAATACAGCCCCCCCATGATACAATGCAGGCAGCCCCCTCTATATCATACAATACAGCCCCCCCCCCCATGATACAATGCAGGCAGCCCCCTCCATATCATACAATACAGCCCCCCCCCTCCATGATACAATGCAGGCAGCCCCCTTTATATCATACAATACAGCCCCCCCCCATGATACAATGCAGGCAGCCCCCTCCATATCATACAATACAGCCCCCCCCCCCCATGATACAATGCAGGCAGCCCCCTCCATATCATACAATACAGCCCCCCCCTCCATGATACAATGCAGGCAGCCCCCTCTATATCATACAATACAGCCCCCCCCCCCATGATACAATGCAGGCAGCCCCCTCCATATCATACAATACAGCCCCCCCCCTCCATGATACAATGCAGGCAGCCCCCTCTATATCATACAATACAGCCCCCCCCCATGATACAATGCAGGCAGCCCCCTCCATATCATACAATACAGCCCCCCCCCTCCATGATACAATGCAGGCAGCCCCCTCTATATCATACAATACAGCCCCCCCCCATGATACAATGCAGGCAGCCCCCTCCATATCATACAATACAGCCCCCCCCCCTCCATGATACAATGCAGGCAGCCCCCTCCATATCATACAATACAGCCCCCCCCATGATACAATGCAGGCAGCCCCCTCCATATCATACAATACAGCCCCCCCCCTCCATGATACAATGCAGGCAGCCCCCTCTATATCATACAATACAGCCCCCCCCCCCATGATACAATGCAGGCAGCCCCCTCCATATCATACAATACAGCCCCCCCCCCCCAATATCATACAATGCAGCCCCCCATGTATGAAGAGTGAGGCCAGTGTCCGGGTGGGGGAGTGTACTGTGTTGTCTGTGTGAGGGGTGGGAGAGGACGGGACACACATCATCTCACCTTGCATGCTGTCCTCGGCATGTGATGGGGGATGGGAGACTGTCCGGTGTCCAGCAATCTGCTTCTGCCAGAAGTTGAACACGGAGCAGAGGGGGGGGGGCGTCTGGAGAGGCACAAGCCCAGCTCCCTGAGTGTGATTGGAGATCGGCTCCTGATCTTCTTCAAGCAGAAATCAGCTGGAGGGGCGGAGACCGGAGGGCAGTGAGCGCCGAGCTGGATCCCCAGGATTCTATGGAGGGCACTTCTGGCGCCCCGGCCCCCGACTATTCTAATGTGCGCTCTAGACAAGTGGTGTGTGCTGCCTGGGGCTCGCTTGCTGTAGCGCTCAGGCGGCACAGCATGAGGAGTGCCACACCGGCCGGTCCACTACTGATTCGGGGTGCAGAATGGCGGCGCCCCCTGTTAAGCTGCGCCCTAGGCAGCTGCCTTAGTCGCCTTACTGGTAGCGCCGGCCCTGGTGCCCAGGCACACCCAGCACACCCTGTGCGCACGCCTATGTCACCGCTAGGCTTGTGACGGTATCAGATTTTCATGCTGCGATTAATTGATTAAGGTTTTGCCACGGTATACGGTATTATCACGGTATTCTATTATTAAATTTAAATTATTAAATTTCCACCTCACTTCAATTTCATTGCTGAATTTAGGGGCTTTGGTTCACTTATGCACATTATTATATAGTCAGTCAGTACAGACTCTGTGAACCAGGCCTAAAATAGGTCATCAAGCAGTGTCTGGCCTAACTGGTGATAACTGGTTCTGGCGCTCGGCTCCGATCCGATGGCCTGGTCATTAAGAGGGCAAATCCTTGTGGTCAAGAAGTGGTTAAACCTGAAGGAGGTGTTGTTTATAAATTACTTTACTATTGCTTTAGGCCTGGTTCACATGTATGCGGGTTGGTGGTTCACATTTGCACAGGCATAGCAGCCCATTGATTTGAATGGGCTGCTATGCCCTCATTTTCCGCAGAAAAAAGGTGCATGCAGCATTTTTTTAAAATTCAGTGGCCTTGAAATCCATCCTGCTTTTGCACCATGCGACTAACCTGCAGTTCCTGCTCTGGCAAGCTTTCTGCATTTTTTGTATACGTGGGCACGGCATTTAAAAATAAACAGTTTGCGTGTGCAGCAACGGCAGGTAAGTCGCATGGTGCAAAAGAAGGATGGATTTCATGGCCACTGCATTTTTTTAAATTCTGCATGCACCTTTTTTCAGCTGAAAACGCAGGCATAGCAGCTCAAGCCCATTCACATCAATGGGCTGCTATGCCTGTGCAAATGTGGGCCCCCAACCCGCATACATGTGAACCAGGCCTAAAGCAATAGTAAAGTCATTAATTGGTTAAACCTGCAGGAGGACCGGTGTTTTTATCTATTAATGACTTTACTATTGCTTTAGGCCTGGTTCACATGTATGCGGGTTGGGGGCCCACATTTGCACAGGCATAGCAGCCCATTGATGTGAATGGGCTTGAGCTGCTATGCCTGCGTTTTCAGCTGAAAAAAGGTGCATGCAGAATTTAAAAAAATGCAGTGGCCATGAAATCCATCCTTCTTTTGCACCATGCGACTTACCTGCCGTTGCTGCACACGCAAACTGTTTATTTTTAAATGCCGTGCCCACGTATACAAAAAATGCAGAAAGCTTGCCAGAGCAGGAACTGCAGGTTAGTCGCATGGTGCAAAAGCAGGATGGATTTCAAGGCCACTGAATTTAAAAAAAATGCTGCATGCACCTTTTTTCTGCGGAAAATGAGGGCATAGCAGCCCGTTCAAATCAATGGGCTGCTATGCCTGTGCAAATGTGGGCCGCCAACCCGCATACATGTGAACCGCCAACCCGCATACATGTGAACCACCAACCCGCATACATGTGAACCAGGCCTAAAGCAATAGTAAAGTCATTAATAGATAAAAACACCGGTCCTCCTGCAGGTTTAACCACTTCTGGATCGCAAGGATTTGCCCCTTTAAAGACCAGGCCATCGGATCAGAGCGCCAGGACCAGTCATCACCAGGTAGGCCAGACACTGCTTGATGGCTATATAATAATGTAATGTGGGCTGCTAGGCGTGTGTGTGTGTATATATATATTTATTAGAGCTGCACGATTCTGGCCAAAATGAGAATCACGATTTTTTAGCTTGGAATAAAGATCACGATTCTCTCACGATTCTCTGTGTAACAAAAAAAAAAAAAATTGGGATAACTTTACTGTTACGTTTTTTTTTTTTTTTTTATTCATTAAAGTCTAATCATTGCGTTTGAAAGACTGCTGCGCAAATACAGTGTGACATAAAATATTACAACAATCGCCATTTTATTCTGTAGGGTCTCTGCTAAAAAAATATATAAAATGTTTGGGGGTTCTAAGTACTTTTCTAGCAAAAAAAAAACTGATTTTAACTTGCAAACAGCAAGTGTCAGAAAAAGATCCAGTCTTTAAGAGGTTAAACTTCCTTTCTCCCTGGCAGAGGGAAGGAAAAGATACAAATGTAATCATTTTTGTTTATAGTTAGGAGACTTAATGCTGAAAGGTGTTAGCTGAGTGAGTGAATGAGTCATCCAGCTCACTGAAATGTATCAATTCACAAGTCAGGCAGACTTGACAGAGAAACTCGGTATTTTAAAAATGCCACAATAACAATACCGTGGCTATGCAATACCGCGATATATCGAATTACCGAAAACCGGCATATGTCTAGTCACCGCCACATCCACCACCACCTCAACCTCCCTCCTACTCCATATGGGCCTCGTCCTTCAGAGATGAAGAAGAACATTGTTTTATTTTTCTGTTTTTTTTTGTTGTTTTAAGTTATTTCCCTATCCACATTTGTTTGCAGAGCACTTGCCATGCTCTTAATTACGTTTTGCTGCCATTTGCAGCACTCTAGCCCTTTCCTTTGGTGTTTTAGAGCCATTTTAGTGCCTTAAAGTTCGGGTCCCCATTGACTTCAATGGGGTTCGGTGTCCGGGAAAAGTTCGGTAAAAGTCCGGGACACGGACCCGGACTTTTTTTTAAAGTTCGGCCGAACCCGTCGAACACGGACATCTAGGTGTTCGCTCAACCCTATTTACAACACATTACAAAAAAAAATGCAGCGCAAATGGTAATGGATGCGCTCTGGTGTGAATGAGCCCTAACACCTTCCACTGCCAAAACCATTGCCTGTAATATGAAACTGTCAAATATGCAATTAGGAGATGCTATAAGTTTGATCACCCAGATGGGAAGCCCAGAACCAGCGACAAACATTTCCCATAAAGACGGCATTCTATCCTGGCTGTATTTAAGAATCACGCGGTGTTTTGGGAAAGCCATTTCTGCAAGGTAAACGGTACTCACACGACGCAATGAGGTTTTTTTCCTCCATTCCCAGAAGCGGGTATAAAATGCAGGATGTTTATTTGATGAAGAGATTCCGCCATAAAATGTATAATTAAAAATACTCGGCTCTTCAAAGAACACCCGCCGCTTATAGAGTGGAGGACGCCTGGGGCGCTCGGCACAGCTGTAGATTTTCGCTCCGCTATGAGGCTGCGGCGCCGGTGCTTCACCTTCAGCGCGACGCTCATCTCAGATTGCCGGCTATCAGAGGACGTATTTCAGGATTGTTTTTTGGAGGGTGATTTTATTTCTCTGAAGAATGATACATTGATACAATGTAATTTTCCTCTGAACACAGATAGATACCTGTGCGTCACATCACACTCTCATCACAGCAGGACCGACAAAGCAAGAGTAACATAGAATCAATGGAAGAATATATATATATTTTTTTTCATTTTGGATAGAGCAAGACTTTTTTTCTTTTTTTGCCATCCGTGTCCTATCTCTATATAAAGGGTGCAAACACCTGCTTACAATTTTCCCCTTACCATAGCTATTTTCATACCCCAGACTCCAGAGTCCCACCCACAGCTGGCATTTATATAGGCATTAAAACCACCCCATAAATCACTACAGGGGGGATCTAATAATAATAATAATAATAATAATAATAATAATAATAAAATAAATACCTAAAACATAAAACAGCAAAAAACATAAACAATATAAAAACAATAATAAAACATATAATAAATAATACTATAATACATATATAAAAAATAAGCAATATAAAAGATAAATAATAAAACATACATATAATAAATGATAATATTAAAAAATAAGTAAAACAATAAAACATAAACAATATAAAAAATAAAACATAAATAAAACATAAATAAAGCATAATAAAGCATAATAATAATAATGATAATAATAATAATAATAATAATAATGATAATAATAATATTATAAGGGAGCTAACACCTGCTTACAGCTTTCCCCTTACCATACCAGAATGCCAACAGAGCCACCTAGTTGCAGACAAGCTAACTGCACTTACCAACACTTCTTTTCTGCCACTAGTAAACTTTGCTAAAAAAAAAAAAATTTAACCACCTGTCGGTTTTTTACCATCTGTGTCCCATTAGGGAGATTTCCCTTCACTTCCTGTTTCATAGCCACAACAGGAAGTGAGCGGAAATCCCTCCAAAGTGAGGAAATCCCTGCTTGTCATCAGAACTAATGTCCCCATTGGAAGATTTCCCCTCACTTAGGATTTTCTTTCACTTTTATTCTCAATGATAATAGTACACAGTAGTAACCAAAGATTCTCTTACTTTGGCATGATTTTCTCTCACTTCCTGTTTTGACTATGGCACAGGAAGTGAGGGGAAATCTCCCCAATTGGACACAGATGGCAAAAAAAAACTGATGGGGATTTCTCTTTTTTTTTTGCAGAGTTTACTGCTGATAAAAAGCCTTGTTGGCATTTAGCTTGTCTGCCACTAGGTGGCTCTGTTGCCATTCTGGTATGGTAAGGGGAAGGATGTAAGCAGGTGTTAGCTCCCCTTTTAAAGAGATCCCTCCTCTGGCATTTTAATGAGTAGAATTAGTGCCGAAATAAATGCCAGCTGTGGGTGGGGTTTAGAGTCGGAGGTATGGGAACAGGACATCCCAGAGGATGTAGTGAAAAAACTATCAGCGCAAGACTAAGTGAAATTCAAACGTGTATAAAATGTGCTGGAATAAATCAATATATAAATCCGGCTGCATACACAAATTGTGTCCACACCTCACACCAATCTTACTGGTGGAGGGAGTTCACACACTGGTGGTTCCTGCTTGATTCACAAGGGATTGAGGCTGTCCTGTCATCACCTGGATATACTAATCATTACTTTGGAGCACTTTATATGAACATTTATGTTTCATCAGAGCACATATGATGGACACCATATTTTGTTGATAACACTTGTTGATTCATGTAATCACTAATTATTTTTGTGCCCTTCTGGCGCAGCACGTTTTTTGATTTTTATCCCAGAGAATGTAGACCTATGCAGAACTGATCCAAAGGGCCCTTTCCAGGGTTGAATTCCCCGGCGAGGTACAGACCATGGTAGGAATAACTGGAGTCACCCTGTCACCCCTGACCTTCTTCTGCAGGTTCTATAGCGTTATGCGCAAGGCTTTAGACGAGGCCTGGATAATATACTCCCCTCCCCCCAGACTGGCAACCCTGCAGTAAGTTGTAAAGAGGACCTGTCACCCACCCAATGTTATCGCATAGGGGTCTTGTGCCTGTCACCTGCCCAATGTTATCGCATAGGGGTCTTGTGCCTGTCACCCGCCCTATGTTATCGCATAGGGGGTCTTGTACCTGTCACCTGCCCAATGTTATCGCATAGGGGTCTTGTGCCTGTCACCTGCCCAATGTTATCGCATAGGGGTCTTGTGCCTGTCACCCGCCCTATGTTATCGCATAGGGGGTCTTGTACCTGTCACCTGCCCAATGTTATCGCATAGGGGTCTTATGCCTGTCACCCGCCCAATGTTATCGCATAGGGGTCTTATGCCTGTCACCTGCCCAATGTTATCGCATAGGGTTCTTGTGCCTGTCACCTGCCCAATGTTATCACATAGGGGTCTTATGCCTGTCACCCGCCCAATGTTATCGCATAGGGGTCTTATGCCTGTCACCTGCCCAATGTTATGGCATAGGGGTCTTGTGCCTGTCACCTGCCCAATGTTATTGCATAGGGGTCTTGTGCCTGTCACCCGCCCAATGTTATCCCGTAGGGGTCTTATGCCTGTCACCTGCCCAATGTTATCGCATAGGGGTCTTGTGCCTGTCACCTGCCCAATGTTATCGCATAGGGGTCTTGTGCCTGTCACCCGCCCTATGTTATCGCATAGGGGGTCTTGTACCTGTCACCTGCCCAATGTTATCGCATAGGGGTCTTATGCCTGTCACCCGCCCAATGTTATCGCATAGGGGTCTTATGCCTGTCACCTGCCCAATGTTATCGCATAGGGTTCTTGTGCCTGTCACCTGCCCAATGTTATCACATAGGGGTCTTATGCCTGTCACCCGCCCAATGTTATCGCATAGGGGTCTTATGCCTGTCACCTGCCCAATGTTATGGCATAGGGGTCTTGTGCCTGTCACCTGCCCAATGTTATTGCATAGGGGTCTTGTGCCTGTCACCCGCCCAATGTTATCCCGTAGGGGTCTTATGCCTGTCACCTGCCCAATGTTATTGCATAGGGGTCTTGTGCCTGTCACCCGCCCAATGTTATCGCATAGGAGTCTTGTGCCTTTCACCCGCCCAATGTTATCGCATAGGGGTCTTGTGCCTGTCACCTGCCCAATGTTATCGCATAGGGGTCTTGTGCCTGTCACCTGCCCAATGTTATTGCATAGGGGTCTTATGCCTGTCACCCGCCCAATGTTATCGCATAGGGGTCTTGTGCCTGTCACCTGCCCAATGTTATTGCATAGGGGTCTTGTGCCTGTCACCTGCCCAATGTTATGGCATAGGGGTCTTGTGCCTGTCACCTGCCCAATGTTATCGCATAGGGGTCTTGTGCCTGTCACCCGCCCTATGTTATCGCATAGGGGGTCTTGTACCTGTCACCTGCCCAATGTTATCGCATAGGGGTCTTATGCCTGTCACCTGCCCAATGTTATCGCATAGGGGTCTTATGCCTGTCACCTGCCCAATGTTATCGCATAGGGATCTTGTGCCTGTCACCTGCCCAATGTTATCACATAGGGGTCTTATGCCTGTCACCCGCCCAATGTTATCGCATAGGGGTCTTGTGCCTGTCACCTGCCCAATGTTATTGCATAGGGGACTTGTGCCTGTCACCCGCCCAATGTTATCCCGTAGGGGTCTTATGCCTGTCACCTGCCCAATGTTATTGCATAGGGGTCTTGTGCCTGTCACCCGCCCAATGTTATCGCATAGGAGTCTTGTGCCTTTCACCCGCCCAATGTTATCGCATAGGGGTCTTGTGCCTGTCACCTGCCCAATGTTATCCCGTAGGGGTCTTATGCCTGTCACCTGCCCAATGTTATTGCATAGGGGACTTGTGCCTGTCACCTGCCCAATGTTATCGCATAGGGGTCTTGTGCCTGTCACCTGCCCAATGTTATCACATAGGGGTCTTATGCCTGTCACCCGCCCAATGTTATCGCATAGGGGTCTTGTGCCTGTCACCTGCCCAATGTTATTGCATAGGGGTCTTGTGCCTGTCACCTGCCCAATGTTATGGCATAGGGGTCTTGTGCCTGTCACCTGCCCAATGTTATTGCATAGGGGTCTTGTGCCTGTCACCTGCCCAATGTTATGGCATAGGGGTCTTGTGCCTGTCACCTGCCCAATGTTATCGCATAGGGGCCTGTCACCCGCCCAATGTTGTCATATAGGGGTCTCGTGAGCCCCATTATGATAGCATTAAAGTTGAATAAGAAAAAAAAAATATATATATATATATATCAATTAAATAATAATAATAAAAAACCTTTAACCACCTCCATCACACAGGGCTGCTATTAAAAATCACGGGGCCGCGTAGAGCCTATGTGGCAGACCCCCCCCCCCCCCCCCCGAATTTCTCAAGACAATATTTTCACTAAAAATACACTAAAATCATTATAGGCGGACACAACATAGCAGGGAATTTAAAGAAAAATAAAAGGTATCATTTTTTTTTTTTTTAAATGTTAACACTGTTTACAAATATTTTATTTTACAGTTTTTTTGAATTATTTATTACTATTTTTAATGATTCATTTTTTTACAATTTTGTTTTTTTTGTTTTTTTACAGGTCAGGGAAGCTGGCAGCGCTGCGGGGGGGGGGGGGGGGCATTACAATGAAAATGGGGCACACGGGGGAAACAGAAGCAGGCAGAACAGGAGAAAAGGGAGGGGGGATCAGTGTCTGAGAAGCAATTGAATGATGCCCTGTGTCTGTGTCTCTCCCTGCAGTAGCTGAAAGCTGTCAGGAGTGGGAGAAATTGGCTTTTATCTGCTGCCAGGGCCAGACAGGGCTTCCTTCTGTTCCTTCTGCACCAATTCCCCACACTGTTGGGGCCCCCCTGTATACCCGGGCCCCCTACAGGAGGACTGGTGGTCCCCCCTTTAGTGGCCCGGCCTGTACACACCCAAAAGCTAATGCACTGCATAGGGTGAGCATGTTTATGTTAATTGCGCAACACATGTGAGTTATTGTTGCGAAAGTTGGAGTAAGAGAAATAATTCTAGGGACATTTTTCACAGTTGACTCAAAACGAATAACCTGTAAAGGATTTTAAATATTAGTTACTGTAGTTGTTTGCATTTTCACAAGCACACGCAATTTTAAGGCTTGACCTGTTTGGTATTGACGCAACCCCCATCTTTTATAAATGATAAAAAATTTGCATTTTTTTGCATTTGTCTTTGTGACATTAAAATAATTGCAACTACCACATTTTATTCTCCAGGATCTCTGCTTTCAGAAAATAAACTATATTTCCAAGGGTATCTCCAAGGATTAGAAAGGCTGGATTCATCTCTTTTTTACGGATAGTGTAGGACCCACTGATAATGGGGTACTTTGACGTAGTGGTGGGCTTGAGCACGATATGGCCATATGGTGGGACCAAATCCCCATTTTTATTTATGGATTGTCTTCAAATTTGGTAGTAATTTCTTTTGCATGTGTGCGCTATTCTCTTTTTATATGCATGTCTCTTGGTTCATAGCTGCACCAGCTTTAGAAATACATGGGTATGCTCCCCCAATTTTTTGCTTGTTTATTATATATTTCCAAAGTATTGGGACGCCTGCCTTTACACACACATGAAATTTAATGACATCCCAGTCTTTGTCCGTAGGGTTCAATATTGAGTTGGCCCTCCCTTTGCAGCTATAACAGCTTCAACTCTTCTGGGAAGGCTGTCCACAAGGTTTAGGAGTGTGTCTATGGGAATGTTTGACCAGAAGCACATTTATGAGGTCAGGCATTGATGTTGGAGAGAAGGCCTGACTCGCAGTCTCTGCTTTAATTCATCCCAAAGGTGTTCTATCAGGTTAAGGTCAGGACTCTGTGCAGGCCAGTCAAGTTCTTCCACCCAAAACTCACTCATCCATGTCTTTCTGGACCTTGTGCACCAGTCCAAATCATTTGGTGGAGGGGGGTTATGGTGTGGGGATGTTTTTCAGGGGTTGGGCTTGGCCTCTTAAGGCGTCAGCATACAAAGACATTTTGAACAATTTCATGCTCCCAACTTTGTGGGAAGAGTTTGGGGATGGCCCCTTCCTGTTCCAACATTACTGCCACACCAGTGCACAAAGCAAGGTCCATAAAGACATGGATGAGCGAGTTTGGGGTGGAGGAACTTGACTGTCCTGCACTTTAACCCAATAGAACACCTTTGGGATGAATTATAGAGAAGACTGCGAGCCAGGACTTCTTTCCCAACATCGGTGCCTGACTTCACAAATGCTATTCTGGTCAAACATTCCCATAGACACACTCCTAAACCTTGTGGACAGCCTTCCCAGAAGAGTTGAAGCTGTTATAGCTGCAATAGGTGGGCCAACTCAATATTGAATAGAAGACGGGTGTCGCACAGATTTGGTATAGATGTAAAAACACCCCAGGCGCGTGTGTTTACAAAGCGCATGTGCGCAAAACATGTACTCATGGCAACAAGGAAGCTTGAGTTCCACGCTGGTTCCTGCTCTGGCTTGGATGCCTAGCGACCGAGTGACGTCACTCCCGGAAGCCGCGCCGTCTGTGGCGCTTGTGTGTTACGGCCGACACAAGCACCTGCAGCAGTCTCTTGGGCCTTACTCCTCACTCCACAAAAGGTTTTTTGCATCCATCACCGGGGGTCAACTACCTCATAAGAGTAAGAAACAACAGTGTCCATCAGTTTCATCCAGGACCTCATCAACGTCCTCGCCGGCGTTTTCAGGACCAGGTGGTTACCAATTATTTTTACTTCACTATTTTATCTGTTATTGTGAATAAATTAATTTCCAATCACCCCCTGCTGAATGTGCATTGATTTTTGTGGTGTTTTTACATTTATGCCTCATCAGTGCGCCACCCGTCTTCTATTCAATATGTTTTGCATTCACATCCCATGCCAGGGTTTGGCGGCATTGATAGTGGTGGACCTATAACATTGACCACAGGTTAATGGATTATTTTGCCCAAGAGTGTCATTTGGATTATAAGCACCAGGACTATATTCTATCTTTCAACTCAATATTGAACCCTACGGATTAAGACTGGGATGCCGTTAACCTATTGCCGACCGCTCACTAAGCTGGTACTGCGGCAAAGTGGCTCGTTATCGTCCAGCAACGTAGACCCACGTCGCTGGACCCCTCCCCTTCTTGGCGGCGCACGCGTGCCGCCGGAGGCTCGCTCCCGCTGTATTCAGATACAGCGGGAGTCGGGCTAGGGGAGGAGAGGCGGTGATCACCGCCGCTCTTCCCCGATCGTCGGGGAATCGAGTCTGGAGATCCGCCCGCTTGTGTAAACAAAGCGGGCGGATCTCCTATGTGACAGGCAGGGACAGATTACAGGATTCAGCATAGCTGAACCTGCGATCTGTGTCTGTGTCACACAATCCCCTCCCCCCACACACGTCAGTAAGCATGAGGCATACATTTAACCCCTTGATCACCAATAAAGTTAACCCCTTCCCTGCCAGTGTCATTATTACAGTAACAGTGCATATGTATAGCACTGATTACTGCAGTAATGTCACTGGTACCCCCAAAAATGTCAAAAATGTCAGTTAGGGGTCCGATCTGTCCGCCGCAATGTCGCAGTCCCGCAAAAAAAAATCGCAGATCGCCGCCATTACTAGTAAAAAAAAATAAACAATAAAAATGACATAAATCTTCCCCGTAGTTAGTAAACGCGATAACTTTTGCGCCAAACCAATCAAAATACGCTTATCGTGATAAATACGCTTATCGTGATATATCGTGATTTTGATTGGTTTTTGATTATAGCAGAAAACAAATTGGCCTAAAATGTTAAAAAATGTTGATTTTTACATTTTTTTGGGGGAATGTTATATATCAGAATGTAAAAAATATTGTTTTTTTTTTTTTCAAAATTGTCGCTCTTTTTTTAAAAAATTAAAAATCGCAGAGGTGATCAAATACCACCAAAAGAAAGCTCTATTTGTGGGGGAAAAAAACCCATAAATTTAATTTGGGTACAGCGTCGCACGACCGCGCAATTGTCCGTTAAAGTAACGCAGTGCCGAATCGCAAAATATAGCCTGGTCAGGAATGGGGTAAAATCTTCCGGTCTTAAAGCGGTTAAAAATACGCTCATAGAGAATTTTTTTTGTCAAAGACATGTAGCTAAATACATTTTGGCCTAAATGTATGACAAAAATTGAATATATTGGATATTTTTTAACTGTCAAAGTAGAAAATGTCAATTTTTTTGCAAAATTTTTCGTTTTTTTTTTATTAATATCGCAAAAAATGAAAACTGCAGAGATGATCAAATACCACCAAAAGAAAGCTTTGTGGGGAAAAAAGCACGTAAATTTCGTTTGGGTACGGCGTTGCATGACCGCGCAATTATCAGTTAAAGTCACGCAGTGCCAAGTTGCAAAAAGTGGCCTGGACGTAAAGCAGGAAAATCCTCCGGTGGTAAAGTGGTTAAAGTTCATGTGCGTGTAAAGGCAGGTGTCCCAATACTTTTGGTAATATCGTGTATATAGCGTTTGGAGGGGGGTGTAGAGTAATTTCTAGCAAAAAATTATTATTTTATTACGTATTGAAAAATAGACTTGTAGGCAAGTGGTTAAGCTGCTCTCTTTTCCATGTATTCTATATATAGAAACCAGAACAAATTAAAGGACCGGAGTACTATTTAAGGTCGTACTTCCAAACTGACTTTACTTCTGCGGAAGGAGTTCATCAGTGATACATTTATAATAATCCCGGACTGGCTCCTCATACAGAACATTTTGGGTGGCCTTGAGACTTCTGCCAACCACTAGGAGCACGATGTAAGAAGCACATTTGTAGGACCTCATTAAACGTGGCAATCCTTGGGAGGTGACGATTTATCATGGCCGCTAATAGATCCCATTCCGGCCCTCTGCAGATGCGCCTGCTGGCTCTTTTCATTGATGGTATGAATCTTGTCAGGGCCGGTTTGGCTGAGAATGAAACACTCTTTATTTTCTGTGTCTCGGCCTGGTGTCCCTTTCCGTACATTTGTCGCGCGGCTCTCTATAGAAATGTGAACGGTTCAAAGGGAATGAAATCCAGCAGTACTTTTCCATCAATGGATTGACTTCAAAGGTGTCCTCAATATGGAGGTATCATGACGCCGGTAAATTGGATTTTATTTGTTACTTTATTACTCTATTTGTTACAATAACTTTACTTGTTAGTTTAGAGAATGAACAAATAAAAATATATATAAAGAAAAAAGTGTTAAGATTACAGGGAGGGTTAGTGTTAAGACAACAGATTGCAAAAGTGCTAAGGTGGATGTAAGGGTTGATGCTAGGGTTACAGGGGGGTTAGTGTTAGGATTACAGGGAGGATTAGTGTTAGGATTACAGGGAGGATTAGTGTTAGGATTACAGGAAGGGTCAGTGTTAGGGTTACAGGGATTGTTAGTGTTAGGGTTACAGGGAGGGTTAGTGCTAGGATTACAGGGAGGGTTAGTGTTAGGATTACAGGGAGGGTTAGTGTTAGGGTTACAGGGAGGGTTAGTGCTAGGATTACAGGGAGGGTTAGTGTTAGGGTTACAGGGAGGGTTAGTGTTAGGGTTACAGGGAGGGTTAGTGTTAGGATTACAGGGAGGGTTAGTGTTAGGGTTACAGGGATTGTTAGTATTAGGATTAGAGGGAGGGATAGTGTTAGGGTTACAGGGAGGGTTAGTGTTAGGATTACAGGGAGGGTCAGTGTTAGGGTTACAGGGAGGGATAGTGTTAGGACTACAGGGAGGGTTAGTGTTAGGATTACAGGGATGGTTAGTGTTAGGGTTACAGGGAGGGTTAGTGTTAGGGTTACAGGGAGGGTTAGTGTTAGGGTTACAGGGATTGTTAGTATTAGGATTACAGGGAGGTATAGTGTTAGGATTACAGGGATGGTTAGTGTTAGGGTTACAGGGAGGGTTAGTGTTAGAAATACAGGGAGGGTCAGTGTTAGGGTTACAGGGAGGGATAGTGTTAGGATTACAGGGAGGGTTAGTGTTAGGATTACAGGGAGGGTAAGTGTTAGGGTTACAGGGAGGGTTAGTGTTAGGATTACAGCAAGGGTTAGTGTAAGGGTTACAGGAAGGGATAGTGTAAGGGTTACAGGGAGGGTTAGTGTTAGGGTTACAGGGAGGGTTAGTGTTAGGATTACAGGGAGGGTTAGTGTTAGGGTTACAGGGAGGGTTAGTGTTAGGGTTACAGGGAGGGATAGTGTTAGGAATTACATAGTTACATACAGTAGTTAGTCAGGTTGAAAAAAGACACAAGTCCATCTGGTTCAACCAAGAAAAAAAAAAAACAGTAATGAAAACCCAACCATACAATCCCATATGCACAAGCCTATACCCGCAGTTGATCCAGAGGAAGGCGAAAAAAACCCCCCAGCAAAGCATGAACCAATTTAGATAGAAAAAGTGTTAAGGTGGATGTGAGGGTTGGTGTTAGGGTTGGTGTTAGGGTTGCAAGGAGAGTCAGTTAGGTCTGCGGCTGTTATTATGTCAGCAAAACAAAGTTAGAATTCAGTAATAGAATCAGCAGACATGTAACAAGCATCATTAAAAGGGATCCCGATCTGCCCTTGGGCCTACACAGTGCTCTATTACACACGGAGACACTACCCACAGTCAAATTTCTCGCATTAGACTATGCTCACCCTAACACTAACCCTCCCTGTAATCCTAACACTAACCCTCCCTGCAATCCTAACACTAATCCTCTCTCTAACACTGACCCTCCCTGTAACCCTAACACTATCCCTCCCTGTAACCCTGACCCTAACTTTCCCTTTAATCTTAACACTAACCATCCCTGTAACCCTAATACTAACCCTCCATGTAATTCTAACAATGACCCTCCATGTAATCCTAACACTAACCATCTATGTAATCCTAACACTATCCCTCCCTGTAACCTTAACACTATCCCTTCCTGTAACCCTAACACGAACCATCCCTGTAATCCTAACACTAACCCTCCATGCAATCCTAACACTAATTCTCCCTGTAATCTTAACACTAATTTTCCCTGTTATCCTAGCACTAACCCTCCCAGCAATCCTAATACTAACCTTCCCTGTAATCCCAACACGAACCCTCCATGTAATCCTAACAGTAATCCTCTCAGTAATCCTAACACCAACCCTGCATGTAATTCTAACACTAACCCTCCCTGTAATCCTAACCCTCCCTATAATCCTAACACTAACCCTCCATGTAATCCTAACAGTAATCCTCCCAGTAATCCTAACACTAACCCTGCGTGTAATCCTAACACTAACCCTCCATGTAGCCCTAACACTAATCCTCCATTTAATCCTAACACTAACCATCCCTTAAACAATTTTGTAAAAAATGGTATGTGTGTATTTTTTTTTTTGGGGGGGGCTGAAGGAGAAGAGGGGAATAGGGAAGGGGGTTGAGTGAAAAAACATTAAACTCCCACTTTTTGAAACCCATGATAAATTAAGTCCTTGGGTTCCCACCTTGTGTTGGGGACACTCCACAGAGTGGCCCAACAACCGGGACACACATTTTGTAAACCCCCCCCCCTTCTTCCTCACATGCAGCTTCATAAAATTTTTGGTTTTCAAGATATAAGGAAGAGAATTGCATCAATGTTAGAGCAACAAGCTATCCATCTGAGCTGTAAGTAGTGGATACAATGTAGAATCCTAAATTACATTTTCATATGTCAGTCTTGCAGGGTCGCTGCATAATGTCCCTGGGTAAAATCTAATGGGATGTGAACTTTAAACAAAAGCTTGTCATACCTGTCAAAGGCAATTAGGATCAAGCAGTGATCTTCAGTACAGCCTGACTTCCTTCCCTTCGAGTCATCCAACGTGGAACCTTATCTGTGAACTCTGCGCTACTCTGCAACCTTTATTGGGTCGGCGCTGTACTCTGACGGCTTTCCACAATCCACTGATGTGTTCTGAGTAACAGAATTTCCTATACATCTGTGGACATGGGATCAGCTTTAATTTAAATAGCTCTGTCATATACCGCAGTGCTGTACTGCAAAAACAAAGCCAGTCACATCAGTCTCTGTACCAGAGGAGCTTACAATCCCCTACATTATTATTATACATTTATATAGCTCTGACATATACCGCAGTGCTGTACAGCGAAGAATGAGCCAGTCACATAGGTCTCTATACCAGGTGGTGCTGTTCTGCAAGGTGCTGCTGGCTCACTCTGCTTTTTTCTCAGCTGGAGGAAACATCAAGCCTGGGAGCTCTCCTACAGGCTTCTTCCCAATCACCATGCAGCAAGTGGGGGAAGACGAAGGTAGAGGCTCTGCAGAGGCTCTGAGGCCCACAACGTGTGCTCAAGCTGCAATGGGTCCTGGGCTTGTCCCTATGCAAGGGGTTCCTTACCAGCCTTCGGGGATAGAGTGGTGAATAGACTTTGCCCTATTACTAGGAAGGAACAGAAGCTTGCTGTCCTGAAAGCAGATTTCAGGGAAAATAAATCCTTGCACAGTAAGACCAGGAGCAGTAAGAGGGAAGACCCCAAGCTGAAGTCTCTGGAGGAGGCATTAAAAAAGCAAGAGAAGTTGGTGGCCTCTCTGAAGGAAAGCAGCGGTGTGATCAAAGAGAAGTATGAGAATGAGGAGAGATTCCAACACATGAAGGAGAGTGCCAGTGTGAGTACCAGCCAGAGGGTGGATGCCACAGCAACAGCGACAGTACAGATGGGTTGTAAGGAAGCGGCTTTACATGGTGGCCCCAGTACTACTCCTGTCTCAGGATCTGTCATGTCTGAGTCATTATCTGCCCCCCTCCCTCCCCAGCAGCATGGGCCATCTCAGGAGGAGGTTGAGGAAAATGGTGGATTCCTGCAAGCCATTGTGGAAATGGAATCATCCTTGAGTGGCAAGAAGTTTTGGTTTTCCACTGACTCATCAGATGAAGATGAGCAGGAGGATGTCATCCCTCAGCCTATAAGGGAGAAGGTTGTGTAGAAATTTTTATTTGTTAAATCTGATCAAAATGGCGGCAATGCTACAGTGTCTACAGATGGTGGACATGCTGGAACTGTTTCAGTTCAGAAAAATGGTGGTGAAGAAATGCCTATGGAGAATCTGTCTCAGTGTGTGTGGAGGACTTTCCTGTGATTGCTGCCACAGACAAGATTGCATATGTCAATGGATCCTGGCAACAGAGCAGAGTGCGGTTGGCCTCTGCCATCGACATACAAAATATGGAGTTCCTGTGGTAGTGGATGGGACTACAGTCTTCACTTGTATACCCCAGGGATGCTGGACAGTCGGCCCAGATCACCAACAGCCTGACGAAGTGAGCCCCACCACCCCGTTTTCTCTCCAGCGGCTGAAAGGACTCCCAGGAGAAGGGCCAGTCCACACTTATCCCCAGTGGCGGGTTTGTGCTACAAGAGGCAGAGGTTGGCTGGGTGAGTAACGTCTTTTCCAGACAATTTGTTTGGAGTACTGGGTGGGTGCATACATTGGGAGGGCCCATGGAACACAATCTACCTTAGAGAGGATGGAAAATGGCTCTCTTAGCCCCCTAGGCCTCTCTTATGTCTAAGTCACTCTGTGTCTATTTGGGACACAGGGTGCCCAAGAAGCCCAGTCTGGCCTGCCCAAACTAGACTTCCACAGACTGATCGGCTATGAGAGCTCCATGCACCTTGCCAGGACAAACTTATAAACTATGTGGAACTTTATCAAGGAAGCTGCCATGATGGATTGACTCTTTGGGACTTGTTACCCAACTAATTCAGGCACAGACCGATTGGAGGTCTGGTACCTGGTTTGTCTACCTTTGGGGGGAAGATATGTGACGGTACTAACCGTCGCTATGAGTGAAAGACAGATAATTAATGGTTTGGATTGCTTCAAGTGGAACAGTAATATTTGTCAACCATATCTTCATATAGAAATATGAAGATTTAATACCACCTTACACAGTGTATTCCATGTGCTTCTCTGTGAGAGAGACACACGGACTGTCATTGGCAGACTTCCCTATTGTTTGTGTATTGGGAGGGAATGTGGATTGTGCCTGTCTCATTGTTAAATGTTAATGACCTCACATTGTTCTGTCTGACTTAAAAAAAGCTTATTATAGGATGTATATGTGTATGTGGATTGGCTGCTATGGGGGAGGGGGGATTGTCCCACAGTGTATATCTTTGTGTACACTGTATGGGAGTGTAAAACTCTGTTTTCATTGGATTGTGAATGTCAGGGCCTGTTTTCAACAAGGTCCACCTGGGCAGTAACCATGTGGGGGAAAACTGTATAAAAGTCTGTTTTTTGTTCAATAAAGTTGAGTTATACTTCACCCTCAATCTAGAGTCCTGTCTTTCATTGGGGGAATATGCTACAAGGGATTGCTATGTCCTTAATACTCCCTTGGATAATCACTAAGCTCTTGTAAGAGCTTGTGTAAGAATTTGTTCCTGTTCCTGCTGCACTGTCTGGAGAAAGAGAGGGTTCACCTACTGGAACCTGGTGTCTGGTGGAGTGCTTGGAGCCCTCGAGAAGCACTAGGAGCATCCGTCAACGGAGGTACCCGGTCGGGGTGCTGGTTGATCCGTTACAGTATCAAATTTGGTCCTGGCGATTACGGCCTTGAAAATTGGGAAAGCAGGCTACAAGATGCTGATGCCAAGGTTGCCAGCTGGAAGGAATGGAAACTCTCTTTCAGGGAAAGGATTGACTTTATTAAAACTTACCTGATCCCAGTATTTCTGTATGTCAGCTCTGTCTGTGTTTTGCCAGTGTCTCCCTAAGCAAAGATCTACAGCTGTTTCTTCCAGCTGTCCTGGGGGAACAAACTGAGCCTCATTAGAAGGTCTGTAAGCTACCGTCCCAGGCGGATTGGTGGCATAGGTGTGGTCAACTTGGTGAAATTCTTTTCTCTGATGTTTTTGAAACATAATTTTGGTAACATGCTGGCAGAGGAACTGCCTGGGTGAGTTTTGTTATTTTTCAGGCCTTTTCTGTGAAGCTGGGAGAAAAGTCTGAGCGTCCGACATGGTAAGCTCCGTCCCTGAAAATGCTTAGGCAGTGGTGAGTGACAGCTGAGGAAATTAAGTCTTTTCCTAGGAAAGCACTTGAAAGGAAGGTTGCTGAATCTGCCTTTAGCGAGCCACTGGCCTTGAGGGATTGCCCAGGCCTTGTTATGAGGGAGGGCCTGCATTTGGTTAATTTAGAGAGAATCCCTTTAAAGTTTCGGGATTTTGCCTGGCTCTTATTCCATGGCAGACTCTATGTGAAGGGCAACTTGAAGCATCGCTCTGTGGAGAACTGGGGTTGTCCAAGAGTGGAGTGTGGTGGTGTGGAGGAGATGATGGACCATTTCTTGCTTCATTGCTCCTTCAATATAGAAGTCTATAAGCGGGTGGGTGGGGCTCTGGGTATCCCTTTTCTTTCCTGCTTGAGCTATGCGGAGTGGTCATACGGGTCTTTTGAGACGCATCGGAATTTTGCTTTTGAGACTTTTTCTAGTTAACTCAGTAGACCGTTACTTCACGTGGAATGCACGGTGTCAGGTTTCCACTCGAAAAAAAATCCTTCCTGTCGAGGTGGTGGTGAACAACATTCTGGGTGAGGTTGGGAAGATTTGGGATCTTGAGAAGGACAGGTGGCGGCTGGGAACCTGGACAAAGGCGCGGAGGAATGTCAGGTCCCCATAGCTGTTGTCTGTCCGTCTCTGGGTGTGTGACTTTCTTTGCTGTCCTTTCACATCCCCTACATTTTTTATAGGATCAGATTTTTGAAAAAAGGCTGCATGCATGGGTTAAATGTGTAATCATTTCTTAGCCTGAGGGGGTGTTTAGGTGGAGGTTAGGGCTTTGTAGTGCATTATTTTTTTTTTTATTTTTTTTTAATAGTTTATTGGTGTATAAAAACATAAAGGTACAAACAGGCAAACAGCCAAAGTAGACAAAGAGATCGTACAGCATTATGCAGAAAGATTGCAAAGTTACAAACAAACAATCAGCCAACTTCGGTAAAAGTAACAGTGTATAAATGCATAAAGCAAACATCATTAATAACCAAGGGGGATCGGGACAACTCCACCCTGTGAAGCGCATCCAAACAAACAGGAATTGGAAGTGGAAAGGAAATGAGTGGTGGAAGTGGAAGAAGAAGAAGTAGACACCAAAAAGGAATGCAAATCGTCAGGAGAACCACGTAAACAAGTCGGGCAAGTCCGAGTCGAGACCCATGGCCTGGGTGGTCAAAAACCCAGGGACGGGTGACAGGGGGGGTCGTCCGGGGGGGGGGGGAATGACGACAAAGCCAGGAGGATGTGCAGAAAAAGGGGGAGCCAGTTGTCCGGGCCCGCCCAGAGACAACAAGGCTTCCAGCGGAGGACCGACAAGGAGGGAAAGGGAGACGGGAAAAGGGGGGCGGGGAGGGGAGGACAAGGAGGAAGAGAAAAAAAAAAAGGGGGGGGAGGGGAGGAGACAATGAAAAGCAGAAAGAACGAAGCACCCATGAGGTCAGTGAGAATGGTACCACAGGGTCATTACTGACAAAGTCGGGAGTATTCCGGTGTGGAAGTATAGTCAATCCAGCATGCCCATTTTTTGTAATGTTTGGAAGGAGCATCTCTTGCGATGGCTATGAGCTCTTCCATTTCCGCAACCTTGGAGAGGCGCTGGAACCACTGCTTGACGGTCGGCACTTGTGTGGTCTTCCAAAGTGCCGGGATGCACTGTCTGGCGGCGTTCACCAGAAGAATCGCAAGGGATTTAGAGTAAGTCCTACTGGAGGTAGAAGAGTGGTGCAAAAGGTACTGGGCAGGAGTGAAGGCGATGTCAGCTGTGGTCACTTGCGTCACAATCCTATGAACTTCCTCCCAAAAAGCGGTGAGGCGAGAGCAGGTCCAGAAGATGTGGAGGAGCGAGCCAGGTTCAGCGTTACACCTCCAGCAAGTCTGTGAGGTGGAAGGAAAAAACTTATGCAATCTCGTGGGGGTGTAGTACCAGCGGCTAACCAGTTTGTAACCGCTTTCCTGCGTGGTGACATTAAGCGAACACCTATGATTGTTGGTGTGGATAAGGTCCCAGTCTTCCGGGGTGAAAGTGACTCCCAGATCCGCTTCCCAATCCTCGCAGCGCTTGAGCTTCCTCTGCTCAGGCTCATCTAGCAAGAAAGAGTGGATGGTGGATAGTAATCTGCGAACCGGGCCTTCTTGTTGGCATAGGTGGTCGAACGGGGACAAGGTGGACAAGGAGGGGCAACTGCGAGAAAGAGACTTAAGGTACTGCTGGAGGAGCAAGTGTGACCAGGGAAGTATGGGGGGCATGCCGGACTTCGCAGAAATGGAGGAAACTGAAAGAGGTGCGTCGTTATCCCAAAGATGATGGGCTCTCAGTTGGACTTGAGCCCAGTTCGAGGTCAGATAGGTACGGTGCATGCCAGGAGGGAAGTCGGGGTTCAAGCGCACAGGAGTCATGGGACCCGGAACCGTGGAGATAGAGCGAGACATGGAAACTGCCCGGAAGACTTTTAGAGTGGGACCAATAAGCGGATGGAGTGTAAGGGCAGGGGGGATATGTGCGTCTCGTAGCCACGGAGACGAATGGAGATCCAGAGCGGTAAAGCTCCCCTCTATGGAAACCCAGTCCTTATGACTCTCATGTATGTTCCAATCCGTTATTCTAGTAAGGTGACAGGCGGCATAATAGTTATACAGGTCAGGAAGGCCAATACCTCCTTTGGATTTTGGCCTCGTGAGAGTTTTATAAGAGATGCGGGGCTGTTTGTCCCCCCATAAGAAGACAGTGCTGATACGACGGTAGGTCTTGAAGAAGGAAGGGGGGAGCAATATGGGGATCGTCTGGAGAACGTAGAGGAGGCGGGGTAGGACGTTCATCTTCAGGACAGCCGCCCTGCTGAACCAGGACAGCTGCAGTTTGGACCAGGACCGGAGATCCTTCGATATTCGTGCAATGAGTTGTGGAAAGTTACGGTCAAATAGGTGTTGGAGATCAGATGGAATTTCGATGCCTAGGTAAGTGATGGAGTCCGACTTCCACACGAATCGGAAATTCGCCTGACAGCGCTCGACTTCCGATCGGGGTAAGGTGACGTTGAGCGCGAAAGACTTGGAGAAGTTAATCCGAAAGTTGGAAAGAGAAGCGTACTCGTCGAATAATTTGAGGAGCGCAGGCAGAGTCGTGATGGGGTCGGTGAGAAACAACAGTAGGTCGTCCGCATAAGCGGCGAGCTTATATGTACCGTCAGCGAAGCGAACCCCGTGGACCGTATCAGTGTGTCTGATCTTGTGAAGAAGGGGTTCCAGAGTCATGATGAAGATCAAGGGAGACAGGGGGCACCCCTGTCTAGTACCATTGGAGATACAGAAGGCACTCGACAGGGTGTCGTTAACACGCACCCGTGCCTGTGGCGAAGCATACATAGCCATGACATATCCAAGGAATCGGGGACCCAATCCCTAGGCAGAAAGCGTTGCCGCCATGAAATCCCACGACACCCTGTCGAATGCCTTCTCAGCGTCTAGGGAGAGCAGAAACCCCTTCTGGTTAGTGGTAGAGAGGACATGGTGTAGATTAAGAGCCTTGATGGTGTTATCACGGGCCTCGCGGCCCGGGACAAAACCAACCTGATCCTTGTGAATCCCTCTGGACAGGAGTGGGAGTAGCCTGTTGGCCAGAATCTTCGCGAACAGCTTGACGTCCACATTGATGAGCGAAATCGGCCTGTAGCTGGCAGGGGAAGTAGGGTCTTTCCCTTCTTTCGGGATCACCACAATGTGGGCCTCAAGCATCCGCGAAGACAGGGGGTTTTCAGCCGAAACTGAGTTAAAGGCGGATAAGAATGGGGTGGCTAGGACGTCAGGGAAGGATTTGTAGTATGCAACCGTTAGGCCGTCAGGTCCGGGACTCTTGTTGGGTTGCATGTGTTTGAGCGCCAAGTCCCATTCCTGTTTGGAGATGGGGAGGTCCAGTGTAGTGCGAAAGTCAGACGAAGCTCGTTGAGGTACATTGGACGCAAGAAAGTCGGAAATGGCCTGAGATCTGGAAGAGTGGGAGACGGGTTGAGAGCGAGCTGAATCAAGGTTGTAAAGAGTGCTATAGAAGGCCTCGAATGCGGCCGCAATGTCTCGGTTATTAGCCACCAAGGAGCCAGAAGGTGAGCGGAGGGAGTGAACCGTGGTCTTCGCCTTCTTTTGGCGAAGAGCTGTGGCAAGTAGTCGGCCGCTCTTATTGGCCTGTTCATAAAAAAGCTTGTGGGACAGGAGGAAGTTCCGCCTGGTCTTTCTGTCCAATTCCTCCGTAAGTTGTTCACGGGCGGAGGTAAGGGCCGCTAGAGTGTCCTGTGCAAGGGATTGTTTGTGGGCAAGTTCTAAGGTACGAACGCGCGAGAGCAGATCAGAGACAAGAGCCTCCCTTTGTTTCCTCAGTGCCGCTGAGAGCGCTATTAATTTTCCCCTGACCACGCACTTGTGGGCTTCCCATTGAGTGAGGGTCGATGTGTCAGGAGTCGCATTGATAGAGAAATATTCCGTCAAAGTTTTGCGGATTGCGGCCAAGTTAGCTTTATCCGTCAATAGGGCAGAGTTAAGACTCCAAACCCGATCTCTGGACAAGGACACTGGAAAGGCTAGAGTGAAAGAGACAGGGTGATGGTCCGAGAGTATTGACGGTTCTATAGAGGCTTCAAGAAGGGACGAGAGAGCCGACTGAGATAGGAATAGATAATCAATCCGTGAGTATCTGGCGTGGAGCTGGGAAAAGTAAGTATAATCTCTATCTCGTGCATGAAGCGTCCGCCAGGAATCGTGAAGCTGGAGATCCCGGAGGCACAGCTTAATCTGCTTGAGAGCCCTGTAAGGCAAGCATGAGGAACCTGAGGAGGTGTCGAGCAGTGGTTCCAGGGGAACATTAAAGTCGCCCCCGAAAATCAAGGTGCCCTGTTGAAAGGGTGCCAGTTCACCCAGTACCGATCTGAAAAACGAAACCTGAGACCTGTTAGGGCTGTAGACATTCGCAAGGGTGATCTGAACATGCTTAAGGGTGCCTCTAAGAAACAGGTAGCGTCCTTGGGTATCTACCAGGGTATCAGAAATGGAGATAGGGGTCGATTTAGCGATCAGAATGGAGACCCCTTTAGATTTAGAAGTGTCCGATGTAGCGTGAAATGCTTGGGTAAAGTACTTGTTCGTACATCTCGGGAGGGCATCCAAGCGGAAGTGCGTCTCCTGCAAGAACACCACGTCCGCCCTGAGCCGGTGCATGTGCCCGAGCAGTTTCGAGCGTTTCTGGGGCGTGTGTAGGCCACGGACGTTTAAGGAGACTACTTTAAGACGGAGGTCACTCGGTTGTGGTATTGAAGCGGCCATCTAGGCGCACTGCTATAAGGAAAAGAGAAGAGGGAGAAAAAAAAAAAAAAAGGGGGGGGGGAGGGAACCAACAAACAGGAGGGGAGGAAGAGGTAAGGGCGGAGGATGGTAGGAGGGCTAAAGTACCGTGAGAACTAACAGACCTGCTGAGGAACTCAAAGGGGGATGGGGGAGTCTGGAAGTCGGTAAAAGTGGGACGTCCGTCAAGGAACGGCGACCGTTGGTGGGCGTGGAAGGAGACAACCAACACGGTGGCCAGAACTCCAAGGACCTGCAGGAGTCAATAGTAGCTTCTAAAGGAGCCCGATGTGCGAGGGAGCATGAGAGAGCAAGTGCAGGGAGTCAGGAGCAGGCAAGATCCATTGCAGGCCTGCGAGGGAATGTCAGGGGCACAGACATATAGAGGGAGCCGGAGGTAGGGATGTAAGTCAGAGAGGCGGGTGGTGAAGGCGGCAATGGCGAGAAAGTGGAATCTCTTTAGGCGAGTCGCGAACGGTATGAAGAGTAGCGGGCAAGTCAGCAGCTCTAGGGTCGTGCAGTGGCAAGTCAGCTGGGGGCAGTCGGGGTTGAGACAGGCAGGCACACAGATGAACGGGAGGCAGACAGATCAGGAAAGAAAGCCAAATAAGAGAGGAAGTAGCTCATAAAAGATGCGCAATCAGGTGCAGTACACCTGGATCGATCAATACAGGCATTAAACAATGAGTTTTGTGAATTCAACATAGCACAGAGAAACATGCCAACCAGGGATGTGCTGAGTCTAATGTAGCAAAGGAACAGCAATGCAATAAAACAACAGTAACTCTCTCCTATTGGTATAGAGCATATATCACACAGCCCCTGTCCCGGTGTAACGTGCACAGGCGGAGCAATAGCCTCCGCCAATACTATCCTCGGCGCCATGAACCCGCCGCCGGCCCGCACCTCCGCACACCCCGGCGGGTGTGAACCACCAGGAATGATGGCACGGATGCCATAGCCAGGGGCGCGAACCGACAGCGGGACCCGGCGCCCACGGTCAAAACAAATGGGGAACAGCACAAGGGGCATAGACAACCACGGACCACCCCCCCCTCCCCCAGGGGCGGAAGCAAGCGCCCGGGGGGGAGGCAAGGTAGAGCAGTGGCATCCCGCGGGCAGCATATCGTTATTAGTACCGACCCAGTCAACTAAGAGAGAGAGAAGCCCCATAGGAAAAGCAGAGGCCTCACTCCCTACTGCATAGCCGGGTTACCATCGGCTAGGCAAGACATCAGGTTCAGGACACAGGAAATCTGCATGTACAGGCACAAAGAATCTGAGGAAAGGTAGGAGGGGAAAAAGGAAAAAAAAAAAAAAAAGGGGGGGGAGGGGAGGAGGGACAAGCGGCGGGAGAGAGAGAGTGGGGAGGAAGGGGGAGGGAAAGATGAGGGGGAGGGAAAGAGGAGGGGGGGGGAGGGAAAGAGGAGGGGGAGGAAGGGGAGGGAAGAAGGAGGGGAGGGAAGAAGGAGGAAAAGGAGGGAGGGAAGAAGGAGGAAAGGGAGGGAGGGAAGGAGGGGAGGAATGGAGGGCGGGATGGGCTGAAGGGACGGGGGGCGGGGTGGGCTGGAGGGACAGGGGGGGAGGGAAACCTCAGGGGGCAATGAGGTGCACTGCAAGAAAATACATGAATCGGAATACATTCCTCGGCATATCAGTGAGCAAAACACCAACTAGGCAAACCAAGTCCTTGTCTGTAAACCTGCGGGGAAAGCCATGTTAGTTATAAAGGAGACCAGGGGAAGGGGAACCAGGGGGAAAGCAACCTAGGGGTGCGGGGGCTGAAGTCCGGGCTATTGAAGAATACAGGCAGGCAGTCACGTACACCTAGGAGGGAAAGCCCGTGAAACCAGTGAAGGCAAGGGAGGGGGGAGGGGGGGGGGAGAATGCCGGTACGATGAGGGGGAGTCCGGAACACATACCGGCAGGGGTCGTAAAAAGCGAGAGTCAGCAGTGCATGGGGAGAAGGGGCTTCGTAGCTGAGTAATCCAAAGGGGTATATTCTGCATGGAGATGCCGATGGCATGAGAAAGGCAGTTCACAGTACACAGGGAGCAGGACACTCGATCGATGGCGCCCGCGGGACCATGCGCAGAAGGCAACTGTGGGGAGGCAGGAGTCAGACCGTTGGAGTGGGAAAGTCCGGGACCGCTGGCACATCACGGAGGTAAGTAAGGCGTAGCAACAATCCATCAGGGGAGAGAGTCGAATCCAGGAGACATCCAAAGAGCAAAAAAGGTCTCTGTGCTATCCAGCAGGAGGCGCGGTGAGCGCAGACAGCTAGTGGTCATGACGCGCCCTTCGGTGAACCGGAGATGCCGAGGGGCTTCCGTTGCGAGGAACATCTCTGCCGTAGCCCGGAGGAGAAGAAGGCGGGTGGGAGCGTCGGCGACCCAAAACAAAGTTGCCAGCCATCTAGATGCCATCCATAGAGGTTGCCCGGTGCAGCGGAGAGCAGCGGAATTCACTGTACCAGTCAGGCACATTGATGTGAGGTATGCCCAAAGTGGCGCAGAAGTGCTCGAGGTCCTCAGGAACTCTCAGTAGAGCGGTGCGACCCTGCGATGTGGCTGACAGGCCGAAGGGGAACTTCCAGCGATAAACGATCGCCCTGGACCTGAGTTCTTCCAGCAGCGGGCGAAGCTCCCGCCGTCTCTGCAGGGTTATGGCGGAGAGGTCTTGGAACAACTTGACCTCCGCGCCCTGGAACGTGAGGTGCTGCCGCATCCTGGCATTCCGCAACACATCCTCCTTGAGCTGGAAGTTGACCAGGCAGCACACCACGTCCCTCGGGGGATCATTCTCCCTGCCACGGGGTCTCAGGGCTCTGTGGATACGCTCGAATGCCACGGGCGCCTCAGGGGGTCTGCCAAGGAGGTCGTTGCATATGGAGGAGACGGCCTGAGGTAAATTCTGGTGTTCTATGCTCTCGGGGACCCCTCGCACCCTCAGGTTCCTCCGGCGGCCCCGATTGTCCAGGTCCTCAACATGCCGGTTAAGGTCCCGTAGGAGCACGGCATGCGACTCAGTCACTTGGTGGATAAGACCCAGGGAGGTGTCATGGCGGGCAGTGATTTGTTCAACTTCCTCCACTCTTGCCGACATGGCCTGGAAATCACTGCGTAGTTCTGCTATGGCCGCCGCCATGGCAGCTTTAATGTCAGCCGCCACAAATTGTAAATCCGCCATGGTGAGGATCGGAGGAGTCACCGGTGGCCCCGGGGGATCGCGAAGAGGCATAGGCAGGGAGGCACTCAGTTCCACAGATTGCCTGTTCGGCGAGCGGGAACGCGAGCGGGCGGGCTGAGAGGCTGAGGGGGATGGAGAAGGCCGTTGTGTCCGGAAAATGTCCGGGATATTGCGGCTGAGCTGTGACTCCATTTCCCTCGGGGTTCCCACTCGGGTGGCAGAAGAGCTTCTAGCCTTGCTTCCCATGTCTTTGAACGTGACAGGCGCGGGTAAAGGCAGACTCCACAGCGCAGGAGCTCGGATTCAAGCGGCCATATCAGATCGGGTCCAAGCCACGCCCCCTTGTAGTGCATTATAATAATAACAATAACAACATATATCTTGGTTTGTATATTTGGTTCTGTTTATGTTTTCTGGCATAAAAAGCCAGTTTGTTTTTTTATGCTGAAGTAAGCTACTTTTGGTTTGTTTGTTTGTTTATATATCATTTATTCATTCTGTATATATGTAAATATGTTTATATTATGTTGTGTGTTTTGTAAGATTTTTATTAAACAAAAATGTACACTCTAATGTCCCCCCACAGTCACACACTATTATTATACCTTTATATAGCTCTGACATATACCGCAGTGCTGTACAGAGAACACTGAGCCAGTCACATCAGTCACCAGAGGAGCTCACACTCTAATGTCCTCCCACAGTCACACACTATTATTATCATACATTTATATAGCTCTGACATATACCGCAGTGCTGTACAGAGATCACTGAGCCAATCACATCAGTCTCTGTACCAGAGGAGCTCACACTCTAATGTCCTCTCACAGTCACACACTATTATTATTATTATACATTTATATAGCTCTGACATATAACGCAGTGCTGTACAGAGAACAATAAGCCAGTCACTTCAGTCTCTGTACAAGAGGAGCTTACACTCTAATGATGCCCCCCCCCCCCCCCCCAGTCACACACTATTATTATTATTATTATTATACATTTATATAGCTCTAACATATACCGCAGTGCTGTACAGAGAACAATGAGCCAGTCACATCAGTCTCTGTACCAGAGGAGCTTACACTCTGATGTCCTCTCACAGTCACACACTATTATTACATTTATATAGCTCGGATATATACCACAGTGCTGTACAGAGAACACTGCACACTTTATAGTAGTCACGGCTTAAACAAATGTTTAAAATATTTTATTTGGTTCTTTTTTTCCCCATGTTTTCTCTTTATTCCTCAAGGCTATCCAAACCAAATGGCAACAATGTAACAGTGTAAATTGTAGCTTCCCAGTCCTGGTTTCATGCATTTTCCTTTATTTTCATTCTGTTATACTGCAAACACGCTTCCTGTCGTAGGCTGGCTACGCTCACTGACTCCAATGTATCTATGGAGGGAGCCATGGTTGTCACCAAGGCTGGACTTCAAAACATGCCTCCCTCACAAGGACGCAGCATTTCTGGCAGGATCAACAGTTTTTTCTGTACTTGCTAAAAATATTCTTAGGCTATAAAAAGAAAACAAATACAGACACAGCATCTCCCCCCCCCCCCCCCCCCCAAAAAAAAAAAAATAAAATTAAAAAAGCAATAATTTTCCTAGCATTAATCCTCTACCCCTCATATTTCCCCTCCAAGCACAAATTCCCTACCCCCTCACTCCAAATCCCCTCTCCCAGCACAAACTCCCCTCCCACAATCCACATTCTAGCACAACCCCCCCCCCCCCAATTAACTCTGCTAGCACCAATGCCCCCCTATGACCCCTACTAGCAAAAATCCCCCTCCCCAAAAAAATTCCCCTCCTAGCGCAAATTACCCCCCCCCTACCATATTACCCTTTCTGGCACAAAGCCTCCATCCTAGCACACATCCTCTTCCTCATCTCCCCTCTCATCACAAACCCACCCGCCCCCCTCCCCACAATCATCACTGCTAGAAAATTTCCCTCCTAGAACAATTCGTACCTCTGATGCCCCCCAAATTCCCATTCCCAACACAAATCCCCTCCCCACAATCTCCTGGTGGGGCCCCCTGAACCTCACATGATACCACACTGCCCAGGGCAGCTTTCCCTCCTGCCCACCAGGGCCATCTTGTCGAATGGGCACGCTGGGCAGTTGCCCAACGACCCAGCCTCAGCCAAGCATTAGTCCTGATTCCCATGTGCATTCCGCCGCCAAACTTAGCAGATGGCAAGCGCCTATCAGCCCTGTGCTGCTGTCAGGCCACTTGGGCCGTGGAGGGGGAGCCCACAACTGCAGGAATGCCTGTCCACCTCCACGGGAACAGGCGCACACAGGACAGTCGTGTCTGACTCCCATTCGTGTGTGTGTTCACCGGACCCAACCGCCAAACTTGGAAGCTGTCATTAGCCTGGCACTGCTGTACCAATAAATATCGCCTTATCAATAATTAGCATTTTTATTCTTGTGGGTGATTGTGTAGGCAGGGCCCCAGTGCACTGCATTGCCCGGGAGCCTATAATGCTCTTAAGATGGCACTGCTGCCCACCCCATGTCCCGGCCCTGCTGCCAAACAATAAACAGTTCTGTATTGTGTGGGACGAATTGAGCAGCTCAGTTTATCTAACTTCATGATACTTCTTTTCACCTTTTACTCTTCTTTCCGATTTAAGGACTCTTCAGCTTCTGGCTTCACCACACAAACTGAATGTCCCACAGGATTCATAATGCTGCTGGTGACTTGTACTCCCTCAAGAGTCAAAAGCTACACACAGCCACTTCCCTTCAGCACTTGGGGTCATCTACTCACCCAAACTTGAGCCGATATCCACCAGGGTCTCTTTCCAGTGAAGGAGATGTAGACTCACACCACCATAGGACAGCAAGATTCTTTCCCACCAACTTCCACATGGCTCTCTCCAGTGAGCTTCTCCAGACCCAACTTAATCCTTGGATTTCAGCTTGTGAATAGGCCCATCCCGCTAAGCCTAGCCAAGACCTCTGTGTCTTCCTCAAAGCTCTCTCAAGGATCCTGCACAGAGGGGATATGATAGAAACTTTTAAATATATAAAGGGAATCAACTCGGTAAAGGAGGAGAGCATATTTAAAAGAAGAAAAACTACCACAAGGGGACACAGTTTTAAATTAGAGGGGCAAAGGTTTAAAAGTAATATGAGGAAGTATTACTTTACTGAGAGAGTAGTGGATGCATGGAATAACCTTCCTGCAGAAGTGGTAGCTGCAAATACAGTGAAGGAGTTTAAGCATGCATGGGATAGGCATAAGGCTATCCTTCATATAAGATAGGGCCAGGGATTATTCATAGGATTCAGATATATTGGGCAGACTAGATGGACCAAATGGTTCTTATCTGCCGACACATTCTATGTTTCTATGTTTCTATGCACAGGGTTCTCCTCCTGCAGGACTAGACCCAGGAACACTGCGCACACTGCTGCCCAGGCCTCGGGCTATTTATAGCCACAAAAACAATATCTCCTGCTCTTGGAAATTGTCCGCTCCAGATGAGTAAGCTATATCTCCACCCTGGTTCTATATGAATATATATGGTTTTGCTGCCCCCAGGGACTGGGGAAGTCTGAAACACTGACCTAGTGCATTATCCTAAGACAATTTATTTATTAGAGTAAAAAGTGGCTATTGTTAAAAGCTCATCTCAAAATCCAGCATGGTTCAATCCATAATTCATCAACTCATGTGACAGAAAATGAAGACCCAATGGGCTGACACGTTTCGAGGGTTATTGGCTCTGGAGAAGAGGTTAATCCTCGAAATGCATCAGCTTGTTGGATCTTCATTTTCTTTCACATGAGTTGATGAATTATGGATTAAACTATGCTGGATTTTGTTGATGAGCTTTTAAAAATAGCCATTTTGTGAGTATAATACTTACCACTTTTTACTCTAAAAAATAATTTGTCTTACGATAATGCACTAGCTCAGGCTATTTATGAGCACTCTCCCCACCTTCTGGGCACACCTCCTCAGCGATTGGCTGGACTGCCATAAATATTTAAGCTGCCTGTTCTGCTTTCCCTCCTACGTTACCTCTAGAAGCCTCTAGAAGACGGGGATGTAACAGCAGCTTGTGTAACACTGAACAGCCCTAAGAAATCATCCCCTGCTCCACTGATTACAGAGGAGCTAACTAAATTTACCTAGCTGTCTGCTCTAAACTAGGAGGGTGCTATATGCAAGCAAAAAGGTTGTATACATGTAAAAGCAATAGGATTTGGATGTTTAGGACATAAACTAAATTGAAGTATTCATGTTTTCTTTTATTTGTATCATTTTTACTTAGAAAAACACAAAGAATTATTGGAAAAGAAAGAGACAGTCTGAAAACAAACAGCTTCTTCTATGCATTTTATAGCACAAGAAAAAACAAAAACAATAATATTGAGTGTGGACTTTGCGAAGACCTTTGACACCGTTCCCCACAAAAGCTTACTGTTCAAACTAAGGAAGGTAGGTATGGACCATAAGGTGAGTACCTGGATAGAGAACTGGCTCCAGGGGAGAGCGCAAAGGGTGGTGATTAATGGGGAGTACTCGGATTGGGCGGGTGTGGAAAGTGGGGTCCCCCAGGGTTCTGTCCTGGGGCCAATCCTGTTTAATTTATTCATAAATTATCTAGAGGAGGGGATATCTAGTACAATCTCAGTATTTGCGGATGATACTAAACTAAGCATGCCAACATCTTCTATGCAGGATGTGGAAACCTTACAAGCGGACCTGAACAAAATTATGGGGTGGGCAACTACATGGCAGATGAGGTTTAATGTTGAAAAATGTAAAGTAATGCACTTGGGTGCCAGAAACCAGAAAGCAAGCTACTCACTAGGGGGGAAACCTCTGGGTGAATCTAAGATGAAAAAGGACCTGGGGGTACTGGTAGACAACAGGCTGGGCAGTGGCATGCAATGCCAAGCCGCTGCAAGCAAAGCCAACAGAATACTGGGATGTATAAAAAAGGGGATTCACTCCAGAAATAAAGAGATTATTCTTCCACTCTACAAGACTCTGGTCCGGCCACATCTGGAGTATGCTGTCCAGTTCTGGGCACCGGTCCTCAGGAAGGATGTGCTGGAACTGAAGAAAGTCCAGAGAAGGGCAACAAAAATAATTAGGGGAATGGAGGACATCAGCTATGAGGAAAGACTACAAGCACTGAACTTATTCTCTCTGGAGAAGAGACGATTGAGGGGGGATATGATATCAATGTACAAATACTGTACTGGCAACCCTAGCATAAGGAACAAACTATTCAGAGAAAGGGAATACAATAAGACACGTGTCCACTCACTAAAACTAGAGGAAAGGCAGTTTAACCTTAAAGTACGTGGGGGGGTTCTTTACTGTCAGAGCAGTAAGGATGTGGAATTCTCTTCCGCAAACAGTGGTATCAGCAGGGAGCATTGATAGTTTCAAAAAACTAGTAGATGGGCACCTTAAAGACCACAACATACAGGGGTATACAATGTATGGTTAACAGCAAACACGCACACGCATCATAGGTTGAACTGGATGGACTGATGTATTTTTTCAACCTCACTAACTATGTAACTATGTAAAATATAGTTTTTTTTTTTCAAAATTATCTCTCTTTTTTTCAAACATTAAAAATCGCACAGGTGATCAAATACCACCAAAAGAAAGCTCTATTTGTGGGGGGGAAAAAAGGACGTAAATTTAATTTGGGTACAGCGTCGCACGACCGCGCAATTGTCTGCTAAAATAACGCAGTGCCGAATCGCGAAATATGGTCTGGTCAGGAAGGGGGTAAAGACTTAAAGTGGTTAAAAATAAGCTCATTGAGAATTTTTTTGTCAAAGACATGTAGCTAAATACATTTTGGCCTAAATATATGACAAAAATTGAATATATTGGATATTTTTTAACTGTCAAAGTAGAAAATGTCAATTTTTTCGCCAAATTTTCGCTCTTTTTTTATTAATATCGCAAAAAATGAAAAGCGCAGAGGTGATCAAATACCACCAAAAGAAAGCTCTGTTTGTGGGGAAAAAAAGGACGTAAATTTTGTTTGGGTACAGCGTTGCACGACCACGCAATTGTCAGTTAAATTCGCGCAGTGCCAAGTTGAAAAAAGTGGCCTGGACGTTAAGCAGGAAAATCCTCCGCTCCTAAAGTGGTTAATCTGAGAAAAGAACAAATCACTTATAAAAAAAAAAAAAAAAAAAAGAATGAGGCGACACAATGTATCACAGATGTCTCCACGCGGAGATTAATGACCCTTCACCAAACACGTGAGCAGTCGGTAGACAAGACAAACTTCTTCCTGTGACTTGCACTGATGTGTTAATTAGGCCGGCCCGGGGTGTAATGGTCTCTTTGCGGGGACATATGCTGCATCCCAATGCTGAGCAATCTGCCAACATTTAGGGGGAATCCTCCGTACAGCCACCCCGGGAAGATGAAAAGTCAGGAGAATTTCCTCTGTGAATATCATGAAGGAGCCATATGCTGATCTGTGATGTGTACAATACACAGTACAATCCCCTGCCTGTCGTGTCTCTGTATATTCTGCTGTGATTAATAACAAGGAGATAGAATGGGCCCTGATAAATAGCAATAGATGGTCACTGAAGAAGATTTCTATCGGAAATCAATAAGGTATTCTTTTGGTGGAGAGAAATTAGAGGAAATTAGCTGCAAAATAAGATGAGATATAAAACGATACCGTCAAAGTCCAACATTTTAACCACTTAAGCCCCGGAGGAGACCAGGGCCTATTTTGCGATTCGGCACTGCGTTAATTTAACGGACAATTGCGCGGTCGTGTGATGCTGTACCCAAATGAAATTCACGTCCTTTTTTTCCCACAAACAGGGCTTTCTTTTGGTGGTATTTGATCACCTGTGCGATTTTTACTTTTTGCGCTATAAACAAAAAAAAAGAGTGACAATTTTGAAAAAATAACAATATTTTTCCCATTTTTTTTATATGAAATTCTCAAAAAAAATTTAAAAATCAATTTTTTTTAACATTTTAGGCCAATTTGTTTTCTCCTACATATTTTTGGTAAAGAAAATCGCAATAAGCGGATTTTGATTGGTTTGCGCAAAAGTTATTGCGTTTACTAACTACAGGAAAGATTTATGTCATTTTTATTGTTTTTTTTTTTAACTAGTAATGGCAGCGATCTGCGTTTTTTTTTGCGGGACTGTGACATTGCGGCGGACAGATCGGACCCCTGACTGACATTTTTGACACTTTTGGGGGTACCAGTGACATCACTAAAGTAATCAGTGCTATACATATGCACTGTTACTGTAAAAATGACACTGGCAGGCAAGGGGTTAACTTTATTAGTGATCAAGGGATTAAGTGTGTCCCTAGGGGCGTGATTCTAACTGTCAAGGGGCGTGGCTTGTGATGTAACCACAGAGACATACGATCCTACATAGCAGGATCGTATAGTCTCTGCAGTTAGATCAGGGAGAATGACAGGCAGCTTTGTGTACATCAGCCGCCTGCCTTTCTCCCTCTCCAGCGGGAGATGGCGAGTGGCTGGCGGACATCGGAGCCGCCGGCCACTTGCGCGGGTATGTCAGGGAATGAGCTCGCCCCCTAGAGGCTCGTGGGCGAGCGGCGTACCGATACGTCGCTTTGCCCAGGAGGGGCTGACCGCCGCAGTATATGTACTTGCGGCGGTCGGCAAGTGGTTAAAGGGAACATGTGGTCAGGACTAATCGTACATATACAGGTGCATCTTATAAAACTAGAATATCATCAAAAATTTAATTTATTTCAGTAATTCAATTCAAAAAGTGAAACTCATATATTTTATATAGATGCGTTACACACAGAGTGATATATTTCAATAATTTCTTTCTTTCAATTTTGATGATTATGGCTTACAGCGAGTGACACCCCAACAGTCAGTATCTCAGAAAATTAGAATATTACATAATACCAATAGAAAAAAAAAAGATTTTTAATAGAGAAATTTTGGCTTAGTGAAAAGTCTGTCCATGTACAGTATAGGATGCACTCAATACTTGGTCGGGGCTCCTTTTGCATGAATTACTGTGTCAATGCAGAGTGGCATGGAGGCGATCAGCCTGTGGCACTGCTGAGGTGTTATGGGAGCCCAGGTTGCTTTGATAGCGGCCTTCAGCTCATCTGCATTGTTGGGTCTGGTGTCTCATCTTCCTCTTGACAATACCACACAGATTCTTGATGGGGTTTAGGTCAGGCGAGTTTGCTAGCCAATCAAGCACAGTGATACCATGTTCATTAAACCAGGTATTGGTTGTTTTGACGGTGTGGGCGGTGCCAAGTCCTGCTGGAAAATGAAATCAGCATCTCCATAAAGCTGTTCAGCAGGGGGAACCATGTAGTGCCCTAGAATTTCTTGGTAGAGGGCTGCGCCGACTTTGGACTTGATAAAACACAGTGGACCAACACCAGCAGATGACATGGCTCTCCAAATCATCACTGACTGTGGACAATTTTGCTTTTAATTTGAAAATGAAGGTCCCAGAGTCTGGAGGAAGAGTGGAGAGGCACAGAATCCAAGTTGCAGGAGGTCCAGTGTGAAGTTTCCACAGTCAGTGATGATTTGGGGAGCCGTGTCATCTGCTGGTGTTGGTCCACTGTGCTTTATCAAGTCCAAAGTCAGCGCAGCCCTCTAGCAGGAAATTCTAGAGCACTTCATACTTCCCTCTGCTGACCAGCTTTATGGAGATGCTGATTTCATTATATACATATATATACAGTATATACAGTGATCAGATATACCATTATGACCACCCACCTAATATTGACACTAAAATAGCCCCTTTTGCTGCGCAAACAGCCCTGACCTATCGAAGCATGGACATCACTAGACCTCTGAAGTTGTATCTGGCACCAAGCCAATAGTAATAGATCCCTTAAAGTGATATTAAAGCTTTAAAAAAAACAAACAAACCCTGGGGGCACCGCTGCTTGCTTGCTCCTGAGCTGCTGCTCTACGCATCCATAAGACACATAGAGCCATGGCTCAGCCCCCCCCCCACCCCAGCTCTCTCCTTATTGGTTTACTGGCTGTGGTTGACAGCAATGGGAGCCAATGGGCTCCTGCTGCTGTCTCAGCCAGTGAGGAGGGGGAATCTCCATACAGGGAGCTCAGGTAAGGATTGGGGGGGGGGGGGCTGGGGGTTGCCACTGCCCTCAGAAGGTTTTTTAAAAAACCTTTAGCCTTTAGAATCACTTTAAGGGCCCGTTCACATAGGTGGACCGATTGGGTCCACCTGTCAGTTTTTTAGTCTCCCTTTGGACCCTTCAGTCTCCTCTATGTGTCCGTTGACACATGGCAGTTGGGTCTATGTAGGCAGGTGGTCCATTTACATCTGACCCCCCATAGAGGAAAGCGAGCTGTGTCTGTGTCCGCTCTGTATAAGCGGAGCGGAGCAAAAACGGACCAGCAATCTGGGATTGCTGGTCCGGCAGGGATCAGCTGACAGATTCCTGGCTAAGCAGGCAGACTCCAACAGAGCTCACCCCATGTGTAAGGGGCCTAAGTCCTGTAAGTTGCGAGGTGGAGCCTTCATGGACCGGACTTTTCCAGCACATCACACAGATGCTCAATTGGATTGAGTTCTGGAGAATCCTTGCTGTGTTCCTCAAGCCATTCTTGAAGGATTTTTGCAGTGTGGCAGGGCACATTGTCCTGCTCAAAGAGACCACAAGGGGAGTACTTGATCACCAACAATGTTTAGGTAGGTGGTAGATGTCAAAGTAACATCCACAGGATCCCTACTGAGTCTTCCAGGATTTCCAAGATTCTTAGCACCTCCTGTATTTGCAGGTTTCCCACTGAGTCTTCTAAGATTCCCAGGACCTTCAGTGCTCACAGAATCCGTGCCAGTTTTTTTTTTTGATTTGCCGGATTTCAAGGACCTCCAGTACTCACAGAATTCTTGCCAAACTTTCAGGATTTCTAGGTTTTCTGGGACCTCCAGTACCTCCAGGGTTCCCACAAATAATGCTTGGTGTGTTGTCTGACCAGAAAGATGAGGCTTTGAAGGGGTTGGTGCCTGGTCTTTTGCCAGATACCTGAGAGCTACAGCACTCTGATGCCTTCTTGACAGCTGCCTGTTGCTGACCCAGATTGACCTGACTACTCTGCCCACCAAGATCTCTGCCTAAACCTTACTACTCCTTCCCTGGTCACCTATCAAGACCCCTGCCTGGACTTATTTTCTTTTTTGCCTTCTGCCTAAGCCTTTTTTTCAGATCTGGCTACTCTCCTGTCCTGGCACCTTGTGAACAACCTATGCATGAAACAACCTTCTTGTTCCAATCTCCCCATGGTGGGACAATCCTGAAGGCTGCAACCTAGTGCAAGTTTGCAGCAAAGAGAACCATGACCACTAGGATCTCTGGATACCCATCCCTTGTGGGGTGAAAACTAACTCTAATTTAGACCCTGTGCCTCAGTTGAGACCCTGTCGCTTGTCAAGGGATACTTTAAACAACATACAGAAGTAAGTAAAAAAGGGTGCTATATGGGTCAATGTGATGAGTGTTGCACTGAAGCCTTAATTCTTGTGGAGTTTAACCACTTGCCTAACGCCGATTTACGTCGGCAGTCAGCCCTCACAGGCAAAGCGACGTAGGTCTACATCGCTAGCCTGTAAGGCTCTAGGGAGTGAGCGTGCGCCGCCGGAGGCGCGCTCCCGCTCGCTCACGGACCCCCCCCACGCGTGTGCCCGGCGGACCCGATGTCCGCCGGGCACTTGCGATTGTCCGTTACAGCGGGAGAAAGGCAGGCGGCTAATGTAAACACAGCCGTCTGTCATTCTCCCCTGTGTAAGAATGGAGATCATACGGTTCTGCTATGTACGACCGTTGATCTCTGTTCTTACACCAGTAGCCCCATCCAATCACAGTTAGAAGCACGCCCCTAGGGACACACTTAACCCCTCCCTCTCAAAAAAAAGTTAGCCCCTTCACTGCCAGTGTCATTTTTACAGTAACAGTGCATATGTATAGCACTGATTACTGTAGTAATGTCACTGGTAACCACAAAAGTATCAAAAAATGTCAGTCAAGAGTCCGATCTGTCCGCCGCAATGTCGCAGCCCCGCAAAAAAATCGCCGCCATTACTCGTTAAAAAAAAAAAAAAATAACAAAAATCTTTCCCTTAGTTAGTAAACGCAATAACTTTTGCGCAAACCAATCAAAATACACTTTTTGCGATTTTTTTTTTACCAAACATATGTAGCACAAAACAAATTGGCCTAAAATGTTAAAAAAAATTGATTTTTAATTTTTTTGGGGGGAATTTCATATAAAAAAATGTGAAAAATATTGTTATTTTTGCAAAATTGTCGCTCTTTTTTTGTTTATAGCGCATGATCGAAAAATCGCACAGGTGATCAAATACCACCAAAAGAAAGCTCTGTTTGTGGGAAAAAAAAGGACGTCAAATTCGTTTAGGTACAGCGCCGCACGACCGCGCAATTGTCAGTTAAAGTAACGCAGTGCCGAATCGCAAAATAGGCCCTGGTCAGGAAGGGGGTAAAATCTTCCGGGGCTTAAGTGGTAAAGGTCTCTGAGTTTCAAATTGTGATATTTTGTAGTCACTTTCCTATTTTGATCAAGAGATTGAATTTATTTTCTACTCTCAGTCAGGATTTACTTCCCTAAACAGCAATGTTAGAGGATCCTGCTTGAGATGAAAAATTATGATATGTTTCCATTTTCATCTGCTCATTTTCATTAGTAATCTTGCCTGATGCTTCCTCCAACGCTTCATTTTGTGCCCCCATGGGAGTCTTTTCCTTTTTTCTGCTTCTCGTTTCGCTCTGACTTTAATATATCACCGGGCTCCTGAGACAGTCATCAGAATTACTGGCTTTATTAAGCATGACACCTCCTTGGAGTTACACTTTTTTTTCACACATGGTGCTTTCTCATGCACTGGCTTCTCAGCCAAACATGTCATTAAGCCTTATGGATGCTTGGAAGGATGTTGAAAAGGAGAGCTGCAGAAGACCATCAGTAGAGCTTAAAGTAGAACTATAGGCAAAACTTTTTTTTTCATTTGGGATAGAGCAAGGGAGGGTTATTACCACTGTCTGTTTTTTTTTTACCTTCACTTCTTGTCCCATAGCTAAACTGGAAGTAAGAGGAAATCCCTGCAAATTAGGAGAATTCCTTGGGGTCCCCGAGTCACCAGAACTAGCGACCCCATTGGAAGATTTCCCCAATATTACTTTTCTCTGGACAATCCAAAATTTGGGATTTTCTTTCACTTTTACTTTCAATGGTAATGGGAAACAGGACAAAAAGAGAGAGTGAATCCCAATAATGAAACATACATGAAGTTAATAAAAATATTTCAAATTACAACATATATCATCATACATTTTAATTAAAGAGATATATATAAAAATTATAAAATTATAAGCCATTCTTTCAACGTTGGAATGGTTATTATATGACGCACTACAGTAATCAAATGGAATTAATTGAAGTTAATGTATCTAAATAATTAAATTGAATCTAATTATCAAAATTAAATAAAATGTAAATAATATTAATAAAAAATATATAAATATATATGAAGTGCCTAGTTTAAAATGATTGTATGTATGGTAGGAAATTGTTAGATTTATCAATTAGCATAATAGCATAATAAATGGATAAATAAGAGACCATAATAATGGATAATAATCCATAATAATGTATCCCAGAGACCACAGTGGGAAGCCAATGCCTACCCTTAACAACCACTATGGGAAACACCGCAGAGGAATGGACCTTTCCGAGGAAATACGGTAAACCGAGAAGAAGGTGAAGGGGGGGGGGGAAGAAAGATCAAAAAGAAAATGGGAATATTAGGCAGTGGTGTCTTCAACCTTAGTGATGCTACTTTTTCAGTCAATGAACTTAAAGTTTTGGATCTCGGCCTGAAATATGCACCCGATAAGGGTGTGGATAAATTCCACACCTTTATCAACATTAAGAAATACATCAGAAAATTGAAAATAAAGACATTTTTTTTACGGAAAAACTCACCCAGTGGGACGAATTCCGCCAGAACTTATGAAGATAGTGGTCTTAGAAACCATTCTACATTTAATCCCTCCTGCTTCATCCAATCATTATCTAGAGGTGTTTAGAAATATGATGATGGCATCCAAAAACTCAAACCTAAACATCACTTTACCAGAAGAGATTTTGATAAAGGCATTGAAGAGCTGGAGCGAAGGAAAGACATTGTAATATGACCAGCCGATAAGGGCGGGGGAATCGTTATTTTGAAAAAAAGTGATTATCTCAAGGAGCTAGATAGATTGGTGGGTGACACAGTCACCTACAAAAAACGTAAACATAACCCAACGACTAGGCTAAAAATTCAATTGGAAAAACTAGTTAAGAAGGCCAAAGAAAATGGAATACTATCAAAGAAAGAAGCTCGGTACTTGGTACCTGAAGCCCCACGGTTACCAACCATTTACCAACTACCTAAGATCCACAAAAGAAAGACCGACCCCCCTGGTAGGCCTATTATCAGCATGATAGGATCCGTCTTCTCTAGGATTGGGGAATATGTTGATTTCTTCTTGCAGCCCCTTGTACCCACTTATCCATCCCATTTACAAGATACCAAACATCTTATTAACATTCTAGAAGACCTTCCAGTACAGGACGATACATTTATGGTCACCATAGATGTGGAGTCCTTGTACACTAGCTTGAAACAACAGGGTGTGCTCTCCACTACTACTTCTACTCTAAATAAGAAAACCAACATTAAGAGCGCCCAAAATTAATTTATTTGTGAGTTTAGACTTAGCGATGAGCAATAATTACTTTTGTCACCAAGGCTCATGTTACAACCAGATTAAAGGGGTAGCCATGGGTGCTAAATATGCACCTAGTGTGGCAAATATTCTACTAGGAGAGTGGGAAGAAGAGGCGATTTTCTCCAGGCTGGAACCCTCACTAAAGTTATACAAGAGGTAAATAGACAATCTCTTGGTTCTTTGGAGTGGGTCAGAGGACTCACTCAAAGAATTCATTAAAAAGATCAACCATAACCAATATTGTCTAATTTGTACTGCCACATGGAGTAAACAGGAGGTGCACTTCCTAGATCTAACCCTGGAGAAAAGAGCTAATATCCTCAATACAAAAACCTTCTTCAAAGAAACTGACAAAAACAGCTACATACCCACAAAAAGTTGCCACCATCCACAATGGTTGGGAGCTATCCCCAAAGGGCAATTTATGCGCATCCGATGCAACTGTAGGAGGGATGAAGACTATGATATCCAGTCAAACATACTTCTGGATAGGTTTATTGAGAAAGGGTACAACCGCTGCGAAATCCAAAAAACAAGAGATAATGTAAAGAAATACCAAGGAAAGACTTGTTGGGCAAGAAAAACAAGAGAAATGACAAAAAAGGGGAACTAGCATTTCTCACTAACTTCAATCGAAATTACAAGCAAGTAGAAGCCATTATACTAAAGTATTGGCCTATTTTTTAAAAAAAGATAAGACCCTCAACTCCATCCTTCCAGATAAACCTCTCTTCATCTATCGGAAAGTTCAAAAGTTGAGACACAATTTAGCTCCGAATGTCCCCGACTCCCCGACCCTCCAAAAAAGGTGGTGACCTTTCTGGACCAAAAAGGCTTCTATCCTTGTAAAATGTGCAAAGTTTGTAGAACTATTAAGAATTATTAGAAAATACCACATTTTAAATCATACAGTACTGGCCAAACCTACACCATAAAAAAGTTCATATCTTGCCACTCTGCTCATGTGACTTACCTCCTGTCATGTCCGTGTGGGCTGCAATACACTGGGAGAACTACCCGTCAACTTAAAGTTAGAATCAATGAACACCTCAATAACATAAAGATGGGCTATCCCAAACACAGCTTATTGAACCATTTCCGGTTGTTTCATAATCGAGACCCATGTGGCCTAACCGTGCATGGTATTGATAAGATAGAGCCCCATTGGAGGGGAGGTAACTTAACACAGAAAATTTCCATGAATGAAACAGAGTGGATTTATCGATTAAATACCCTGCATCCCTTAGGTTTAAATATTGATATTGATTTAACCACTTACCGCATATCGACCTACCCATACGTCGGTAAACTTTGCGGTAGTATACCGGGATGATGCCTCTAGCTAGAGGCACCACACCGGTACCGTGGTTAACAACCAACGGTCGGCTTTCCGTCGGTAATGACCGATGCGGCCCAAGAGCTGCTCGATCGTTACCCAGGTGAGCGGGAGGGGACGTCCCCCCCTCCCGCCGCCTTCCGTGACTTTGCTCGGGGCTCCCGTCCCACCGGGATCCCCGAGCACCCAGCCGGCACGTCCGCCGGCTGGATGGAGTCCCGATGAATGCCGGAAACGTATGACGTAACACGGAGGCGGCGTCCATGACGTCACTTCCGGGTTACTGTGCTGCAAAATGCGGCAAATTTAAAAAACGGCTGTATGCAAAAACGCTGTTTTCAGCGTTTTGCATACATGGAAGTGTAGTGGAGGGGTCTGGGGTCTTTTAGACCCTCGATCCCTCCATAAAGAGTACCTGTCACTACATATTGGTGTCACAAGGGATGTTTACATTGCTTGTGACAGCAATAAAAGTGATCAGATTTCTTTTTTTAAAAAAAACCTGTAATAAAGTTAAAAAAAAAAGAAAATAAATAGGAAAAAAAAAAAAAATTTAGCCGCCCCTGTCACCATTAGCTCGCGCCCAAAAAAAATGTATACGGAAGTCGAGCCGCGAATGAAATCGCTGTTCAAACCACACATGTGAGGTATCGCCGCGATCGCCAGAGCGTGGGCAATAATTTAAAAAAAGAACTACACTCTAACTCTAAACTGGTAACCGTTAAATAAATTTAAAGCATCGCCTATTGAGATCTCTATTGACCGTAGTTTGTCGCCATCCCACGGGGGGCACAATTTTAAACCATAACATGTTGGGTATCTATTTACTCGGCGTGACATCATCTTTCACAATATACAAAAAAATGGGCTAACTTACGCAAATACCGCACGACAAAAAATATTGCAATGACCGACATTTTATTCTCCAGAGTCTTTGCTAAAAAAAATATATATAATGTTTGGGGGTTCTAAGTAGTTTTCTATGAAAAAATACTGGTTTTAACTTGTGAACAAAAAGTGTCCGAAATAGGGCTGGGGCTTAAGTGGTTAGATTGTTTCATTTCTAATTATTAGTTGCCCATTAATATGATTCATTATTTTTTAATCAATACTCATTTATATATCCATTTATTATGTTAATTGATAAATGTAACAATTGTCCACCACATATATCGAATTATATAATTTTTTAAAAACTAGGTATTTCTTTATTTTCCATTTGATTATTGTAGTACGTTAATACTCACTAATTTATTTATCCATTTATTATGCTAATTGATAAATCTAACAATTGCCTACCATACATACAATCATCTTAAACTAAACACTTTATATTTATTTATATATTTTTTATTAATATTATTTTAATTTTATTTAATTTTGGTAATTTGATTCAATTTAATTATTTAGATACATTAACTTCTATTAATTCCATTCGATTACTGTAGTACATCATATTATAACCATTCCAACGTTGAAAGAATGGCTTAATATTTTATAATTTTTATATATATCTCTTTAATTAAAATGTATGATATTATATGGTTGTAATTTTAAATATTTTTATTACTTAAAAATGTATGTTTCATTATAGGGATTTTACCTCATAGATTAAACCTATCCTTGCCACGTTACAACTATTGATCTAATTTAGCATAACTTATGAATTTACATATGCCCGGCGCTATTGATATACATATAAATCTCCATAAGGGCTCCTAAGTTCTATCAACCAAAAAGATGGCGCTTTTTTTACGGGTGGGCGTGCTAAGTTGAAAAACAGAGGCTGATTGGTTGTCTAATGAGGGCATTTAGTATTTATATCCAAGATGTGAGCGCGATCACATGAACCTTGATAACGACAGCTACGTGCTGACGAATTGCGTCGGGACGTTGGATCGCAATTACGTTACCACGCCACTTCAGGCTCCGGGTGGAACGCAAATTGGAACGCGGAAGCGGCGTTCCTACCTGGACCCTATGGCTTTCTTAATTCTGGGGTTGAAAGAAACCACCATGTAAGTGCATCCTTTTTAAATTAACTCCTTTTACCTACGTACTTCACAATGAGAGTCTTCCCTGTTGTTTTTATTATGCCTATGGAGAGCTACACTTCTTGGCTTTGAGACTACTCCAAGGTGGATGGTACAAATTTGGTTGGAGTCACTTAATGGAAATTGAACAACTGTTTCTCATCCACTGAATACCCTGTCTACAATCTGTGAATCACGGCCTGAACTGACCCCCTATAATCAAGGGGTCCGTTCATTCTGGTAAGCATTTTTGTGCACACCGGGTGGTCCTGTGTCTTGGTGGAGGTGCTGGAGATCATAAGAAGTGTAATTACAGGATCTATCAGAGACTCTATCCCAATATTAGGACGGTGTTATTTGGACTGATTACATTTATTTAAGATCCCATTTATCATCATCTGTTTGGATTCAATGTTTGCACTTTATTTATTTATTTATTCACTTTGTACCTTAGGACCAATTATCTTTATTTACTTGAATATATATTGCACTTGATTGATTTATTTATTTGTGCTACTGGAATTATTATTACCAATTGCACCTGATATATTTATTTATTTGTGCTACCGTTATTATTCTGAGATTTATTTATATATTGAATTTTGCACTTTGAACATACTATTCTATGTACGTGCATATTCCTACATGCACTTGGTTATTAGTTTGTGTTGATATAGCACAAGGTTTAACCTGTTAATCATTCGAGAGTTAATCATATATTCACTAATTTATTCAATACAATCTATTAGATTGGTTGAGCGCAGCTATTATATATTACTATATACTTTTCCTCATTTTCCTAAGGGTTTGGTAAGTCCCAGGTTGGTTCCTGTAACCTGGAGGCTTTGTAAAGTTTTGGGTGGGATGAAGCTTTCAACTGTAGGTTAACATTTTGTTGGCAACCATCTTCCACTGTTTGCGCAGCTGTGTACAAGCCCTTTTGGATTGGGAGTGAGGAGCTTCATGATATGTCTCTTGAAGAGAGAACACAAACTTGTTGGATTTCGGAGGGCTTGGCAAGTCTTGGGCTGAGTCCTTGAAACCAGAGACTTTGTGGCATTTTCAGTGGGCGGAAGTCTCCAAACCTTGGTCCACATTTTGTTGGTAACCAGCTTCCACTGACTGTGCAGATGTGTACAAACCCTTTTGGTTTGGGAGTGAGGGGCCCCAGGATATGTGTTTTGTACAGAGAAAACAAGCTTGCTGGTTTTCTAAGGGCTTGGCAAGTTCTAGGGTGGTTCCTGGAACTTGGAGACTTTGTAGAGTTTTAAGTGGGATGAAGCCTCCAACCCTAGAGAAAAGAGAAAAGGATATACCTGTGCTCAAATCCCAATAGCTTGTTCATGTATTTGAACTATCAGGTGTGACCACATAATAACACTATACATTCTGAATGGACCCTCTGCACACTGCTACACCCTTTCCAGAAAACTATGCAATGAAAAATATATTGCAATACATGTTTAAGCTGACCAACTGCATCAAAGTAATCCCTCTTCTGGCCAGTCCTACACTGCCTTGCCACTGCAAATGTTACGGTGGACACCATGCCAACATGGGGTATAAAGACCCAAGGTGGGGGAGAGCAACTAGGTTACAGATCTGGTCACTGACCTGCATTGCAACAGAGAAAAAGATATACCTGTGCTCAAAAACCTCCAACCCTAGGTCCACATGTTGTTAGCAACCAAGCTCCACTGATCTGTACAAGCTCTCTTGGTTTTGGAGTGACTGTGGCTCTGGGTTCTACCCATTAGAAGGGAGGGCTCCACTCAGCAGAAGGTGAGCCAGTGCAGATTAGAGCAGCTAAATGACATGCAAGTGTGCACAGTGGTTGAGAGGTTCATGGAGAAACAGATCCTATGCCAGAGCCAGGGCTGCTGTTAGAAATCGCGGGGCCCCTTACAGACTACCTGGCAGGGCCCCCCAAAGAAAATATTAAAGATATATTTAGCTAAAATTACAACAAAATCACTATTATCAGAAACAAATATAACATAACTTGCATTATTCCTGCTAAATCTAAAAAAAAAAACTATGTTAAATAAAAAAGAAGATGAGATGAGAAAAATATACAGGCAGGGCAGTTGGAGCTCAGTGATCAGAAAGACAGAGAGAGAGAGACAAAGTTACAATTTACAAATAAACTCCTGAGCAGAGATAAGTGCTGGGAGGGGGGGCACACAAGGGAGGGGGATTAGTGAGGGACGACTGTCTCTTTCTCAACAGATAAAAGCTGATAGCAGGGAGAGGGACAGAGATCAGATTCAGGTGCTGGAGGAAGATTTCTGTAATTGTTGTCCATCACTAATCCCCCTCCCTGTGTGGGCCCCCCTGTGTGCTCGGGCCCCCTACAAGAGGGCTGGTGGTCCCCCCCTATCAGCGGCCCTGGCCAGAGCAGCAGGCCTGCAAGAAAAAGCATTTGCTTTCTGCAGAGGAGTGCTGTATAATGGCTGCATGAGTAACCCTTTTTTGTGTTAGAAGACCCTTGGTTGTTTTTTTTTTTACAGTGAGCAAAACAGCCTTTACACATTCTTTGTACATTCTTAGAAGTGCTAGATTTGAGCTAGTTCCCAAAAACAATTGAAACTCACAAACACTAAAGTGTCGAAAACATGTAACATAAACCTCCAACACAGTGATGTAGTTAAGAAGATAGTGTTCTGCTGCAGGCTACACAGCTCACTTGTCTCTCAGCTCTGAGAGCAGGTTCTCTGTGGTCATAAGCCGTAGATAATGCAGCAGTATAGTAATCAAATAAGATAAAAGTCACCGCTCACCATAGAGTCTAGCTTTTTTTTTTTTTTACTGAAGCAAACTGATTGTTAGTGAACCAGTACTTGTTCAGCTAATGCTCGAGTGCATGTTCTAGTAGATACAGATACCCTGCGAATCCACTGCTGTGGGTTCCCGCATCGCATTCAACTCACAGGCATTTCACACTGCCATATGCGAATCGCTGGGGTGTCAATACAAAGTTAACGACACCCCCAGATCAGTTCGCATATCGCAGTGCGAACTGTCAGTTCCGACATGAATCGAATCACAAAGGTGTGAACACCAATACGATCCGATTCTGACCGATGGTCAGAGACTGAGGACATGATGCAAGAGATGGTCAGAGACTAAGGACATGATACAAAAGATGGTCAGAGACTGAGGACATGATGCAAGAGATTGTCAGAGACTGAGGACATGATGCAAGAGATTGTCAGAGACTGAGGACATGATACAAGAGATGGTCAGAGACTGAGGACATGATGCAAGAGATGGTCGGAGACTGAGGACATGATACAAGAGATGGTCAGAGAATGAGGACCTGATGCATTAGATGGTCAGAGACTGAGGACATGATACAAGAGATGGTCAGAGACTGAGGACACGATGCAAGAGATGGTCAGAGATTGCAGACATTATACAAGAGATGGTCAGAGACTGCGGACATGATGCAAGAGATGGTCAGAGACTGAGGACATGATACAAGAGATGGTCAGAGAATGAGGACATGATACAAGAGATGGTCAGAGACTGAGGACATGATGCAAGAGATTGTCAGAGACTGAGGACATGATACAAGAGATGGTCAGAGAATGAGGACATGATGCAAGAGATGGTGAGAGACTGAGGACATGATACAAGAGATGGTCAGAGACTACGGATGTGATACAAGAGATGGTGAGAGACTGCAGACATGATACAGGAGATGGTCAGAGACTACAGACGTGATACAAGAGATGGTCAGAGACTGCGGACATGATACAATAGATGGTCAGAGATTGAGGACATGATACAAGAGATGGTCAGAGACTGAGGACATGATGCAAGAGATTGTCAGAGACTGAGGACATGATACAAGAGATGGTCAGAGAATGAGGACATGATGCAAGAGATGGTCAGAGACTGAGGACATGATACAAGAGATTGTCAGAGACTGAGGACATGATACAAGAGATGGTCAGAGACTGAGGACATGATGCAAGAGATGGTCGGAGACTGAGGACATGATACAAGAGATGGTCAGAGAATGAGGACCTGATGCATTAGATGGTCAGAGACTGAGGACATGATACAAGAGATGGTCAGAGACTGAGGACACGATGCAAGAGATGGTCAGAGATTGCAGACATTATACAAGAGATGGTCAGAGACTGCGGACATGATGCAAGAGATGGTCAGAGACTGAGGACATGATACAAGAGATGGTCAGAGAATGAGGACATGATACAAGAGATGGTCAGAGACTGAGGACATGATGCAAGAGATTGTCAGAGACTGAGGACATGATACAAGAGATGGTCAGAGAATGAGGACATGATGCAAGAGATGGTGAGAGACTGAGGACATGATACAAGAGATGGTCAGAGACTACGGATGTGATACAAGAGATGGTGAGAGACTGCAGACATGATACAGGAGATGGTCAGAGACTACAGACGTGATACAAGAGATGGTCAGAGACTGCGGACATGATACAATAGATGGTCAGAGATTGAGGACATGATACAAGAGATGGTCAGAGACTGAGGACATGATGCAAGAGATTGTCAGAGACTGAGGACATGATACAAGAGATGGTCAGAGAATGAGGACATGATGCAAGAGATGGTCAGAGACTGAGGACATGATACAAGAGATGTTCAGAGACTGAGGACATGATGCAAGAGATTGTCAGAGACTGAGGATAGGGCTACACTCGGTCTGGCCTTTGGGCCGGGGTAGAGAAAGCCCGTAGTGTATGTGCCCCTGGGGTGGCAGCCCAGGGGTGCCTTAATTCTCACTGGTGAGGGGCAGCTCGCCTTGAGTTTTTCGGCACCATGGTCACTGCACCTACGCACACTTTTTTAAGCACCTGCCTCTTGGGCAAGGCCTTTTGGCTTCGACCAGAGGAATTTTTATTCCGGCCGGAAGGCCTGCCTTTGTTTTTCACTTAGGCACTAATTCACCTCTCCACTTCCCCTCCCCCACCTTTTTGTTTGTGTGTGCTTTTTCTTTGTAGTTTGTCACTTTTCTATCACCTTTTTTTCACCTGCACGACTTGTAGGGTGTGGGTCCTCGGGCCCTACCTTGAGTCTTGGGAGGGGGCGGATATGGCCTTTTGGCTTGGTCTGCCCTCTCTCATGGGGTCTCCCTTCGGGGGAGCCCCACTTAGTACTCGGTGGGGGCTGTTTCGGCAGTCCCCCTGAAGAACGGGGTCAGTCTGGTTTCGGCCAGACAGACCATGAGTACCTTAAATCCCTGTCAGGAGTCTTGCGCCCCGGGGGATCGAGGTTCGGGTCCTACCTCTTCGGAGGGAAGACCATTTGTTTGCACACCCTGTGCACTTTTTGTGTTCCTCACGTTTGTGTGTGTGCACTTTTTTATGCACCGGGTGAAGTCTTTTGAGTGTGTTTCACACGCTACAGGCTTTAAAAAAAAAAAAAAAAAAGTATATTAAAATTAAATGATGATATCTCCATATTTAAGAGTATCATAAAATAACATAAAAAGTATCCATGCTCTCATCTATTACATGTCCATTTAATATTCATTATGTATCTAAATGAGGAATGAATCTTGGTAACACCATAATATATTATTAATATATCTTATTTAATATATATATCTATATATATATTGGAAATGACTTTAACCTTTAAAATAAGGTCTGCAGGTATCGACAGCAGGGTTTGCTCTTGGATACGGAACTGGCTAAAAGGCCGTGTCCAAAGGGTGGTAATAAACAACGCATACTCAGACTGGTCTGAGGTAGTAAGCGGGGTGCCCCAAGGCTCAGTCCTGGGACCAACCTTGTTCAATTTATTCATAAACAGCATTGAGGTCGGGATCAGTAGTTCGTTATCAGTTTTTGCAGATGACACAAAATTGGCCAGGGCAATAACTGCACAGCATGAAGCAGATATCCTACAGAATGACCTGGACAAAATTACGGAGTGGGCAAAGACATGGCAAATGAGGTTTAACGTGGAGAAGTGTAAGGTTCTGCACTTGGGGACTAAAAACATAAAAACACAATACACGTTAGGAGGGGAACCCTTGGGGGAATCAAAAATGGAGAAAGATCTGGGAGTCTTGGTTGATGATAGATTAGGCAACAGCATGCAATGTCAAGCGGCAGCTTCCAAAGCCAACAGAATATTAGCATGCATAAAGAAAGGGATGTATTCCAGAGATAAGACTATAATCCTTCCACTTTATAAAACTCTGGTCCGACCGCATCTGGAGTATTCTGTCCAGTTCTGGTCGCCAGTCCTCAGGAGGGATGTGTTGGAGCTGGAGAAAGTCCAGAGAAGGGCAACTAAACTGATTAGGGGGTTGGAGGACCTTAACTATGAAGAGCGGCTGCAATCGCTCGATTTATTTTCCCTGGAGAAGAGACGTCTGAGAGGGGACATGATAGCAATTTATAAATATCTAAATGGGGATCTCAGCTTAGAAAAAAAGCTGTTCATTCGAAGGAATTGCATGAGGACTCGAGGACATACAATGCGATTAGAGGAGAAGCGTTTTAACCTCAGGCAACGAGGAGGGTTCTTTACTGTTAGGGCTACAAGATTGTGGAATTGTCTACCACAAGAGGTGGTTTCTGCGGGTAGTATGGTGACTTTCAAAAGACTCTTAGACTTACATCTCAAGGATCAGGAGATTAAGGACTATGTTAGATGATTACAGTCACACACACCTACACAGGTTGAACTGAATGGACTGTTGTCTTTATTCAACCTCACCTACTATGTAACTATGTAACTTCAATTAGTAGTAGTCAGTCACCAGAGATGGCGGTATTGCATTGCTCTTAGGTTCAGTACACAGCAATATACCAACATTATTTATCTTCAAATAAACTTTGCACCTTATATTGACAAAGAGCTTACAATCTCAGACCTTCTAGATCCTGGCAAGGTTAAACAAAATTTTATGATGCTTTCTACAACTTACAATTTGCAAATGTTTACTGAAGCCTCTCTTGACATACAGAGATGAGTCATCAATATCAGTTAGCAAGAATGAAACAATTATAATACATAAGGGTTTTCTACATATGTATGTTATACAGTGGGTACGGAAAGTATTCAGACCCCCTTAAATTTTTCACTCTTTGTTATATTGCAGCCATTTGCTAAAATCATTTAAGTTCATTCTTCTTCCTCATGAATGTACACAAAGCACCCCTGAAAAACTGAAATATCACATGGTCCTAAGTATTCAGACCCTTTGCTGTGACACTCATATATTTAACTCAGGTGCTTTCCATTTCTTCTGATCATCCTTGAGATGGTTCTACACCTTCATTTGAGTCCAGCTGTGTTTGATTATACTGATTGGACTTGATTAGGAAAGCCACACACCTGTCTATATAAGACCTTCCAGATCACAATGCATGTCAGAGCAAATGAGAATCATGAGGTCAAAGGAACTGCCTAAAAGAGCTCAGAGACAGAATTGTGGCAAGGCACAGATCTGGCCAAGGTTACAAAAAGATTTCTGCTGCACTTAAGGTTCCTAAGAGCACAGTGGCCTCCATAATCCTCAAATGGAAGACGTTTGGGACGACCAGAACCCTTCCTAGAGCTGGCCGTCCGGCCAAACTGAGCTATTGGGGGAGAAGAGCCTTGATGAGAGAGATAAAGAAGAACCCAAAGATCACTGTGGCTGAGCTCCAGAGATGCAGTCAGGAGATGGGAGAAAGTTGTAGAAAGTCAACCATCACTGCAGCCCTCCACCAGTCGGGGCTTTATGGCAGAGTGGCCCGATGGAAGCCTCTCCTCAGTGTAAGACACATGAAAGCCCGCATGGAGTTTGCTAAAAAAACACCTGAAGGACTCCAAGATGGGGAGAAATAAGATTCTCTGGTCTGATGAGACCAAAATAGAACTTTTTGGCCATAATTCTAAGCGGTATGTGTGGAGAAAACCAGGCACTGCTCATCACTTGTCCAATACAGTCCCAACAGTGAAGCATGGTGGTGGCAGCATCATGCTGTGGGGGTGTTTTTCAGCTGCAGGGACAGGACGACTGGTTGCAATCGAGGGAAAGATGAATGCGGCCAAGTACAGGGATATCCTGGACAAAAACCTTCTCCAGAGTGCTCTGGACCTCAGACTGGGCCGAAGGTTTACCTTCCAACAAGACAATGACCCTAAGCACACAGCTAAAATAACGAAGGAGTGGCTTCACAACAACTCCGTGACTGTTCTTGAATGGCCCAGCCAGAGCCCTGACTTAAACCCAATTGAGCATCTCTGGAGAGACCTAAAAATGGCTGTCCACCAACGTTTACCATCCAACCTGACAGAACTGGAGAGGATCTGCAAGGAGGAATGGCAGAGGATCCCCAAATCCAGGTGTGAAAGACTTGTTGCATCTTTCCAAAAAAGACTCCTGGCTGTATTAGATCAAAAGGGGGCTTCTACTAAATACTGAGAAAAGGGTCTGAATACTTAGGACCATGTGATATTTCAGTTTTTCTTTTTTAATAAATCTGCAACAATGTCAATGTAACGCTCCTGCGTTTTACGTATGATGTGGATTTTCAGCTGCAGAAATATTCCACTTCAGTAGTCATATAGAGAAACACTGAGACACCAATCCCAACTCTCAATGACTCATCATGTGTGGATGATCTCAATTCAGCAAGTAAATACACACACTCAATAAGATGTTTCCTAGAGTGACTTATGTATATAGTAACACAGTGATGATAGGCTGAAGAGACAGGTTGGGTAGAGATGGTAGATGACAGACACTTGAAAGGAAATGTTCTTGAAAGTAAGATAGTAGCAGATGGGATGCAGATAGGTTTAGCAATCATGTATGGTAGTAGATGACAGAGTAGCAGGTGGACATACAAGAGAGATCAACCCAGTGCAAGAACAGGTGGTAGTAGGCTCAAGAGCTAGCAATCTTAGATAATGCAGATGTAGTAATAGTCCTTAGTATGCAGAGCTAGATAGTGTAAGCTTTAGTATAAAGGTTACAGAGGTTTCCCCTGTGGGGTACTTATCACTAATAGCAATGTAGCAGAGGAGAGGTTCGGCAAGAGCGGATGATCCGGTAGCGGGATACAGGGATCAGCGCAGCGTGGTTCCGACAGCGAGGTATGCTTGCAAGCATGTGAGCTTCAAGACAGGTTAGCATCAAGGCACAAAGCAGTTTGAACGAACACATGTGAGTGAGAGCCGGCGATCTAAATAGCCATCCAGTCTGGCGCTCAGTGATGACAGCATCAGTCTTAAAGGTGTATGCGCACCTTACCAAAAGAGAATGGTGGGGCGCATACACTTATGAAAGAGTAATTAGGGTACCCAAAGGTACCAGAACATTACAGTCAACAATTCTGTGTTTTTCTGTCAGTATGGGGTGCTATGTGTACATTCATGAGGAAGAAGAATGAACTTAAATGATTTTAGCAAATGGCTGCAATGTAACAAAGAGTGAAAAATTTAAGGGGGTCTGAATACTTTCCGTACCCACTGTACTTCATTGTTAATATTCTGCTACATATAAGATTATAACATATCTGTAAATCTTATTTTTAAATGGGTTTAAGCACAGAAAATACTGACTAAGGTTTTATGACTACCACACAGACAAGATTATCCTGGTATAGCGTCAGCTAGACTTTATCTTAAAGAAAGTTAAACAGACTATTTATTTATTACCTTAGGTCAACACAGCATGTCTGTTGAAACTTTTCTTGAATAGACACCTTTTCTAAAAGGAGGTTTGAACTTTTAGCGACCTTCTATAACATGGATGCCACTGCTCAGCATTTCTATGTAAACCAAAATATGAAATTTAATTTCTTTTTTTTTAAATTTAACCTCCCCAAATAACCCTGACAATATCTATACAGTGTATGTATATATACTGCATCAAAGTAGTATTCTGTAATAGTCTGTTTTAGAAGGAGCTTTTCTCTGAGTTTTCTTCAGAATCAGGACCATCTTTCTCATGTTACCAATTACCTTTTGAGTTGGTACATTTTAGCACGACAAACACCTTCACATTCTTTCCTGCTGAAGTAGGTGACGTTTTAATGTTAATCTAGCATGCACAACTTCACGTACCTTCAGTTTTTTTCCCTGAATCTTACAGAAATAGCCTTGTTAATGCATCAATTAGGCCATAAAATGTACTAATTAACCATCTTATCAGGAAATCATCACACTCCCGTACATTTTCTGTTAGGATTGGAGCTCATTTGCCGAGACCAAGCCGCAGTTAATTTGCAGGTAATTTTTCTCGTTCGCATGGATGATTGACAGCAAAGTCCTGTAGATATGTTTAATATTTTTATAAAATCCAGGAAAATTGGCTTAAAGAGAACCAGCTACGGTTAGATTTATGCAAGAATCGGAATATTCAGCTTATATATATATATATATATATATATATATATATATATATATATATATATATATATATATATATATATACATACTGTGTGTGTATGTATATATATATATATAATTATAATTATCAGGTTGGCTTACTTACCAAAATATTTTTTAAGTAGCATTTACTTTTTATGACTCTTCAGCTTGAGGGTCAAATGCAAATTGTTTTGCCAGCTGTTTGACCTCATATTTTCTCCCAGTGACTAAATCCAGTCACTTCCAGTCCCCTGCCCCCTGTGACATCACTGTCTTACTAAACCCATACTCTAATTCCTGATATGTAAAGTTCCAGATCTTTGTTTGGCATATAGAAGGTACAGGCTTTTTTCTCCACTGCAGGTGGCATTGCAGAGGAAGAGGAAGTCAGGAGGAACATGGTTCCTCTATGGTTTCCTGGGTCACTGGGACAGCGGTCCAGTCTGATTCTGACAGCCCATGTGACTCTGGCAGCCATCTTGGAATAGGCATAGTCTATTTAAGACCCTGGCTCCTAGTTTGGTGTGCATTTCGCATTTGGATAGTGTAGGGACACACAAGTCAGGGATAGTATTAGTAGCAGGGAAAGGTTCCATATGAGTAAAGGAAGCATAAGGACCTGACACTCTTTCTGGAAACCTATATCTATAATAATAATAAAATCCCCGCCCTACTTCAGTCTGTTAGGACAGGACATCCCAAACTGTGGGTGGCAACCCACAGCCGCATCTGAGTGAATAGCTGGCAGTCACTGCTGCCAGCCCATAACAACTGCCTTTTCACATTATGAATGAATTGATGAATTCTGTCATGAACAATAAAAGCCATTTAAATGTTGTATTCAATGTACTTCATAATGCACATATATATTAAAGACTTTGCATTTCATTCTGCACAATATATAGATATATATATATATATATATATATATATATATATATATATATATATATTAGAAACAAATAAATACAGCATTGCAGTTCAGCATGTGATCAGCTCTGCAGTTCTGTGGGTAACTTGCATAAACCACTCCCACCTACAAATCAGACAGTAGAAGTTATCTGCTCAGCAGCACACATAGGCTCTGTGTACACCATCGGGGTTACATAGCAGATAAGTAGAGAGAGAGAGAGAGAGAGTAGGAGGCGTCTCATTACTCTGTGAAGCTGACATTTTGTACTGTGTATATTATATATATATATATGGGAATATTATCTGATTAGAGAACACAAACACAGCTCTTATCGGGGCACATTAAAGGGGGACTCTGACGGCATTATTAAGGGGGACTTGGACTGCAATATTAGATTGGATTGCTAGATTGCTAGAGCAACAGGGACGCAGTGCACAGGTCAGAGAAGGAGGCTGATGAGGGAGAGACTTAAAGATATTAAAAGGACATTGTATGAGGAAACTTATACTTGGAATTGCATGAGGAAACTTATACTTGGCAAACCCTTTGACTGTAATTATTGTGGTGAAAAAAGCGAATAGAGCCATGATTAATTTTTAAAGGAAAAAAACTGTTGCTGTCAGGAAAAGGATAATTTAAACAGAGGAATAAACCTGTCACACTCAGCAAAGCAAATCTGCGACTGTAGAAACGCTGTTAAAGGGACATTGCCTGATTGAAATCTACCACTGTAAGTGCATTACTGTAAAAAAAAAAAAAAAAAACGCAGAACATAGACACGCTATTAAAGGGACATTTATAAGCAAACTGACTTTAGTAGCAAAGTACGCCTTATTGGAACAAGTCTGTTTTTACAAATGTTTGACCACATATATCTAGCGCCCGTTAATTTAACGGGCTTAATGTCTAGTATATATATAAATAATAGTACGTTTCTGGTTACTATGCAAGAAATTAAATACTAAACATGTATCATGAATAGGGTTGAGCGAACCCGGACTGTATTGTTCTTGTTTGTACCGGCCTTTTGGGTATTCGGTACCCGGACCCGAACCCGGACATTTCACTGTATGTTCGGGTACTGTCTGTTGTTCGGTAACGTTATTTGATGTTTTGGCGTGGTTTTAATGGCGCGCTTTCAACAGGTGCAAGGCAGCCAATCAGCAAGCATTTTAACTAGTGTGCCCTAGAAGCCATCACAGCCATGTCTACTAATGGCATGGCTGTGATAGGCCAGTGCAGCATGTGACCAAGACTCTATATAAGCTGGAGTCACGCCGCGCGTCACTCTGCTATAACTATACTAGGGACAGGTTCCTGACTGCTGCTGCTGAGGGAGAGATAGGAGTTTACTATAGGGCGAGGCTGGAGAGATTGCTTGTAGGGAAAGCATAGGATAGGAACAAATGTGGTAACAGAAAAAAGCCACTCAGGTGAGGTAAAGCACTCCGGTGCAGGTTGGATCCACCATCCAGACATCAAGCAATCAGAGAAAATGTTTGACCGCACTCACGAGTTACCTCAACCTCCTAACTCCATATGGGCCTTGTCCTCCTCCTACATCATTCAAGATGATTATTTTTTATTTTTCTGTTATTTTCTGTTATTTTAAGTTATTTCCCTATCCATATTTGTTTGCAGAGCACTTGCCATGCTCTTCTTAAGATGATTTTGCTGCCATTTGCAGCCCTCTAGCCCTTTCCATGTTTGTTTTAGAGGCATTTTGGTGCTCAAAAGTTCGGGTCTCCATTGACTTTAATGGGGTTCGGGATCGGGACAAAGTTCGGGTTAAGTCCGGGTCACGAACCCGGACTTTTTTTTCAAGTTCGGTCGAACCCGCCAAACCCGAACATCCAGGTGTTCACTCAACTCTAATCATGAATGTACAATCAAACAGTGAATTGAATAGTCTATAAAGTTCAATATGGAAATAAGTCCATGTGCAATAGCAATGAAGCATATAGTGAAATGAAGGTATATCTAATTCTTCTCAAGACAATGATATATCCAGCTGGGTGCAAAGTACGTCAATTGTTAAGGAATCAAGCCTCCTAACAGATGGTTGTGATCCCCAATTACAGAGATCAAACACACGAGATATAATGGACTCCTCCTGGTGTCTCTATAGGGATCAGTAAGGTCCCCTGGGTTTCAGCATATGATATTCCCCAATACCAACGCAGCAACTTCAGATCCAACTCAGACAGCCGCCATAGTGGAAACCTGGAAACCTTCCTGGAAACCTTCCTTTCTTGGGCTCGGATCGGCCAGGCCGCATTCCGTCCCTAAAGATAGGTGCTGTCAGCTTGGATTAATCGTGCTCTGCTACACGCTGCTGTTATCCATGAGTGTTCCCGGTTGGGCTTCCTTCCTCTGGGCTTGTTATGAACGGTTTTACTTTGACTTCAATACTTCTTTCAATTGTAGACAGACTGAGCATGTATTACTGCCACTGCATCACACTGCACCCACCCACAGGCAAACAATGTTGCATATGGTGTGGATTATTCCACCATTGTGACCAACAAGGTGATTAAGCTTCCAGAAATGGAGGACAAGATCAGTTCCTGGGATTAATGCTGGCTTGACAGTTTTAATTCTAAAAGCCTATGTTTCAAGAGACATAATGCAGGGGGAAATACGTTATTATCTTTTAGTAAAGTAAATAAAAACCAAACTTTGAAATGCTTTGAAAATGCTTAAAACATTTTATTTCATGAAGCTTCTGAAATATTCAGCTGTGGCAGCCTGACGAACTGCATGGACGTATTGACAATGGATGGCAAGTACTTGTAAAGTGTGTTTGTTTACTACAATACTAGAGGAGTTGGTGCTGGGGAATGAGTTGAGGTTTAAAGTTAGGGTTGAGGGTTAAACTGAAAATAGGGTTGGGGAAATGGATGTGGTTAAGAATTGGGAATAATTAGAAATGCAGGGTTGGAGCTAGGGTTATTTGTTGGTTTAAGAATTACAAACGCAGGTTTACAGCAGAACGCCGGGGATTGGGTTAGGGTTAGTTGTTAATTTAGAAGTTTGGGGTTAGGAGTTAAGAGGATGTTTAGGATTAAAGATGGGGTTCAGAGAGTACTCAATATCCGATCTGAGGTTGTCAATGAGGGAATCCAATCTAGCAGAGCAGGACAGACAAACAGGGAGCTTAGAACATGTCTTACAAACACAATATCACAAGCATGAGATTGCAGGCTTGGCTGGCCTAAATCAGGTTGGGCTCCACCCAGAGACTGGCTGCAATCAATCACTTTGCAGGTGGATAGACAGACAAGGAGAATGCCACAGCCAAAAAGCCATGATGGAGCAGGATTGCACACACTCCTTACAGGAGGCTTGCAGTTGGATCCTAGGTCCAGGGTGTAGGGTTAGGAAATAGATTCAGATGTAAGGTTGTCAGTAAGGTTAGAAGTTGGGTTGAACATTATGACAGCTAGGCAGCTAGGGGCTGAATTGATTATTAAGAAATAACTTGGGTTGAGGTCAAGTTGAGGTAAAGTTTAGGGTTAAAGATGGGGTTGAAGATTGGGAATTGTGTTCATATGGAGGATTGTAGTTAGTTATTGAGTAAAACATTATGTTTGGAGGCTTGCAGGTGGATAATGGGACTAAGTTAGGTTTTAGAGTTAAATTACAATTCATATCTAGACAGTAATTATGTAGAAATGTAGGGTCAGAATGAAAGTAAAACAGTGGCTTAGTGGTTAGCACTTCTGTCTTGAAGCACTAAGGTCCGTAGTTGAAATCTCAACCAGAACACTACTCTCACGGATTTTGTATGTTCTCCCTATGATTGCATGGGTTTCTTCTCTAAAGTAATTCTGGGAGATTAATTGACTCCTTGTAAATTGGATGTAGCATGTGTGTATGCACGTAAGGTAGGGACCTTAGATTGAAAACTCCCTCAAGGCAGGGATTGATGTAAATGTACAATATGTAAAGTGCTACATAAACTATCAGTGCTATATAAATACCTGTAATAAATAAATAACGTAGATGTTGGCTCGGTCTGAGGTTTGTGGTTGAAGCTAGGGATTAGGTGTTAAATTGAAGGATGGGGGAAGAGTTGAGGATTAGGAATTAGATTGAGATTTGGGATTAAGGTTAGATGTTGGGTTGGAGATTTATGACTGGAGCAGGGATTACGTTGGGGTAAGGTCAAGATTAGTTATAGGGTTGAGGGTTAGGAATGAGACTGAGATGTAGGGTTGTGGTTAAGGTTAGATGTTGGGTAATACTTTATGACAGGAGGTTTATAGCTGGAGCTAGGGACTGAATTGATGATTAAGAAATAACTTGAGGTTTAGGGCTTGGATTGAGGTCAAGAAATTAGGATGAAGTTGAGTGTTAAATTACATGATTTAGTTGAGAGCTTTGAGTATGATTACTGTGCCGCGCTATGTCCACATCACCTACAAGCAGCAAAAATATACCCATGTAAAATGTATTGGTATTGACCTGTGTCAACAATATTTGCATCAATGCTCCCATCCTGTAGAGAACACCAATTTATCAATGTACTACCCACAGACTTCCAATTTCAGTTTACTATAGTCAGCAAGTATATGGAACACTGGTTGCCAATGTAAGGTAAAAGGGGCCCTTGATGTCACCAAAGGGCTGCACAAAACATTCAGCATATGTAAGGCTACAGAAAATTGTCAAAGACTTCAAAAATACTAGAGAATATGGTTAGACTGTGACACGCTACAGGTGTGTTTGGAAACTCAAGACAGAAGCTCGTTTTTGGATGGTGGATGCCATTGCAGATACAGAAGATAGGTAGAGCGAGGGGACATGATACATGAGAATACTAGATATACACGGATCAGCCATAACATTATGACGGCCCATCTAATATTGAGTATGGACCCCTTTTGCTAAAACAGCCCTGACCCATTGAGGCATAGACACCAATGTATCATCCAAATTAGTGGCAGGACCCAAGATTTCCCATCAGAACATTGCCCAAAGCATTACACTGCCCCTGCCAACCTGCCTTCTTATACCCCAGGTAAGTGACACATCTAGCCACCCTCGTCACCTCCTCCCATGCTCGCTTCCAGGACTTTTCCAGAGCCTCTCCAATCCTATGGAACTCCTTACCCCAATCTGTCCGATTATCTCCTACCCTCATAGCTTTTAGACAATCTCTTAAAAAACCGTCCTCTTCAGAGAAGCTTATCCTACCCACACCTAACAACTATACTTCCTTTTTCCCCATCAACCCATCCCCCACGGTTATTGCCTTTTGTTTCACTTGACCCTCCCTTCTAGATTGTAAGCTCTAACGAGCAGGGCCCTCTAATTCCTCCTGTATTGAATTGTATTGAAACTGTATTGTCTTCCCTCACATTGTAAAGCGCTGCTCAAACTGTTGGCGCTACATAAATCCTGTATAAAAATAATAATGTGCGGGCCTTTTGTTTGGTTTGAATTTTTTTTGGGGGGTGGGGAGGCAGCATTTAATTCTTGGACCCAGGCAGCACAATCTCTTGGGTGAGCCCTGCAACAAAGTAATGAAACCTGGCAAGTCTAGCATGAGCTTTGCAAGGTATTTTCAAACTTGCAGCTCAATTGCTTTCTATCTGGGATCCTCCTTGATTGCCTGCAATCAGCCAGGTGCCAGCCGACTGGAGGTATGGCTTTGGGTGGGAGTGAGTGGTGCCCTGTCATTGCTATTAACCTTGGCTGAAGAAAACAAGTCCTGCTGCTCCAGGTGAGTTGACAAAGCTGCAATCTATATTAAAACAAGGAGGGGGGGGGGGGTTATTTGGGACTTTACATGAGACTCGTGCAATTGAGTTTCCATCCCTATTTACGACAAAGCAAGAGAACACAAAGTGTTCAAAAATGTTTGGGACTTTATATGAGGTGTGACCAGTTTACAAATAATTCTAATAATAATCAATAAGAGTCGATTCACACTATGGCGACACGACTTTGGGGGCGACTTAATGAAGTCGCCGTGCACCGCGACTTTGGCGCGGCTTGCACCGACTTCACATAATGGAAGTCAATGCAAGTCGCTCCGACTTTGGCCAAAAGTAGTGCAGGAACCTTTTTCTAAGTCGGAGCGTCTTGAGTCGCTCCTATTAGAACGGTTCCAATTGCACAGAATGGAGCACGACTTGTCAGGCGACCAAGTCGCCTGACAAGTCGGAACAGTGTGAACCGACACTAAAGGCACATTGGTAAACACAGAAAAACAAATATATACTGTATATATAAAAGGAATCGTATATTTATTAGAACATCCATTAGTAATAGGGTAAATACATCTGGATACAAAACAATAAATTGAAATAAACATGAATGATAAACATATGAAATATAAATGGTACAATAAAACTATAAAAAGTAATAAAAAATAAAAGATAATTGTCCAAGTAATAATGTTGTTGGCATGGATACATATTTTAAAAATTGTTAAGAAAGTAGATAATTGGATGCATGAGGGAACTTGCGATTGTAAGAATTGCCTCCTATTAGGCTCAACGCGTTTTGTGAAAAGTCACTTCGTCAGGAGCAGGCACAATTCGTCCCCATTCACACTAGCGTGACTTGTCAGACGACTTGGTCGCCTGACAAGTCGCGGTAGGTCGCCTGCCATTGATTAGCACAGGACCCGTTCTAATAGGAGCTACACAAGTCCCTCCAACTTAGAAAAAGGGTCCTGTACTACTTTGGGGTGACCTGGAGGTGACCTTCATTGACTTCAATTATATGAAGTCTGTGCATGTCGCGCCAACTTCACAGGTCGCCCCAGAAAGGTCGCCCCTGTGTGAACGGGGTCTTCAAGTATCTAGAAAGGATACATATATGTAAACAACAATGTATCCAATGAATAAACAAACCTAGATATCGAATCAGGAGTATAACTTACAGTTGGATGTCAACTGTTCCTAAGGTTGCGAATCATCCAGAAGTATATCCAACCTGGGAACTGAGGGAGTGAGACCGCGCATCAAGCTGGTGCGTAAAGGCAACATACAGGATAAGGGTCTCCATAAACCTTGGCTGGAGAAAACAAGTCCTGCTGCTCCAGATGAGTAGACAAGGCTGCAATCTAAGTAAGCAAACTTGCAGGATGGGGTGCACGCCCTGTCACTGCCACAGAAACATGCTGAATGAAAGAAAAAGATGGCCGCACTCCCATAAACGATGCAACGGGATTTATTCAGCTGCTCAATAAAAGCAAGCACACTGGCATGCAGGCAGGGGAAGGCAAGGTGACGCATTTCACATGACAAGCGTGCTTTTTCAAAACCATCAAACCTTGGCTGGAGCTGAACATCTTCACTGAGCAGCCCCTTATTTGGATGGGGAATGCCATTGCAGCTTAATAAAAAAATGATTGCTCCCAGTCCCACTTTTGCAGTCTGCAAGGGACAGCACTGCAAGTTCTAAATGGCCGCATGTGGCACTTAAGCCACAGGCTTGGCACCAGGGCTATAGAATCTTGTGCTGAGTTGATGTATAAGGATGGAGACGTGCAGACTCTCCTAGTGTGTCTGACACACATTGAATGCTATACAGTCATAATGAAACAAGACAGGCAATAAATGCTATTTTCAGAGTCGATTATTTTACTGTCAAGTCTTACAATATCACATTAGTCATGTGATTGTGTTTGCTTTTCAGAGCCTCTGGCTGACTCCGCTTGTCCGTCCAAGTTGGATAATCGGAATTGTAGACTTCTGAAGGCCAAAAATAAAAACTAGAGCAACAAATTGTATTGTGCAGCCATTAACACATGCCATTTGATAGTCATTGCTCATTCTTCAAAAGCAATGAAATACAGCTAATAACACCACTGGACTTCATAATCTTGACGTGAATCCAACTCTATATAAAAATCTAAATTTGACATAATACAAAGGGAAAGTTTTGATTTTCTTCTATGTTGCCTGTGTTTACTTGGGCTTAGGTGACCTTGGAAACTTCTCTTACTTACAAAAAAAAAAATGTTACATTTTCCAGGCAGGTCCATTCGAGTCATGGCACCAAGTTCAAAATCCCAAAGGTGAAGCTCGATAAAGGGTGACCTCAAGGGTCTTAGCCAATCTTCCCAGTTCTGTAATTTGTGCTGAGCTATGCAATTCCCCTGCTTCACGTCTGAAATTGTGCAATAGCTGTCTCCACGGCAGGTACAAATACATATGTGTGTAATTTGTGTCCTTAGAGAGAAAAGTAATAGGAATTTTTCAACACGTGGCAAAGAAAGACTCCTGACCTTTTTTTTTTTCTTCTTTCTGTAATATGACGAAAAAGGAAGAACTTTACTTTTTGTCTACAAAAATCTAGGTAAACCTTGGCATTTAGGAGTAGGGTTGAGGTTTAAAAATTAAGTTGAGATTAAAGCGGAGTTCCGGCCTCAAAATCGATTTTGGGCCATCCGCTTGCTGAGTGTCACCTGAAAAAGAAATGGTTGTTCTCGATTTTTTTTTTGTTCAATTACCTTGTTATAGAAGAAAATATACTCACCTTCCTTCCACTTCCTCCCTCTGCGGCCTCGGCCCGCGCCGTCAGTTCCAGCTTGCGATGACTCCTGGGAGCTGAACGTCATCGCTCCCAGGAGTCAATGCGCCTGCACCGGCATTCTGGGACTCCGACATCACCGAAGAGGACGCAGAAGAGGACGCGTTGGCTTCAGCTGCCCACACCTGAGATGGCAGCGCTGGAGAAGAAATTTTCAAGGTAAGTATTTCTTCTAAAAGGTAAGAGCGACCCGGGACAGTTCAGAGGCTATCCATTGTGGAATGTACTAGCCCTGACTGTCCCGGGAGGTATTTTTATCCAAATTTCACCCCCGAGGCCGGAACTCCACTTTAAGGTTAGATGCTGGGTAGAGAGTTAAAGTTAGAGACTTATGATTGGAGCTAAATTGAAATTTAGTATTAAGGCATAGGCGTACGGAGCTCAGGAGCGAGCTCGCACTGGTGCCCCCATGGAAAGCAGCTTTCCGTGGGGGTAGGGTATGTATGTGAGCCGCTCAGGCTGCTAGGAAATATAGTCCTCTGCCTGCTGATGTGAGTGGTGGCTGGCATTGAGCCCACCCACAGTCCAGACAATGACAGATAATAGTTGAAGATCACACGAGCCACACATCAGAACAAGAACTGCTGTGTGTAGACAAGTGGCAAGTGACCCCCCCCCTCCCTAGGCCATGCCCCCAACACCATCCCCATAAGTAAGCTCCCGTGGGCGGAGTGAAACATGTTGGGGGTGTGGCCTGGGCGGTCCAGGCTGAGACTGCCACTTGTCTACACAAAGCAGGTCTTGTTCTGATGTGCAGCACCCAGGATTTTAAGCTATTTTCCCTGGGGGATGCACCCAAGAGGAGGGGCCTGGAGCGCCGGAGGGAGGAACCCCAGAAGAGGAGGATCCAGGCTGCTCTGTGCAAGAGCATTGCACAGAGCAGATAACTATAGGCACGTTTGTTATTTTTATAAACCAAAAAAACTAAGGTTTAAAACCCCATTAAAGCGTTAGAGTTCCGGCCTGAAAATAAAAATTTTGATAAAAATACCCCCGGGACAGTCAGAGCTAGTGCATTTCAGAATGGATAGCCTCTGAACTGTCCCAGGTCGCACTTAGGGCTCTTTCACACGGGCGATCCGATCAGATCCGCCTGTCAGTTTTTTAGGCGGATCTGATCGGATCCTCCATGCAGCTCTATGGGGCAGCGGATGTCAGCGGAGACACCTCCGCTGACACCCGCTGCCGTCCGCATCCGATCCTGTCCGTGAAATCTGGACGGATGGAAACCCTATTTTTCCATCCGTTCAGTAATCGGATCGGATCGAATCGGATGAGAGCGGACAGGCGGTCCCCCATAGAGGGCAGCGGGGGCTGAGACACCTCCCTCTCCGCTCTGCAAGCGGAGACGGAGCTGTCATCCGCCGGCTGAACGGGGATCGCAGGTCAATCCCCGCTGAGCAACACGGATCCGCCTACGGAGGCGGACCGTGTGAAAGAGCCCTTACCGTTTAGAAGAAATGCTTACCTTGAAAATTTCTTGCCCAGCGCTGCCATCTCAGGTGTGGGCAGCTGAAGCCAGGGTGTCCTCTTCGGCGTCCTCTTAGGCCCCAGAATGCCCTGCACCGGCCCCGCTCGTCAGTTCTGGCGCAGGCCGGTCATCCCTGCACAGCTTCTGGGCATGCCTAGAAGCTGTTTAGCAGGGAATGACGCGCCTGTGCCGCAACTGACGAGTGGGGCCGGTGCAGGCGCATCGACTCCTGGGAGCGATGACGTTCAGCTCCCAGGAGTCAACGCAAGCAGGAAGTGACGGCGGGCCGTGGCCGCAGATGGAGGAAGAGGAAGTAAGGTAAGTATATTTTCTTTAAAAACAAGGTAAGTGAATAAAAAAAATGTAATTATCCAATTGTTTTACAGGTAATTCAGAGACAGTGAAAAAAAAATTTTCAGGGTAGAACTCCGCTTTAAGTTGGGGGAAAGTTGAAGATTAAGATTACAAATAGTGTTGAGAGTTTGGAATTAGGTTGAGGAATTTTGCAATAGCTGTTTCCATGGCAGGTACAAATACATGTGCAATTTGTGTCCTTAGAGAGAAAAGTAATAAGAAATTTTTCAACACGTAGCGAAGAAAGGCTGCTGACTTTTCTTCCTCTTTCCGGCAATAAGTCGAAAAAAGGAAGAAATTCTCTTTTTTCTTCGAAAAAATCCAGGAAAGTCTCGCAGTCATATTTTTGAAAAAAAAGTCTGACAAAGGCTCAAATGAAGTAGTTTGTTGAAAGTGAAAAATTGGTAGCTGGAGAAAAAAAAAGTCAGCTGAAAGCTTTTGAAATCAGGTGCAAGCTCATTAGAAGCAGTAGGTAAAAGGCGAGCTATAATGCTGGTTCAGCAAAGTGTTCTGTATCCTCTTTCAAACTAAACTTGTCATAAACTTAAAGAGATGAAGGCAGCGTAACAAGTTAAAAGAAAGAATTGCAAAGTGCCTACACATGCTTTTATTTTTCTAAATTCCTTTCCCGAGCACCCCGGGAACCCCTGAACTCAGGCATGCAGAGTATTCAAATAGTGACTTTCAGCCTGCATTCAGAGCTCCGGCATGCCCCCAGTTTCCTTCATTGACGCTGCTTATTAACCTATAAAGAGGCTCACACATTGCAGGGTGCCTATGCAAAAACTGGAGATGAAAGCTGCTGTCTGCTTTCTTAGGGTTTCTGAGTACAGTGACTCCTATATAGCTTAAGAAAAATAGTTTAAGAAAAAATCGTACGTGTGCTGCATACACACCTACTGACAAGGAACATGCCAGAGGTGTAACTAGAACCTTCAGGACCCCAAGAAAACATAAGTGCCCCCCCCTATCCCCCAATTGGGGCCCTTCCCACTGATTAATTACGGTCCCACAGTGGGCCACCTTTCTGCCATCTTGAGGGCCAACCACGGTGGCGGAACGCCAGAGCCTAGTAGTAAATGCGACTTTCGCAGCCCTGGTAGTTTCGGCCACTGGTGTCAGTAGCTTTTTGTTTTTTTTATTTTTATTTTTTTTACCTTTTTTGTATTTATTTTTTTTACAATTTTATTTTTTATTTTTTTTTACAATTTTATTTTTATTATTTTGTACAACTTTTTTTTTTTTTTTTTGAAGGTTTTCTATCTTTAAGATTTTTATTTAGGTTTAACACATACAGAGTTATATTGTATCAAAAGGTGTAGCACAATTATAACAAATCAGTGCCATAATATTTGGCCATACTTTACAGTAACAATAAATTGTTACAGTAACAATGGTAGTAATTCATTGGCTTGAACCACAAGTGTTTGAACTTCAATTTTTTTACATATTTTTTTAGTACGTCTAAAGAGACATAGAAAGGGACTGAGGACAGATTCATCAGTCCCTTTCTCTGCAGCCTCAGCTGCATAGAATGAATGGACAGGAAAAGCTCTGTAAAAAGCTTCCCGTCCATTCATAAACAGAAGCATACTAAACACAGTTTACTATGCCCCAGCTATAACTGAAAAAAAAAAAAAAAAGTACCGATTACTGACTCTATTCATTAAGGAAAGGAGGGGGCCAGTAAATGACGCATCCTTACAGGCTCTCCATCCTGACAGATCCCCTGCAACAGCAGGCTGAGGTGAGAGTAGGAACCCGGTAGCGCTGCAGGGAAGGGGGGAACCCGGGGTGATAGGTAGGCGGCGGGAGCAACATGTAGAGGAACCAATGCCCTCCATTTCCCTCCTGCAGCCGCTGAATGTCTACGGGAGGGAGAGGAGGGGAAGCGGGCATTCAGCGGCTTAATGGAGGAATCGGTTGCTCTACTTACCCCACCGCCCTCCTTTCCAGGCATACAGGGGTGCCACACGGGCCCCCTGGAGCATAGGGCTGGGTCACAATGACGCCCTCTGTGACCTGCCTACATAAGCCCCTGGAACATGCTAATATGTGGAGAGGGCAGTGTGAGCAGACAAATGCTGTTGTTACTTTGCTCTTCAATTTCAGGCTGGGGGCAGGCCCATGACCTATTTTGATTTATTAACTACATCATAGACTAGGGGGTTGATTCACTAAAGGCAAAAAGACTGTGCACTATACCCTACCATACCAGATCATTCCATACCATACTGTACTATACCATACCCTACCCTACTTTACCATACCCTGCCCTACTCTACCATACCATACCCTGCCATACCATACCCTAGCCTACTGAACCGCACCCTACTCTACCATACCCTACCCTTCCAGACTATACCATATTAAAACCCTACCCTACTTTACCATACCCTACCCTATTTTACAATACCCTACCCTACTCTACCATACCATACCCTGCCATACCATACCATACCATACCCTAGCCTACCATTCCGCACCCTACCCTACCACAGTGGTTCTCAACTCCGGTCCTCGGGACCCACCAACAGGCCAGGTTTGCAAGATAACTAAATTACATCACAGGTGATCTCATTTGCTGCTCAGTGATTGCAGTATTCTAGTCTGCATCCCCCAAGGTAATACTTAAAATCTGGCCTGTTAGTGGGTCCCGAGGACCGGAATTGAGAACCACTGCCCTACCATACCCTACCCTACCTTTCCAGACCATAAAACCTTACCATATTAAAACCCTACCCTACTCTACCGTACCATACTATACCAAACCCCACCATACCATACCATACCAATGCTTTCTAAATGGCCCATAGTGTGGATACAAGACACGTATGTTACATGCTGTAATCACACTGACTTGTATATTTCATTCCTCCTGCTCATCCAGGGGGGTCAAGTGCTGCCAACTTAATATTCCTCTCAATGAGCAGCATTTAGAAGAGAGTAGGGTAATCAATACATTTAATTATCTGCATTTCCTGCAATCCAATTGTAATATATGAAAAAATCTATGCAATCTATGTAATTATATCACAAAGTCACCTATGCTAATTGTAATAGAATTATCACAGAATTCCACATAGAACAAAGATTCTGCATTCCCGTACAGAATGAAACTAGCTACTGATCTTGTGTAGGGAAATAAAATGAAGACATGAATAAAAAATAAAATTAACAGTTACCCTAAATACAATGATCCTGCTTTACTACAGTGCTTTACTACAGTACATACCCTTAATATTAACCATCCCTGTAAGCCCAAAGCTAGTACTAAAACTAGCCCACTCTGTACACCTAATATGGACACCAGCCCTCCCTGTAACACTAAAACTAATACTAACGTTACTTTTACACCCTAATACTAAACCCTCCCTGTAACCCAAACTGTAATACTAATACTAGGTAACACATTATGCTATTGTCTTGCAGTTTTTTTATTTTTATTTTTTTCAGCAGGTTTACTTCTGCTTTAATTGGTGAGATAGCACACAGTGCAAAAATAGGTATACTTGAAAAAAGTGCAAATTATGTGAAAAATATTGGGTGGTCCAATATTACACCATCAACCCTAAATGCATAAATAAATACATAAATAAATAAATGAAACAATTAAATGATCTCGCTAGAGTGCAAAACAATGTTGATGCTTCAAAATTCAATGAATCCATATAATAAATCAAACTAAGGTGCAAAACAGTGCTAATTCACCATATTACATAAATGCATATAAAAAAAAAAAAAAAAACAGTGATGAATATATAAAAAACAGTAATGAATGTATAAAAAAAGTCTTTCTTTATCTTATAAGTCCCAAAATTCCAATATAAGCAAGTGGCCAGTGAAAGTGCAATGTGCTCTGTGCTCCTTTATGCGAATCGGTGCCAATACGTGCAAAATAAAGTGCAATCTTGTGCAGTTCCACTCCCCTTGAATACTTCCACTTGTGGGTCAACAACGGTGTCCGGTGTGGAGTGGGGTGCCTTTTTTGTCACATGTAAGATAGGATCCTCCCTTGGACCAGATTTGCTCCTTTATGATTGATCTCCCCCAGATGGACAGGTATTTAGTGGCCATATGTAAAGAAAACTCCCATAGTGTAGTATCCTTAAGCAAGCCGTTTATTAGTTAAAAGCAAAATATACACTCAGATGTAAAGCCGCAGTATTGGAGGAGAGAGGCCTTCCTGGTTGCAGGTGGACGCTCGGGTAGCGCTGGTCCCTATTTGCGTTCCACCGCGACCGGAAGTGACGAAAGGTAAAGCCGCAAGCCGGAAATTGTGTTGACGCGTTTCGCCCGCCTATTGGGCATTATCACAGACATATTTTCTAATATTGGACCACCCAATGATTTTCACATAATTTGCACATTTGCACTTTTTTCAAGTATACCTATTTTTGCGCAGTGTACTATCTCACCAATTACAAAATCGCAAGATTTTTTGAACAGCGGCACTTATAGGTTCTGTATTAAATCCATAGTGCAGGACACACATTTTTTGTACTTCCGCTTTAAGCCTTCTTTGTAATCCTAACACTCCACTTGACTCCCACTGTAACCTCAACACTAATCCTCCCTGTAACCCTAATGTTAACCCTCCCTGTTACCCTAGCACTAACTCTCCCTGTACCCTAAAGCTAACCCTCCCTGTTACCCTAACACTAACTCTCCCTGTACCCTAATGTTAACCCTCCCTGTTATCCTAACACTGACTCTCCCTGTACCCTAATGTTAACCCTCCCTGTTACCCTAACCCTAACTCTCCCTGTACCCTAATCCTAACCCTAATACTAACCCTTCTTTAATCCTAACCCTAAGGGCTCTTTCACATGGTCCGCCTCCGTAGGCGTCACGGCCGCCCCCCCCCCCCCCTAGCCAATGTTTTTTTGTTTTTTAAGCACGTGATTAGAGCCAGAGGCTCTAATAGGCTTCAAAAAAGGGTGGGTTCGGGGCGCAGAGCACTGCGCCCTGAGCCCATCCAGTTGTGTGACAATAGCGAATGAACATTTGCTATTGTCACACGGATCCTCCTTCTGGCTAATCAGGAAGCGGGTCCTGAGACCCGTTTCCCGATTGGCCGAAAGGAGAAGCCATGCCATTGGCCAAGGAGGAGGAGGGAGGAGATGCAGAAGACTGAGGGGGAAGCCGCTGCTGCCGCCACTGCTGCTGCCTGTCCACATGTCCAGGGTGAGGGGTGAGTTATCCGGCGATGGGTGTGCGGGCTGGTGTGGTCCGTTTGCCACCCCCCCGGCCCATGGAGCACCAGTCGCCACTGCCTGTTATCCTAACACTAACTCTCCCTGTACCCTAATGTTAACCCTCCCTGTTATCCTAACACTAACTCTCCCGGTACCCTAATGCTAACCCTCCCTGTTACCCTAACACTAACTCTCCCTGTACCCTAATGTTAACCCTCCCTGTTACCCTAACACTAACTCTCCCTGTACCCTAATGCTAACCCTCCCTGTTACCCTAACACTAACTCTCCCTGTACCCTAATGTTAACCCTTCCTGTTACCCTAACACTGACTCTCCCTGTACCCTAATGTTAACCCTCCCTGTTACCCTAACCCTAACTCTCCCTGTACCCTAATCCTAACCCTAATACTAACCCTTCTTTAATCCTAACCCTAAGGGCTCTTTCACATGGTCCGCCTCCGTAGGCGTCACGGCCGCCCCCTAGCCAATGTTTTTTTTTTTTTTTAAGCACGTGATTAGAGCCAGAGGCTCTAATAGGCTTCAAAAAAGGGTGGGTTCGGGGCGCAGAGCACTGCGCCCTGAGCCCACCCAGTTGTGTGACAATAGCGAATGAACATTTGCTATTGTCACACGGATCCTCCTTCTGGCTAATCAGGAAGCGGGTCCTGAGACCCGTTTCCCGATTGGCCGAAAGGAGAAGCCATGCCATTGGCCAAGGAGGAGGAGGGAGGAGATGCAGAAGACTGAGGGGGAAGCCGCCGCTGCCGCCACTGCTGCTGCCTGTCCACATGTCCAGGGTGAGGGGTGAGTGAGCCGGCGATGGGTGTGCGGGCTGGTGTGGTCCGTTTGCCACCCCCCCGGCCCATGGAGCACCAGTCGCCACTGCCTGTTACCCTAACACTAACTCTCCCTGTACCCTAATGCTAACCCTCCCTGTTACCCTAACACTAACTCTCCCTGTACCATAATGTTAACCCTCCATGTTATCTTAGCAATATCCCTCTCTGTATTCCTAACACTGACATCCCCTGTAAACTCAACACCAACCCTCCTTGTAACCCTAATGCTAACTCTTCTTGTAATTCCAGCATTTATCCTCACTATAACTCTAACATTAATCCTCCCTGTAACCTTCACACTGACTAACCCTTCTTGTAACACTAACGATAACTCTCCCTGTAACCCTAACACTAACCCTTGCTCTAACCCTAACACTAATTCTCCCTGTAACCTTAACCCTTGTTGTAACACTAACTCTAATTCTCCCTGCAACTGTAACACCAACCCTCGCTGTACTCCTTACATTAACCCTTCCTGTAACCCTAACACTATCCCTCCCATTTACAATAATGCTAATTGTCCCAGTAACCGTATAACCTGAAAGCTTACTATAAGGAGGAGAAATCCTATGTTAGACAGTTGTCACCCTTAATATGGTCCCCATTGGAATATTTCTTCCCTATTTCTGTTCAAATGAGAACTGCAAACATTTCAATTTCCCATCGCTGTCTGTCCCAGAGACAAGAGCAATAGCAACCTGACTACTCTTCCACACTCCTTCCAAATATATAAAAAGAAGGATTGGAATATGGATACAAAGCAACAATCCTTCTCCAGTAAGCGTAGATTTTGGGGCTATAAAGAATAAATAGGAATTAATCTCAGAAGAGTATTTCCACCATCCAACTTTTTCTAACCCTAAACTTTTTTTTTAAATGTCATTTTATCTCTAAAGAAAACATATAACAAGACAATATAAATAATGGAGGTTTTTGTGTTTGTGTCACACACGGTCCAGATAATTCCAGGTAGTTGCCTATTATGATCGGAGCAGACAGCTCACTGAGCAGATATGTGAACACACAGCTCTGGCGCTTTCATCTGAGTGACAGCGCATGGCGTTTCCGGAGATACGTTGCAGTAAATCTCCTCGACTACGACAGGGAACAGGTTCATTGCTTCTGGCGTCCAATTTAAGCCGTGTATGAAATAAGCGTGTCAGGCAGCCCGTGAATTGTGGTAAGTGAAGCAGAGACGTATTGCGGGGTCGTTATGTTAGGAATAAGTATAGCGATCAGTTCTGGGTGTTTAAAATATCTGACAGGTGCTGTAGTCTAACAAAGGCTCCATGGAATTATTACATCACATTGTTCTTTGTATTATTTTAGACATGAAATATACTGCCATATACATTATATGGCCAAACGCCTATAGAGAAATGGCCATCACGTCTATACCAGCTTGTTGAACAACCCCTTTCAGAATAATGGCTGTCTAACCCTTCCCCACTCTATAGCAACATGTTTTCTTTCTTTTTCTACTTTACCATTGGAGAGATTTTGGAGAACTGACCATCACAACACTTTTACCAGATTGTTGAACATCCCCTTCCAGAACCATGAGCTTTCCCCACTCTAGAAACATGTGCTCTTTCTTTTTCTGCTTTACCATTGGAGAGAATATAAAGAACTGACCATCACAACATCTTCACCAGCTTTTTGAGGATCCCATCCCAGAACCATGACCATCTAACTATTCGCCACACTTTGGCAACATGTGTTCTTGCTTTTTCTACTTTACCATTGGAGAGAATATGGAGAACTGACCATCACAACACTTTTACCAGATTGTTGAACATCCCCTTCCAGAACCATGAGCTTTCCCCACTCTATAGCAACATGTGCTCTTTCTTTTTCTGCTTTACCATTGGAGAGATTAGAAAGAACTGACCATCACAACACTTTTACCAGCTTATTGAGCATCCCATCCCAGAACCATGACCATCTAACTATTCGCCACACTTTGGCAACATGTGTTCTTGCTTCTTCTACTTTACCATTGGAGAGATTTTGGAGAACTGACCATCACAACACTTTTACCAGATTGTTGAACATCCCCTTCCAGAACCATGAACTTTCCCCACTCTAGCAACATGTGCTCTTTCTTTTTCTGCTTTACCATTGGAGAGAATGTGGAGAACTGACTGTAACGGATCAACCGGCCCCCCCGACTGGTTACCTCCGTTGACAGATGCTCCTAGTGCTTCCTGAGGGCTCCAAGCACTCCACCAGACACAATCAGACCCCACGAACCGCCGCAGCTTGGTTGGGGTCTCGCTGCCTCCTACCCACCCTGGACCTACGACAAGGCTCCAGGGTCCAGTGGGTGAACCTCTCTTTCCCCAGAGAGTGCAGCAGGAACAGGAACAGGAACAATCTCTTACAAGAGCTTAGGGATTATTCAAGGGAGTATGAAGAGCATAGCAATCCCTTGTAGCAGATTCCACCAATAAGATACAGGACTCTCAATTGAGGGTGAAATAGAACTCAAACTGTTTATTAAAACACATGCACAAAGAGATATACACTGTGGGACAATCCCCCCTCCCCCCTTAGCAACCAATCCACATACTCATATACATCCCATATTAAGTTTATCTTAAGTCAGACAGAAACATTTGAACAATGGAATACAGGCACTTACCAACAACAAACCCCACCCCATCTCACTATCTAGCAAGGGTCTATGAGACACTCCTGCAATATTCTAGCAATCTGAAAAGTCAAACCATTCAACTTCATACATTTCCTGAGAGATATTGCTGACAAATATTACTGTCCCATCTGAAGCAATTCAAACCATTCATTATCTGTCTTTCACTCCCAGTGATGGTGAACACCATCACACTGACCATCACAACACTTTTACCAGATTGTTGAACATCCCCTTCCAGAACCAGTAGCTTTCCCCAATCTAGTAACATGCACTTTCTTTTTTTCTGCTTTACCATTGAAGAGAATATAAAGAACTGACCATCTCAACACCTTTACCAGGTTGGTGAAAATCCCATTCCAGAACCATGACCATCTAACCGTTCCCCACTCTATTAGCATGCATAAAGAAAGGGATGTATTCCAGAGATAAGACTATAATCATTCCACTTTATAAAACTCTGGTCCGACCGCATCTGGAGTATTCTGTCCAGTTCTGGTCGCCAGTCCTCAGGAGGGATGTGTTGGAGCTGGAGAGAGTCCAGAGAAGGGCAACTAAACTAATTAGGGGATTGGAGGACCTTGACTATGAAGAGCGTCTACGATCGCTCGATTTATTCTCCCTGGAGAAGAGACGTCTGAGGGGGGACATGATAGCAATTTATAAATATCTTAATGGGGATCCCAGCTTAGAAAAAAAGCTGTTCATTCGAAGGGATTGCATGAGGACTCGAGGGCATACAATGCGATTAGAGGAGAAGCGTTTTAACCTCAGGCAATGTGGGGGGTTCTTTACTGTTAGGGCTACAAGATTGTGGAATTCTCTACCACAAGAGGTGGTTTCTGCGGGTAGTATGGTGGCTTTCAAAAGACTCTTAGACTTACATCTCAAGGATCAGAACATTCAGGGGTATGTGAGATGAGTACAGCCACACACACCTACACAGGTTGAACTGGATGGACTATTGTCTTTATTCAACCTCACCTACTATGTAACTATGTAACTTTGTAACTATGTGTTCTTGCGTTTTCTGTTTTTCCATTGGAGATATTTGTCCTACCTCTTGGGAGCTGAGCTTTAATTATGGGGAGGTTTGAGAAGGGATTGAATTTCTTCTCAATCTTTAGGTGCAGTAGGAAATCCCTTTCAACCCTTTCAACAGGAAGTGAATAAACTTTATCAGGTCTACACAAAACTTAAAAAAAACCAAAAAAAACTTTGAGTGGGTTTTACAGGATTTTGCAAATATAAAATTAATTTTACAAATTATTTTTTTTAAATAGTATATACTCACCCAAGAACTAGACGACACTAGCTTACGTGCAAACAAGAACTGTGACTTTACTGTAAATTCACACAGAATATTTGTGACGGTAGTCACTTTGGTTGGAGGTCCTGTGGAACTCAGCTTACCTTAGAGGGGTTGGGAAAACCCTCTCTCTGCCCCCTAATCTCCTCTTATGTGTAAGTCCCCTGTGTCTATTAGGGGCACAGGGTGACCAAGAACCCCAGTTGGGTCTGCACTAGCCAGACTTGCTGTAAAACCACACCGGACTCAGCATTTGGTGTTATCCCGGCTATCCTGGGTTCTGTATGTGTGGTTTGTGTTGAACCTATGACAGCAATATTTAAGAACAATATTCCTCAAAGAAATATATAAAGATGAACAATTTCACCTTTCAGACTGTTATAATATTGGAAATGGTGTCCCATAGAACTCTGCTAGATAGGTTGAGATGGGGTGGGGTTTGTTATGGTTAAGTTCCTGCATTTCTTTGTTCTATTGTTGTTCTGTCTGCCTTAAACCTATTATGGGATGTACATGTGTATTAGCTTCTAGAGGGGAGGAGGGGATTTCTCCAGCAGCCCTTCGTAGACTGTCTGTTGGAAAGTTGAATACACCTGTGTGTCATGTTACAGAATGTAGTTCCCCGCCCAGTGTGTTGTTGTTATGCAAAGAGGGGGAGGGGGGATTGTCCTCTGAGTTGTGATCTTTTGTGCCTGTGTTCAATAAAGTGTTAGTTGCTTTCAGAGACATACAAGCTAAGTTCAGGCTAGTTTTTGTATGTAGGGCAGCTGGAATATCTCCATCTATGTCCAGACTGGAGGAAGCCACATACTGACGGAAGACCACAAGTACGGTGTGGGTCGACGGTTCCGTTACACTGGTTGGCAGCGGCGGGATGCTTCCTGCAGTCTGGGACATCCAAACCTCCACCGGGATCCAAGGTCCAGATAACAGAAGAGGAGAGGTAAAGATATCAGCTGCCATGGAAGAGGAATTCGGAAGGAGGTTGCGAGAGATGCGGATACAGCACAGGGGACCGGTGTCAGTGCAGGCCTTGCTAGGATGTTATGATTCAATCCGCTTTGAACTCTGGAAGGAAACGCTAGCTTGTGAGCAGCGACACCAGGGAAAAATCCTCCCCTCCTTCCAGGAAAGGTACTGGTCGCAGTATGGATTGTGGGTGCTGGTTTTGGGAGATACACCGCACAAGGAATGGAAAGCTGAATTAAGCAGGCTTGTCCAGAAGGAGATGCGATTGGATGAGAGGTACAGAGCTCTCCGCTGGTATGTAAGCCAAGTGTGCCCATGGACCGCGGACGACAGCCCAACAGAAGGCTTTGGCTATGGCGGCCTGGGACTGTCATTAGAGAAGTGGTCAGAGGACCCTAACTTTGGGAGCGATTTGGAGTGGCGATTAGAGGAAATTATGGATTCCAGAGAAAAGATCCTGAACATCTCGGAAGTGCTCTGGGCACTGGAAGATATGGAGTTTTTGGCCATTCAGGAATGGGAGCTGGAGATCGCCTACAGACGGCTGATAGACTCTGCTCAGCACCAGCCAGCGTTACCGGGAGAGGAGATTGTAGGTCCCTTGTCCCAGCAGCAGCAAACAGCACTGGTAGTGGAGATGGTCAGTCCCCCTACCCAGCACCAGCCAGTGTTACCGGGAGAGGAGATTGTAGGTCCCTTGTCCCAGCAGCAGCAAACAGCACTGGTAGTGGAGATGGTCAGTCCCCCTACCCAGCACCAACCAGTGTTACCGGGAGAGGAGATTGTAGGTCCCTTGTCCCAGCAGCAGCAAACAGCACTGGTAGTGGAGATGGTCGATCCCACTACTCAGCACCAGCCATGGATTACAGATGTACCTGACTTTTCATCGAAGGATGATACGGGTGATAAATCACCTGCCAAAGTGTTGGCACTGGGCCTGAGTGCCACCAGCCTGTGCCCTGGACTTTCAGCAATTCCAGAGGCTGGGGATTTAATAGACTTTTCTGCTGAGGAGGAACGTCCCAGTGAGCTTACAGCAGAAGAGCGGGCATCCAGGCATTGCACTGCTGACCTCTGCCTGCAACAATTGGTGGCCCAGGAAGATGTGTGCAAGGCCACTGACTTTTCAGCTTACTTCCCTGCGGAACAACGGGCATCAGGGCCGTATATCACTGAGCTCTGCCCAACACCAACAGCAGCTTCTGTGGAGTTACAAGAAGCTTCTACGGAAGAAGAGCTGACAACTGGACAGAGGGTCCAAGACATCTTCCCCACACCTGAGGCAGTTCCGGAGGCCCAGGGTGAGAAGGTGGTGGTCACTCCCCAGCAGCAGACGGCTTCCCAGAATGATGACACCAACCCAGCAGAAGAGCTGGCAACAGGGCATAGTGCGGCTGGCCTCTGCCCTCAACTAACAAAGGATGGGTTTCCTGAGAAAGTGGATGGGACTACGGTCTTTACTTGCATACCCCAGGGATGCTGGATAGTTGGCCCAGATCCCCAACAACCTGACAAAGTGAGCCCAGCCACCCTGTCTTCTCTCCAGCAGCTGAAAGGACTCCTGGGAGAAGGGCCAGTCCACGCTTCTCCCCAGCGGCGGGTATGTTTTACACGAGAGGCAGAGGTTGGCTGGGTGAGTAACGCTGTGTTCCGGACAATATGTTTGGGGTACTGTGTGGGGACAGACATTGGGGGATGGGAGCTATGGACTAACTTCGAAGTCAACCCGTTTGGGGTCTCCTCCTGCGTTAGTCTCCTTTGGAAAGGGGAGAGATGTGACGGTAGTCACTTTGGTTGGAGGTCCTGTGGAACTCAGCTTACCTTAGAGGGGTTGGGAAAACCCTCTCTCTGCCCCCTAATCTCCTCTTATGTGTAAGTCCCCTGTGTCTATTAGGGGCACAGGGTGACCAAGAACCCCAGTTGGGTCTGCACTAGCCAGACTTGCTGTAAAACCACACCGGACTCAGCATTTGGTGTTATCCCGGCTATCCTGGGTTCTGTATGTGTGGTTTGTGTTGAACCTATGACAGCAATATTTAAGAACAATATTCCTCAAAGAAATATATAAAGATGAACAATTTCACCTTTCAGACTGTTATAATATTGGAAATGGTGTCCCATAGAACTCTGCTAGATAGGTTGAGATGGGGTGGGGTTTGTTATGGTTAAGTTCCTGCATTTCTTTGTTCTATTGTTGTTCTGTCTGCCTTAAACCTATTATGGGATGTACATGTGTATTAGCTTCTAGAGGGGAGGAGGGGATTTCTCCAGCAGCCCTTCGTAGACTGTCTGTTGGAAAGTTGAATACACCTGTGTGTCATGTTACAGAATGTAGTTCCCCGCCCAGTGTGTTGTTGTTATGCAAAGAGGGGGAGGGGGGATTGTCCTCTGAGTTGTGATCTTTTGTGCCTGTGTTCAATAAAGTGTTAGTTGCTTTCAGAGACATACAAGCTAAGTTCAGGCTAGTTTTTGTATGTAGGGCAGCTGGAATATCTCCATCTATGTCCAGACTGGAGGAAGCCACATACTGACGGAAGACCACAAGTACGGTGTGGGTCGACGGTTCCGTTACAATATTTATCACACAAGATCAGGGAAGAGCTTAATCACATTATCCTAAACAATGCAGAGTAATCAAATTAAACATTAAGCTAATTACCAACTAGACAAGCCTAGGCGACTCAGGTCAGTGCCCACCCAAACAGTTGGCACCAGTATTCAAGAAGACCCAGGGTTGTCCAATTCTCATTAAACAGCTTTCTTTTCACATATATCTTCTTACTGAGTTTCAAGTTGTCAGAGACCATCATAGCTTCCTTGACTGGTTAAAGTGGTAATGTCATCTTGCATTATATAATGGAACATCTTCCTGAATGCTTGTAGCTCCCTCAAATGCCAGGGCCCATAGTTAGTAGGCAAGAGGCTACCCTGCAGTTCCCTCCAAAAGCCCCTGTCCTGGTTGGGTCTTTCAAGCTGAGTCAAAGTATCAGATGATGGCAAGGTCAGGAACTATTAGGCAGCGGTACAGGGCATATTTGACATCAAATCAGGAGAGAGCCAGCTCAGTAATTGGAATCAGGTGCAGGTCAGAACACAGAGTACAACCTGAAGACAAGTCACCTGTCACCTCAGAGGAGGTGAAATTGCCTGTCACCTGAATTCAGCTAATGGACCTCACCAGTCCCTGATCTCCTCCCTTCCCTTCTCCTCCTCTCTGTTTCTCGTCTTCCCACCGTGACCATAGATAGGGAAGGGAGTAGTAGTGTTGGGGAAGAGGTGCGGGTGCCCTCTGGTGGTTGGAGGGTGGCAGTGCAAGTCGTGCTGACTCGCTCTACCCACTGTGTTGACCTGCCCCCAACAGGCCATGGACCAAGTTGGTGACTATTGTAGAATGGTAGAATTATAGTTTTATCTCTTGAGCAAATACTCTTTTTAACGCATGATAATATTCTGCTTGTTTTGCTTGCTACAGTTTGGCATTGCATACCATTGCTGAGCATGTGATCTACTACACTTAAAAGTTTGACATAAAAAAAGAGGTCCATCAAGTTGCCTCCTTCATCTTTGCCCTACAATTGTGTCACAATGTATTGTCATCTGATAAACATGGAAAGCTTTTTAATAAAAGGGTTTTGCGTCCAGAGAGCAATAAAAACCCAACAGGGGTCACAGTCTTTCCCCACTGTAAAATGAAGGAAAAAAAGTAACAGATTTGCTACAAAACCTTTCCTTAGTGATGGGCTTGTTTGAATAAATTGTACAGTTTTTTCAAATCACAATTCACCAGGAAGGCACAGAAAATGATGTGGAGAGAAAACATTGCAGAATATATGAATCCTTCGCTGATAAATGGTGTCTTCTAGTAACGCTGTCATAACAGATACATTGTAGGTATAAAGTGTTTTACAATATTATGGCACTGCAGGATTTCTGTGTAATGTCTAGGCTTGTCCCACAAATCATTTATCCCCAAGAATGCACTTTGTTACATGTTCTGTATGATTATATGAGTGTCATTTCCAGTGATTTATGTCTACTTATTAAATATCGTTCATAGAGAAAACAAACAACAAATTATACAGCAACCTGGAGGCTATATAAATGCAAATGATTGGGACGGGACATTGTGGTACCTATCTATTTCTGCAGGATATTATCAGAGTCAGTTGACTTTCGCTAATAAACTCTTCTTATTAATGTGATTTAATGTATTTAAAGTGTCTCTGTTGCTGAATTAAAAATTAAAAACAAAAACGAGCAAAAGTTTAACTGTCCCACTGACAATTGTTAGAATCTTCACTCTGGGTTGCATGTCCATGACCCCTCCCTGTGCTGTATTCCCCCCAGCCTCCATGCAATTACTGTCTTCAGGCCTGAACGTTGCCACATGGGTGGAAGGTCTATGCAAGCTGATACTTTTATAAAGAAAATATGTGCACCAATACACAGGAAGGTAATGGGCACTAGCCAGCTACATTGCTGAGAAATGGTCCACCATCTGCCAAAGTCCTCTGGGAAAAATGAGGCAGAATTAAAATTTCTATCAGGCTTTAATGTGTTTATCCATTACATTTTCTTTCACTTTCCATCCCCATGACACCAGGAGTGGGAAGAGACCTATTCCTGGCCTGTATAAGCAGATGCTACCACTACGGACAATCGTTATCAGATAGCTGAACTCACCATACACCGTTTCATTCCATCCATGTAGGTTTTATTGCAAGCAGTAGGTATAGCAGACAACAACATGTGGCAGATGTTTGAAGGATGGTATCTGCAGGTCAAAACATGGTAATGTGTTCCCGGATGCGAGCAGATTGTATAAAGGCCTAGACAGAGGTAGCCATCTCTTATCCCAAGCATAAAGAAAGGGGAACAGGAAATACATCATAAAAGGGAGGGGACAGGAAGGAACACAGAAGGGAAAGGAAAGTGCAACAATTGAAATAACCCCAAGATGGCAGTATAATGATCAAATATATAGACATTACCATAACTATGCATTATATTATATCTTACATATTGGTGTAACAGCACACAAAAGGGGCAGAAGGACATTAACAACATGTTCAGCTATTCCAGCCCTTCCCCATTCTACAACAAAATATATATTTTTTTTTTATTTTTTTTTTTCCATTTTCCAGATCTCAAATAATTTTCTGTCCCAATAACAATTTCTCTAATAAGCACACAGACAGGAATTAAAACCTGGCCCTAAGCTTTAACCCAGCCTTACTCAACTTTTTACCCCAAGACGAACCCCCCCCCCCCCCAAAAAAAAAATGTAGGCCTTGAAAACTCTTACTAAAATAAATTCATCAGAGGTTCATGGAAAAAATGGCTCTTACATTGGTAGTCAGAAGGAAGAATGCAGCCCTTACATACAGCTAAAAAGATAATTGGTGTCATGCTGCTGAATCTGCCGATTGGTGTTGGAGCCATGTAGGTACCATCAGATTGGTCAATCAGCCACAGCTCAAGCAACCTCTGGAGGAACCTCAAGGTTTCATAAAACCCTGGTTGAGCATGGCTGCTCTAAGCCTTTCCTGCTGGAGTTAGGCTTCATTTATAAGAGAGGCGATTGAGTAAATCTGCGAAGACTGGTGACTTGACATCAGGTTAATACTTGTCCCTAAAAATTGCTGTCCAGTATATCCCAATAATTGACAGCATATAAACCAGGAAGAAGGTGGCGTTGTGAAATGCCCTGGACATACCGTCTGACCTGTTGACATGTGAAATACCTTTGTTGGACTAAAGCTGGCCATACATGTCTCAAATGTGATCTCTGGATGTCCTTTAGAGGAGCCAGGCAGAAAGAAATTGCTGCAGCTGCAGTCACTATTAGGGTATTCTGAGAGTCCTGGGTCCCAACTGTCAGGTGGGGAGAGATTTGTCCTTCCATATTGTTTAATGTGAATAAGGAAAACAGTAGATTTATCTAATTTAGCCTAGTGGGAGATATTTGTGCATAACGCCATCTTTAGTGTATACCTGTGGTGCCCTCATCCTTTATATATATCCCTTTGTGGCTATGACAGCCTTCACTTTTTTGTAAAGGTTTTTCTAAGGATCTTGGAGTGTGTCTGTGGGAATTTGTGCCCATTCACTATTTTTAAAGATAATGAGGTCTAGGAGACCCTACACTGCAGGGGTGAAGTTGAGTTGCACCTGATATCACCCTCATTTTCTAAAATTCACTAGTATGTGTTTAGATGCCAGACATTCCTTCTCTAACCCCACTCACCAGGCACAGCTAAAAATGAACACGATCAAAGTGAATACCAAACCTGTCGGCAGCAACCTTTCATTAAGCTTCAAAGGATCTCTATTAAGCCCCATAATATTGCTAGTAGGACTTTTAGTATTAAATAAAGAAGACTTATAAAGAATCCTGAGAACCAGAGATGGTTAGTTAAGCCCCACCAGTCCTGATGTAAAAACATTTTATAGCCTATTTTTTTTTTTTTTTGCATAACAAATTTTCTTGAGTGAGAAAAAGTGCATATTACAAAAATGGATAGCACTATTAAAATAGTAACATTTGACATTAGAGTTTTTTTTTAACTTACTCATTGTATGTTGTATGGTCCAATAACAGAAGCTTAATGGCATTTCATAAAATAGTTTAGCCTGCAGTTAAGCTACCAAACATTTTAGTGTGGGTACTGCACAATCAAAGTCTACCCATAAATCATAAATCCTGCAATGGTAGAGTTACATTAATAACAAAGCAGAGACCTCCGTGAAATTCAAGCTCAAGCATGATTAGGTTATATGGTTCAGAAGGCTAAAAAGTCACAATCAATGTCCTAAGAGTTCCATCCAAAGTTTAGTCACCATCAAATAATAATTCCATTATTATTGTACAATAATGACAATAAGAAAAATATTGGTTTTGATTCTAAAACCATATCTTAGGAAGGGTCTGCTGAACTATAATGAAACACTTCCACATCCCTCCGCCCCCCTCAGACCATTTAATTTGTCATCTAATCTCTGTATATGCCTTCTTCAGGGTCCTGAAAAGTTGTTTGCATCTGCAGTTCAGAGCTCTCATGTTTTCATCACAACTATATTCTGAGGGCCAATGACTCTGATACAGCAGATTGGACATATGTTACATTGAACCAGACTCACCAGCACCAAAGACCAGAAAGTGTGTAAGTTTGTAAACTTTCACTTTATTCCCATTTACTTTACATTGCTATTTTTTTTTTTTTTGCAATACTGTATCTATTTCTATATCTGGTTTGATGATTGCTCTTAGTCTGCTGGCCTTAGATCACCTTTCTCAACCTTTTCATTCCAGATAAATCCAATTCATTGGTAATTAATGAGAAGAATGCCCCTTACATTGGTGGTGAATGAGAAGAATGCTACTTACAGTGGTGGTGAATGAGAAGAATTCCCCTTACTTTGGTGGTGAATGAGAAGAATGCTACTTACATTGGCAGGGAATGAGAAGAATGCCCCTAACTTTGGTGGGGAATGAGAAGAATGCTCCTTACAATGGTGGTGAATGAGAAGAATGCCCATTGCATTTGTGTCGAATTGGAAGAATACACTTATATTGGTGGTGAATGGGGCAACTGCCTTTCTTACAGTGATAGTCGAAATGCCACCCATACAGACAAATAAAAAGATCATTGGGTTCATGCAGTCATCTCTGCCAAGTGTCATTGACCCCGGGACTATAAATGTATCATCAAATAGCCACAGCTCATGAAACTCTAGAAACCTCTAGAGCAGGGATCCTAAGACTACGGCCCTCCAGCTGTTGTGGAACTTCACATCCCGTGAGACATTGCAAAACTCTGACAGTCACAGCCATGACTAGGCATGATGGGAATTGTAGTTCCTGAACAACTGGAGGGCCATAGTTTGAAGACCCCTGTTTTAGAGGAACCTCAGGGTTCTACGAAATCCTTGTTGAGACTGGCCTTAGATTGCTGTAAAATATCTGTATTGGAATAAGATCCTGCGTTCATCGTACCCTTTACTTAAAACACCTGAACTCAGTAATTTGGAGTGGTGAGGTGACTGCAAACTTTTGACTATATAGCAGGGATCCTCAAACTACGGCCCTCCAGCTGTGCCAGAACTACACATCCCATGAGGCATTGTAAAACTCTTGACATTCACAGACATGACTAGGCATGATTGGAATTGTAGTTCCTGAACAACTAGAGGGCCATAGTTTGAAGACCCCTGCTATATGGTGTATGTGTTCATTTATGTAAACATTCCTTCCATAGTATATTGTAACTATATCTCATTTCAGTTTGGCATGAGTAGTGTGTTTGCACAGCAGAATACTCTCCTGTAGATTTATTTATCACCCTCCGCATTATACGGGTCCATGTTGCCCAGAAGGGAGACTCCATGTGCTACTTGATGTGTTACATGTGTGTCTGCTGAGGAAGGAACATTGAAATATTCAGGATGGCAGCGTAGCCATGCGGGGTGGAAAGCGAGGTGCCAAAGGCCAAATGGAGACAAGAAGGTTTCTAAGCGATGTGGAAATAAATCCACAGAACAATATGCTGGGGAAGAAAAGACTCACTAAAGATATTTTTCCACCATTCAAATGTTCTATTTTTTTGATAATGGAAAAAAAAATGTGTTATGATCTTTTAAAAATGAGGAAAGAAAAAGAAAAATCTAAAGTAACACTAAACTAGGCAGGTGTGTTTAGTTAAAGTATCTGATCAGGTATGGAGAGAGGGTTAATTGTCCTTCTAATAATTTTTCAGAAATTTGAGCCAATTACAGGTTAAAACTCTACTCTATTTTTAATTAAAAAAAATATAAAATGTTTATAAAAATGTTATTTTTATTAAAAAAATTGTCCAGGAATAGTGATGAGCCAAATCTACCTAGTTATAAAAAAAACCCTCCTACTTTGGACTTTACTGGTACCAGAGAAAGATGACCACACAAAGTATATAGGATATATAAAGTTTATTATAAATTTCCATATTTTTTTTTTAAAAAAACATGAAAAGGTATGCGATGTAAGCCATATCAAATATACTGTAACAAATTGTATTTGCTGTATGATATAAGAGGTCAAAGCATTTTTACAACAATCAGCTTTTTCAGGACCTCCTTAACTTAGCACCAAAGAGAAATGGCCTACTCAAAAGAAGAATACAAATAATCAACATATCATAGAACTTATAGAGTTTACATATTAGAGTCTGCACTCTAATTCATTCCAAAGGTGTTCTATCAGGTTAAGGTCAGGACTCTGTGCAGGCCAATCAAGTTCCTCCACCTCCACCCCAAACTCACTCATGCCATCTCAGGTCACCAGAACTAGTGTCCCCATTGGAAGATTTTCCCTCTATTACTTTTGTGGGGACAATCCAAAATTTACTTTTCTTTTCACTTTTAATGATAATGGTAAACAGGACAAATGAAGATGGTGCACAGACCGCAATAACAACTGACAGGGGTTCTAATCCCTCTCCACTCCCTCCAACACTAAAAAAAAAAAAAAAAAAGGTTGCCTTTGCCTTTAGTTATACTAAGTTCCGGCCAAATTATTATTTTTTTTTTTTTTTAGCAAAAAATACCCCTAGAATAGTCAGGGCTAGCGCATTTAAACTGTCCCCTGTTTTGTGTACATGCAGCATGAATTACTTACCTTGTGAAATTCTTGTACAGCGCGGCCATCTGCGGTGTGGGCATCTGAAGTCGCAGCGTCCCTCTTCCTGGATTTCACGATTGTAAGCGAGTCCCAGAATGCTATAACCTCATCACTTATGGGGCAGGCGCGTCATCCCACAGCTGGTTCCGCGTCATTGCCGCGTCATTTGCGCATGCCCAAAAGCTGTTCTCCATCCATCGGCAGAGAATGACACGCCTGCACCGGTAGTGACGAGGAACACCGGTGCAAGCGCATTGACTCCTGGAATCGATGAAACTCATCTTCCAGGAGCAAATGTGAAGCAGAAAATGATGTCGGAGGCCGCGGCCGCATAGGGAGGAAGTGAAGTTATTTTTCATTATAAATAAGGTAAAGGAACTGAAAAAAAAAAAAAATAGCCGAATCGTTTTTAACAGGTGATAAAGTTATGCATGATGGGAAGTTTAAAATGTGGCCGGAACTCCACTTTAAATCTGCTTATGAAGTGGGGTACAATACATACAACCTACCACAGAATAACCGATATTTAAAAATAAATAAATAAAAAAAAGGTTGAAATTGCCGGTAAATGACAGCTCCCAGCTGATTTGTTCTGTTTGTAAAAACACATTGCCCCCAATCAATACAAGGCCTTTTGGGTCTGGTATAGATTTTGAGGGGAACCCCATGCCAAATTAAAAAAAAAAATTGTGTGTCCCCCAAAATCCATACTAGACTCTTAGGTCTAGTATGGGTTTTAAGGGAAACCCCATGCCAAAATTTAAGAAAAAATGGCATGGGATCACCCCTAAATTCCATAGCAGACCCTTATCCGAGAATGCAGCCCAGTAGGCCAGGAAAAAGGGGGACAAGCAAGTGCCCCCCTTCTCTTGAACTATACCAGGCCACGTGTCCTCAACATGGGGGGGTTCTTTGGGGTAGGGGGGCTCCCCCCCAAAGCACCTTGTCCCCATGTTAATGAGGAGTTGTCTACTGAAGATTGTGTTCATCTATACCAGACCCCTATCCTAGTTGAGGGTCCCTTATAGATATAGTTGGGGACCCAACTCAAAAAAAAAAGTGGGGTCACCTTAAATTCTATACCAGAACATTATGTGGGCATGCAGCCTGGCACAGGGCTCCCCCCAAAATCCATACCAGACCTGGAGGGTCTGACATGAATTTTGAGGGGGAGCCCACACTGTTTCTTTTTTGCATTATCCCCACACCTTTGTTTGAATGGGACTTTCAATGTCTTAAGCAGACAATGAAAGTATATTAAAATTATAAGTATTTTTTTACTGTATATGCATAGTTAAAAAACACAAATTATATATAAAAACAAAGTTATGGATATACTTATGTTCCCCTTAGAGGGTTACCCAAAGTACTTCTTACCAAACCGTCTCTATATTACAGGTTGTAAAGTGATGTGCATAAATCATGTTGTAACAGTAAACATTATTGATGTATCTGATTTATAAGAGGTGGCTTGATTCTCAACGAGTTTCATTATCTACTTTTTCAGGAGAATAGAGATAGTCTGGATCATACAAATATACTGAACAAAATTATAAACACAACACTTGTTTTTGCCCCCATTTTTCATGAGCTGAACTCAAAGATCTAAGAAAACCGGGATTCATCCGTGAAGAGAACCCCTCTCCAAAGTGCCAGACGCCATTGAATGTGAGCATTTGCCCACTCAAGTCGGTTACGATGACAAACTGCAATCAGGTGGAGACCCCAATGAGGACGACGACCATGCAGATGAGCTTCCCTGAGACGGTTTCTGACAGTTTGTGCAGAAATTTTTTGGTTATGCAAACCGATTGTTGCAGCAGCTGTCCGGTTGGCTGCTCTCAGACGATCTTGGAGGTGAAGATGCTGGATGTGGAGGTCCTGGGCTGGTGTGGTTACACGTGGTCTGCAGTTGTGAGGCCGGTTGGACGTACTGCCAAATTCTCTGAAATGCCTTTGGAAACGGCTTATGGTAGAGAAATGAACATTCAATTCACGGGCGACAGCTCTGGTGGACATTCCTGCAGTCAGCATGCCAATTGCGCCCTCCCTCAAAACTTGTGACATCTGTGGCATTGTGCTGTGTGATAAAACTGCACATTTTAGAGTGGCCTTTATTGTGGCCGGCCTAAGGCACACCTGTGCAATAATCATGCCGTCTAATCACCATCTTGATATGCCACACCTGTGAGGTGGATGGATTATCCCGGCAAAGGAGAAGTGCTCACTAACACAGATTTAGACAGATTTGTGAACAATATTTGAGAGAAATCGGTCTTTCCTGTACATAGAAAAAGTCTTAGATCTTTGAGTTCAGCTCATAAAAAATGGGGGCAAAAACAAAAGTGTTGCGTTTATCATTTTTTTCAGTGTAGGTGTAGGTATCATACCAGTACATATACATACTTTATGCAATATGTTACAAATAATTGAAGTTAGAACACTTACTATACATATTTAGATAAAGTTGCCAGAGTCACCATAGTGAAGTAAGTAAAAACCAAGTGTTTAGTAAAAAAGCAAAAAAGTCAGTAGATTACAGGCAGTAAAATATGCCTAATTTCATCAGGACTCAGCCACCCGATGAAGAGACAGGATTGCCTCAAAACGCATGCCCGACTGTGCATGCTCCAAGAGTACCATCACCAGTGGGTGGTTCTTGTCATCACAACGGCTTCCTGGTTAGATGGACGTGTTCCGGACTTTACCCAATGGCCCATCCATTGGGGGAGCAGGGGCACCGCCCCCCCCTTTCCATGCGCCCAGCTCCCTAATCTACATGCAGAGCGCCAGATGCATGGATTCCAATGGGTTTTTTTTTTTTAAGCACGTGATTTGAGCCAGAGCCTCTAATAGGCTTCAAAAAAGGGTTACAGTTGTGTGACAACATTGAATAAATATTCGCTATTGTCACAAAGGTCCTCCTCCTGGCCAATCAGGAAGCGGGTCCTGAGACCCGTCTCCCGATTGGCCGAAAGGAGAAGCCATGCCATTGGCCAAGGAGGAGGGAGGAAACTCAGGAGACTGAGGGGAAGTCACCACCATTGCCGCTGCCTGCCTGCCCTCCACATGGTAAATGAGCCAGCGACCCGGGGGAGGGGGTATGGTGTGCGGGCTGGTGTGGTCTGGGGGGGGGGTATGATATGGTCCATCTGCCGCCCCCCCGGCCCATGGAGCCCAGTGCCCTTTACCATCCTCCAGGCTGTGTCAGATGCTGGTGGCCCTCCATCCCAGGTTACATAGTTACATAGTTACATAGTTAGTGAGGTTGAAAAAAGACATCAGTCCATCCAGTTCAACCTATGATGCGTGTGTGTGTTTGCTTTTAACCGTACATTGTATACCCCTGTATGTTGTGGTCTTTAAGGTGTCCATCTAATAGTTTTTTGAAACTATCAATGCTCCCTGCTGATATGACTGCTTGTGGAAGAGAATTCCACATCCTTACCGTTCTTACAGTGAAGAACCCCTTACGCACTTTAAGGTTAAACCGCCTTTCCTCTAGTTTTAGTGAGTGGCCACGTGTCTTATTGTATCTCCTTTCTCTGAATAGTTTGTTCCTTATGCTCGGGTCACCAGTACAGTATTTGTACATTGATATCATATCCCCCCTCAATCGTCTTTTCTCCAGAGAGAAAAGGTTCAGGGCTTGTAGTCTTTCCTCATAGCTGATGTCCTCCATTCCCCTAATTATTTTTGTTGCCCTTCTCTGGACTTTCTCCAGTTCCAGCACATCCTTCCTGAGGACCGGTGCCCAGAACTGGACAGCATACTCCAGAGGTGGCCGGACCAGAGTCTTGTAGAGTGGGAGAATAATCTCTTTATTTCTGGAGTGAATCCCCTTTTTTATGCATCCCAGTATTCTGTTGGCTTTGCTTGCGGCGGCTTGGCATTGCATGCCACTGCCAAGCTTGTTGTCTACCAGTACCCCCAAGTCCTTTTCCATCCTAGACTCACCCAGAGGTTCCCCCCCTAGTGAGTAGCTTGCTTTCTGGTTTCTGGCCCCCAAGTGCATTACTTTACATTTATCAACATTAAACCTCATCTGCCATGTAGTTGCCCACCCCGTTATTTTGTTCAGGTCTGCTTGCAAGGTTTCCACATCCTGCATAGAAGATATTGGCATGCCTAGTTTAGTATCATCTGCAAATACTGAGATTGTGCTAGATATCCCCTCCTCTAGATCATTTATGAACAAATTAAACAGGATTGGTCCCAGGACAGAACCCTGGGGGACCCCACTTTCCACACCCGCCCAATCCGAGTACTCCCCATTAATCACCACCCACCCTCTGTACTCTCCCCTGGAGCCAGTTCTCTATCCAGTTACTCACCTTCTGATCCATACCTACCTTCCTTAGTTTGTACAGTAATCGTTTGTGGGGAACGGTGTCAAAGGCCTTTGCTGGGTCCTGATGCAATCAGGCATATTACACTGCCCGTTACCTATTGACTCCTGTGAGTGAAACTTTTACTTTTTTAACAAACTGTTTTTTGGGTTTTATTTTTTAGTTGTATTTTTATTGAGTATTTTAGTAAAATACAAACATTTGAAAGTTAGACATACATCAGAAGTGTATCAACCAAACAACTACGTAGTAAACAATACATGAAAAGGCACATAGATATTTTATATAATAGAAAGCAATGAGCTACAGTGTCTTAAAGACAAGCACATCAGAATAGGGCATACATGTACAGTATTTAATATCAAAATGACATCCAACAATATGAGAAAAAAAAAAACTGAGAAAAAAGAGGGAGAGGGGAGTAGGGGAGCACCATGAAATTTTAGATCAGAAGAAGCCTACAGTGGGTGTTTAAGACATCATATGAAAGATAACCAACTAGGTTTCTATAGGGGTTTTTTCCCGGCAGTGTTGTGAACTATCCCAGAGATCCCAAATTTTTGCAAATTTTTGTATTGAATCTTCAACTAAAGCAGTTAAATGTCCCATCCTACGAATCTCCTCGATAGTGGACAGAAATTGAGAATGGGTAGAGGGAGAAGTAGAAAGCCAACAACATGGTGTATCTAGTTACGCGGCTAGTAAGACAACAGTTGGATTTTACTTACTGGAATGTGGTAGTTCCTGCACCTATCCCTATTCTCTCTTGTGTGCATTGCAGACAGAGCCTCCCCTCTTGACTTAGGGCTGCAGCCTCCCCTAGTTACTTGAGTTCTCCTCTGTCTAGTCCTAGCTACCCACTCAGTGTTTAACCATTGTGTGTCAACTAATCTAGTCTATTTTAGCTATTTTACCTCTGTAGCACTGCCCCCTTGAGGGCTGCTGGATTTTTTACCTTGGGATGCCCCTGGGTTACCGTTAGCAAATGCAGCATGCACATTTAACTCTTTACTCCTTGGCTCAGTCAATAAACAGTCTCCTGTCTGAAGATGCAGCCAGGCTGCTGATTCACTTTGCCACTTAGATGAATTTAGGATTAAGTCTCTGTATAGATTACTTTTTAGGATTGATTTATCTTCCGGATACACACCTAGTATCCCCCTTTCATTTGACACCTGCTGACACCCATCCTCTGACTGTTCTACACTGGGGTGGCCCCCCTCAGGTCAGGCCACTAGACACAACACTCTTTACTCACAATACTGTTTTTCGAGGGTGTCCAGTGCCTCTACCCCTCCAGTCAGCCCTCATGGACCTCTGGGTTCAGCTCCTTCCTTCTGGTTCCCAGGCCGACTGCCTGTGACCGCATGCCACTGCTACAGGGGAGGAGACAGTCGTCACCCTCCCTCCGGGACTCTGCTCACCAGCCAAAGACCCTGCAGCACATGTGCTCCTGGCTTTTATACCACTTCCCCGGAATGCACTGAGACCACCAGTCTGTGCCAATCACTGAAGCTGTATCAAGGCCTGTGTACCCATTGGTCAGGTTTCCTTCATTGTCCAATGTGCCTCCCCATTGGACCAGCGCGGAACACTCCCCAGACCAGATGAATCACACATTGAGCACCATGAGCAGACCTAACTCACAGATCCTGCTCTCTGTTAAGCAGAAAGTAATATCAAATTTGCCTGCTGCTCCTCTGACAAACGGAGCCAAAGTTATACTCACTCTCTAGCACCTACCTAGGAGGTTGTTACACCTCATTGCATTTTACTTGGATTACTGTCAATCACCACACATCCCCAATTGCCCCTTGGGTTCATTCACCTTGTTAGGTTTCTTTTAACCCATGCAGGTGCTGTATTCTTGAGCGTTGTGTCCTCAGTGGTTCCCACTGGGTTTTTGTCCCTATAAATAATGTTGTCCCATATGTCATGAATGTCACTACCCCATAACTGCAAAGCTTTCCCTGTGGGGGAGAAACCAGTGTCTACCAAATTATAAATAGAAATTTTTATGTGGATTGCTATTGTGGGAGGGAAGGCATACCGGCCACCAGCACCATAACAACCAATGGCACTCAAGGGCCAGAACGCATCATTTGTTGCTATGGTGATGGTGGCCAGAACGCACTATGACAATGCATCACTCTGATCCACAAAATGTGGCATGCAGGGCCACTGCCAGCATTCAGGGGAAAATGGGAGTTCACCTCCTCCAGAGCTCCTTCACCTCTCTCCTTCTGCTGTGCATCTGGAGTCAAAAGGTGGGGTTTTAAAATGAAGAGGGGCTGTGTTATGGGGGGGGGGGCTCTTTGATAGGAGGACTGTGTGATTGGGGGATTATTGATTGGGGAATGTGTAACTGAGGGCTCTGTTAAGGGGAACTGTGTGATTAGGAGGCTCTGTGACATGGGGGACCTGTGTGACTGGAGGCTTCTGTGATGAGGGACCGTAGGATTGGGGGGAAATCTGTAATGTGGGGACTCTGTATGATGTGGGGAGGATCTAATGTGAAGGGGACTCTGATGTGATAGGGGACCTCTAGCATGATTGGGTACTTCTGATGTTAAGGGGGCTCTGATGTGATGATGTACCTCTGATGCGAAAGGGGGACTCGGATGTGTTGTGGGAACCTCTGATGTTAACTTGAAGGGACTCTGATGTGATGTTAATTTAATCAAGGTGGTTGTGTAATTCTGCCCAAGCTCAGGTTTCCCATTGATAAGTAACATTCACATTTTTTACATTTTATACTGTGTTGCCCTGAGATTTTGCAAACATTTAAAGGGTGTCACAACTGAAAAAAAGGCCAGAGACGCTTGGCTAGCTTGGCATTGATTGTAGTGAGCACGCTGCAAGCTACAATTGAATTTAGTGAGCAAGCTTATCTTCACACAGTATGCTAATATTAAATGTCCACCACAGCTCAAGAGCCCCATTTGTGCATCTACTAATATAGCAACTTTCTCACACGTATGGAAATTGTTCCATACAGAAAGTTATTATTCATTGAAGGACATGGGCTATATGGGCCTAGAGACCCACTTCACCAAATAGGAGGGCAGGCAGGGAAGGACAGGGCCAGGGGGCAGGGAGGCAATTGTCCCCGGGCCTCTCTGATGCCCTGTAAAAAGGCTGCACTGCTTCTGCCACAGACATGCCCAAAGGATTCCTGGTGAAGAGAAGTAAAAAGTCCCCACCGCTGACCTACTGAGTGCGGGGATGAAGACAAGGACAGAGCGCAGCCCCCCAGCATGGATGGTGTAAACTGTGTCTGAACAGAAGCCGGTTCAATGTTCCACTGGAGACTCTCCCCAGGTCAGCCGCAACCGAGCTGTTCCAGCTCCCCCCCCCAACTGCCCCCTGCTGGCCAGGTTGGGAACCTGGATTCGGCCGGTGGGTAGAGGGTACCTGGAGCGGAGCTTCAGCCTGAAATCGGGGTCAGAAAGAGGCTGGGAAGAGGGAGAATGGAAGGGGGGCCGAGTCCCTGCTCCATTGGCCTCTGGATTGTACTTGCCCCCTGGGCCAAAAGTTGCCAGTCAGCCCCTAAGGGCAAGAATAGTGAAAAATGGGGTCAACAAGTTTATAAGCCTTTCCACAAATTTGGCAATGGCCCTTCAATACTGGATCATGTGAAAAAATGAGGCATGTTTATTATGGCATGCACAGGTAAGAGTTTGGCCTAACCATTATGGTTAGATTGACTCCACCTAATGTTTTTTTTTTATCTCTTGGGTCACATAGTTTGGATGAGATGTCAGAACCTTGGCACCCCAAAAACACATTGTCTTTTTCTTTGTGAATGCTAAAATAAATTATTGTTCCGGTCATAATAAGTGGAATGGGCCTTCTCTTTCCTACCTCATGGTCCTCTAAAGACCATCTACAAAAGTTCTAGAAAAACAGAGCTTCCGGCAAACTCCTAGATAAAAAACATGATAACATAGAATTAATTAGGAATTATTATTAATATTTAATTACTGTTAATCCAGCGCGAAATGATATCCAGCACAATAATACTGGATAAGATGTACTGTATGTCAAAGAACCATAGACTGCAAGTTCCGGTTATTAGACATTCTCTTGTCAACAGGGATTTGGTAAGATTTCAATGTTCTCCAGCTGTTTGGTTTGCTATGTGTATGGCTGGCCTGCTGTGCTCCACTTATCTCATCTTCTAAAAAAAAATAAAGTTAAAAACAGGAAAAATGTTAATTGGATCTATATAGATTTTGATAGCTCCACATTTCAAAATAATTGCCCATCTCACCTTCTTCTGACTCCACTCAGTAATTATTTAGGACAACGCTGTAAGAAGTCCTAATATTTAAATTTTTCACAATTTTATATACATACATACCAGGCAGTTTGGTATAGCATTCTCTGAAACTCAGAGCATTTTCTTGCATCATTTCATAGCACCTGGAAGTTATTTTGTGAAGTGGAGAAAAACCCCGGGTGCAGCATACCAACAAAACATGACAGACACTATAGTAAAAGCAGCCTTAGCCCGCCTCTGTCCAGTCCATGCCAATGACACATTTCACTCCTCCCACAGGGCTTAGTCATTGACCTACATGAGAATTGCTTTTGGGGCATGGCCTGGACAGAGGCAGGCTGAGATGTGGGCAAGCCTTTCCACAAATTTGGCAATGGCTGTTCAAGATTGGACCATGTGAGAAAATGAGCCATGTTTATTATGGCATGCACAGGTAAGAGTTTGGCCTAACCATTGTGGTTAGATTGACTCCACCTAATGTTTTTTTTTAATTTCTTGGGTCACATAGTTTGGATGAGATGTCAGAACTGTTGGAGATACAACAGCTTTCAGCTTAGCAGATTAACTGCAGTTCACAAATAGGACACTAGGTGTCGCTAATGCTCAGTGATATGCTATGCATTTCTATGATGTGTTGTAATATCCTGTACACTGTACTGAACTTGTTGGTTGTCTCTTCCTGTTCTGTTGTTCTTATTACAATGAGGTGACATCTTTGATTTCTGTGTTATGTTCCAATAAAGAAGCCAGTTCCTGTTTACTCCACAATGTCTGATCTGAATGGACTCCGCTGCACCCAGTGATCACACTCTGCAACAAGAACCTTGGCACCCCAAAAACACATTGTCTTTTTCTTTGTGAATGCTAAAATAAATTCTTGTTCTGATCATAATTAGTGGAATGGGGCTTCTTTTTCCTACCTCATGTTCCTCTAAAGACCATCTACAAAAGTTCTAGAAAAACAGAGCTTCCGGCAAACTCCTAGATAAAAAAAACATGATAACATAGAATTAATTAGGAATTATTATTAATATTTAATTACTGTTAATCCAGCGCAAAATTATATTCAGCACAAAAATACTGGATAAGATGTACTGTATGTCAGAGAACCATAGACTGCAAGTTTCGGTTTTTAGACATTCTCTTGTCAACAGGGATTTTGTAAGATTTCAATGTTCTCTAGCTGTTTAGTTTGCTATGTGTATGGTTGGCCTGCTGTGCTCCACTTAACTCATCTTCTAAAAAAAAAAAAATAATAAAGTAAAAAAAATGGGAAAAATGTTAACTGGATCTATATAGATTTTAATAGCTCCACATTTCAAAATAATTGCCCATCTCACCTTCTTCTGACTCCACTCAGTAATTATTTTGGACAACGCTGTAAGAAATCCTAAATTTTAAATTTTTTACAATTTTATATACATACGTACCAGGCAGTTCAGTATAGCATTCTCTAAAACTCAGAGCATTTTCTTGCATCATTTTATAACACCTGGAAGTTATTTTGTGAAGTGGAGAAAAACCCCGGGTGCAGCATACCAACAAAGCATGACAGACACTATAGTAAAAAGCTAGGGATCGACCGATTATCGGCAAAGCCAATGTATCAGGGGCTGATATGCACTTTTCCTGATATATCGGAATCGGCCCCTGAGGTTACCGATATTACCGATATTTCGGGAAAGTGCTGTACCGAAGTGATGCCTTCAGCTAGAGGCATCACCCCGGTACCGGCATCCATAGCCGACGGTTGGCTGTCTTGTAATGACAACCGATGCAGCTGAGAAGCTTCTCGGCTGTCATTACAAGGAGTGGGAGGGGACGCCCCCCCCTTCCGCCGCCTTCCGCGGCTCGCCCGGGTCTCCCGTCCCACAGGGATACCCGGACAACCAGTCTGCACGGCCGCCTAAGACCCGATCAAAGCTGCATTCGGCTCTGATCGGGTCTCCATGCAAAAACCCGGAAGTGATGTCATGAGTACAGTCTGGCGCCAGATTTAAAAAAATGACAGCATCCAAAACAGCCAAACTTTGCATTTTGAATGCTTTTAAATGCAGAGGAGGGGTCTGGGGTAAAATAAAATTTCTTTGTTTTGTTTGTTTTGGGGATGGCCTGGATGGAGGCAGGCTGAGATGTGGGCAGCACAGGAAGGGGAATTCGTGTGGTGGGACAAGAGTACAATTACAGAATGATGCAATGTGTCTGTGTCTCTCCCTCCAGCTGCTGAAAGTTGGCGGGAGGGAGTGAGGGAGAAACTGGCTTTCAGCCCCACAGGGCTTAGTCATTGACCTACATGCAAATTGCTTTTGGGGCATGGCCTGGATGGAGGCATGCTGAGATGTGGGCAAGCCTTTCCACAAATTTGGCAATGGCTGTTCAAGATTGGACCAGATTTCATTCTTGTCCTCCTGTCCTGCCACACCGATCCCCTTGCTGTCTAGGCCCCCCGTGTGCCCGGACCTCCAACAGGAGGCCTGGTGTTACCCTCCTATCGGCAACCCTGCCAGTGATCACTCTAAAAATAGAGCTACAGAGTGGTCACATGCAGGGGTGGACTGACAACTCATGGGGCCCCCGGGCAATCAGAGATCATGGGGCCCCCTGTGTCCACACTCAAGCCACACAAAGCCCCACCTACAAATTGCAGCTCAGCCACATAGAGTGGGCATTTAAGTATCTACCACAGCATTGTCTGCATGGAAGTTCCTGGCTTCTTTCTGTAGTGTGTAGCCTCTCATGGGGCCCCCTACTGACCCTGGGCCCTCGGGCAGTGCCCTAATCCCCGAATGGTCAGTCCGCCCCTGGTCACATGACTGTTGTTTAGCTCTAGGTGCAAGAGGAAGCCTAAGAAAGGACTAATGTAACCTCTGCTATGAGCTCCAGACCCATCCTGGGGAAGCCTGTGTTTAATATAAATTCAGATGAGGCTTGGTGAGTATATTGGCACAGAAAAGATATATAACTATCATGGACTGCATCCCAAAAGAGAAGGAAGATGGGAAAAGAGTTAGACCAGCCAGCCAAGATGTGAGAGACTGCGGCATGTGAGTTCCCTTTGGGGGGGCGGGGGGTCGGGGTGGGGTAGTAGACCCCTGTGATATGGGCCAAAAAATGACTCTGTGAGATGCTTCTTGTGGGAGAAGATTCCAAAACTAGAAAGAGACTGATACCTGGAGAGGAATAAAATGGATATTTCCTTTTTAAGAGACTAATGGAGCACCTGGATACTTAGAAGAATGAACTGTTGCCATATGATCTGGAAGTTATTTATTTAGCTAAACTGCTATAATAAACCACCATGTCGTATTAGGCACTTTATAAAGTTATAAAGAACAAAGTCTGTTATTTTTTTTTTTTCAAGTTCTGTTCAAGTAAACTTTCTAAAACACAAATCTGAATCTGTTTGAGGCTAGGAGTGAGCTGTGTTTGGGCACAGCTGGCGAAAGGGCCTCCAATATTGTAATGTGAAATTCAAACAGTCTCCAGAACACATTATCCTGCGCTTGGGAGTGGACACGCTTGGGAAAGATATGTTAGAATTTTCTTCACAATATTGTAAGGATAAGCCTCCTCTTGCTGCCCCGCATAGACTGGGGAAGCCGGATAGTCTGGAACCACAAAAAAAGAAAGAAGGGGCGCACCGACCTAGTGCATTATCCTAAAAAACTTTAATAAGTGTAATAAAAGATAAGTATTATACTCACAATGTTACTATTGTAGAAGAGCTCATCACACAGTGCAACATAAAGAGTCCTTGTAGAATGTGAATGTGACATTTTAGTCCATAGTCCAACATTAAACAAACTAGAGATAAAAATCCAATTGTCTGACACGTTTCGAGGATGCTCCTCTTCCTCAGAGCCCTAAAATGTCACATTTGCTTCAGATTGGTGGAAAAGATAATAAGGGCCGTATATAGCAACTAACCCAGGTACTATTGTCAGGTTGGCCCATTGTTGCAGAGGCACCTGCGAAGAACTCTGGTTCTGTGTTTGACAAGAAATAACTTCTCTCCCAGTGGCTCCCACTGAGTGCAGGATGAGGACAAGGGAGATGCAGGTGGAGCTTTTAAGGGGGGGGGGCAGAGATGGGGTTTGTATGCAGAGATCAAAGCTAAAGAGGGGTGAAAGTGAGATGTGAATGGAGGATTCAGAGGTTAGCAGCTATGGATGAAGGATGACCCCCTGCACTCTGTGTGTAGCGCACCCCGAGCTCTGCACTCTGTAAATAATGCACTCCTGGTATTTAATGCCCATATAAGACCCTCCCACTATTTGTGAAATTTGACCACACCCACTATTTGATGCAGTTTGAAGGGTGTGTGGGGTGAAAGACGGGTTTTGGGGGGGAGGGGGGTGGTCATGGTTGAGTTCCTGCACCTATTTTCTGAGAAAAAAAGCCCTGGTGCCTCCTATGGGGTTTTGCCTGATACTCTTGATGAGCCACACTGCTTCCCCATTTTCCCTTTTCCTTCACGTCTTTTATGTAATGTATATTGGCATCATAGGCGTGCGCAAAGGGTGTGCCAGGTGTGCCTGGGCACACCCTAATCACCCCTTGTGGTGCAGATTCCCCCTGTTTAGACCCCTGATATTTCACCAAAGCTCCCTAACTGTGCTAACAAAAAAAAAACAAAATTGTAAAAAAGAATAAAAAATAACAATAGAACTACAGACACCAATCTCTACCCTACTGACACCATCAGTATATACACAGGGATATGTGTTTGGGCTTTGGGGTGCACACCCTAATGCAATAGGCTGCGCACACATATGATTGGCATGAACATTGGTAGTCTTCATTTGGAGAATGTGGTACAGGGGGACAACAGGGGAGCACAGTTGGAAGGGAGGGATAGAGCGTTGTCACTCTATATTAGGAAGCACCTTGACAGAATAATATTGTTTTAAAGAAAGCTGCAAATAAAAATGTAAAAAATGGATGCGGAAATGGCTAAAGCTTATATGAGATTTTATTGATTGGGTTTACATAAACTCTAATGTTCTTCCAGCACATACAGGCATCCAAGGGGCAGTTTGGTCAGAAGCCAACAAACCTTTCAAACCTTGCTAATGGGAACTGGAGCAGATGGAGGAAGCCTGCATAAACATGCAAAGAACACCAAGATTCCACCCATTGGCAAGAATTGAGTACAGGGCCCCGGAGCTGCAAGACCAAAGCGCTCCCCCTTTGACCACTGTGCCGCCTGCCCCGTGGACTGCATTCAGCTGCGAGACACGGTGTAGACTCAGGCTTATATAAACACAGCAGTCTCTTCGCTCCACTTAGCACATTGATTATGCATAACCGTACCTTCGGGGCGCTCCCCGCTGAATTATGTATAACTATGTTCTTGTGATGAATACGGAGAAGGCATTTCATGCATTGAGAGACGAGTAATTAATCCAAACCAGATTGTTGTTTGGTAAACTTTTGCTTATTAGTGGCTGCATTTGAAGCAATATGGAGATTGTCTCCCTTGAAAGACGACGATTTCAATGCCGTGAATAAGAAAAGACGAAATTTAACCCCCCAGAGGAGAACGTTACAAGAACGGCGGAGGAGTCATCTCTGCATTCGTCTGCTTTTATCAGAAATGTCTTATGCCTTCTGCATAATGCTGTTTGTACGTCGGCATTACAAATAGAGTCTTGTATGGAATTAAAACATTATTACAAATGGTGGATTTTATAGGATAATACATTGTTACAAAAAGAGTATTATATAACATTTTAAAACAGTTATTACAAAAAAAAAAAAAAAAGGATTTTATAATATAATACATTGTTACAAAGAGTGTATAATATAGAACAGGACATTGTTACAAATAGAATCTTACATACAATGATACAGTATATTAACTACCTCAATACTGGGCACTTAAACCCCCTTCCTTCCCAGACCAATTTTCAGCTTTTAGCGCTGTTGCATTTTGAATGACAATTGCGTGGTCATACAACATTGTACCTAAACCAAATTTGTGTCATTTTCCCCCCCACAAATAGAGCTTTCTTTTGGTGGTATTTGATCACCGCAAGGTTTTTTTATTTTTTGGTGCACAAAAAAAAAAAAAAACAAAATGTTTGAAAAAAAACAAAACGTTTTTTTGTTTAGGTTATAAAATTTTGTAAATAGATATGTTTTTTCCTGCACTGATGAGCACTGATGAGGCCGCACTGACAGGCACTGATGAGGAGGCACTGATGGGGTGGCACTGATATGCAGCACTGATGGGCACTGATAGGTAGCACTGATAGGTAGCACTGATATGCAGCATTGGTGGGCACTGATAGGCAGCGCTGATGGGCACTGATGGTCACTGATCGGCGGCACTGATGAGCCCTGATAGATGGCACTGATGGGCACTGATCAGCGGCACTGATTGGCACTGATAGGCACTGATGGGCGGCACTGTTGGGCACTGATAGGCAGCACTGGTGGGCAATAATGGGCACTGGTGGGCGGCACTGATAGATGGCAATAATGGGCACTGGTGGGAAGCACTGATAGATGGCATTGGTGGGCAGCACTGGCAGGCTCTCTGAGCCCTGATTGCCATCCCCGGTGGCCATGGGGGGCATCCCTGGTGGTCATGGGTGGGCATCCCTGGTGGCTCTAGTGGCACCCCCCCCCCCCCCCCCCAGGGCTGCACTGGTAATCAATGTTCTGATTACCAGCACAGACCCCCCCCCCCCCCTGTGATCAGTGAGTAATTAGAAAAACTCACTGATCCCCTGGCTGCAGCACAGATTGTCTTCTTCTTCTCACTGACAGGATCTGTGTGAGGAGAAAAAGAGATCAAAGCCGTTACAACGGCTGTATTGACATTACATGATGGCTGTGATTGGACACAGCCGTCATGTGATCAGGAGGGCCAATCACAGGGCCCTCCTGCCAAAACTTGTTGCTCTGTGTCCGAGGGACACAGGCACATCGAGATCGCGCCCCGCTGCACGTGCCCGCGGCGGCGCAATCTCGCTCATTCTGCAGGACGTTCGGGAACGTCCGATCAGAAGGACGAGACTCCCACCCGGCCGTATATGTACAGTGGCCGGGTGGGAGGTGGTTAATAATAATATTATTATTAATAATAATGATACAGTATAACAGACAGAGTATGATAAACCTGAATGTACCAGGAGCAGCTGCAGGAGCCGATATTAACCACTTGCCAACTTCCCTTTAGCAGTTTAACTGCTACAGGGCGGCTGCTGTGTGCAGGATCCTGTATATGTACATGATTCCGCACTTCTGGTTAGCAGGCGTGACTGCACTGCCGACGGCTCTCTCCTGCTGTGATTATGCACAGCAGGAGCTCATTAGTGGGTACCACAGACTCGACGTCCGCCGGCACCCGCCAATTATTCGTTACACAGGCAGAACAGCAGTCTGCCTATGTAAACAAGGCAGATCGCCATTCTGTCAGTACAGAAGGCATGGCTCCTGTGTTCCTGCAAAGCAGGATCATGGATTCATGCCTTCCCTTAGTAAAAGCACCTCCCACAAAGCGCACAAATACTGGCTAGGCACACATTTAACCATTTGCTTGCCCCTGATGTTAACCTCTTCCCAGTCATTAGTACAGTGAGTATTTTTAGCCCTTATTACTGATCACTATAGCCAATCAATATACGCTTATTGGGATTTTTGTTTTACCAAAAATATTGAAGGGCTGAGGGCTCTACCCAACTACTAATTCAGTTATCTCATAAGTGAGTGGCAAGGTTTTTGATGTGTTTCTTGCGAGATTTGGGCCACCCTTAAGTGTGATCACTGGTAAGCCACTTCTCTCTTACAAACGCCTTATGAGCCTCGTGGCCTTTCTGGTGAATATACCTGATCAACATCTCTGGTTACAAACTCTTCTTTTTATCCATTAGCGGTAAATATAATTATCCTTTTCTGAAAACAAACATAGAAATTCATATATATATATATTGCTTATAACGTTTGTATATATATTGCAGATGTAAAAATACCCCCCTGAAGAAGACCACTACTCCTGCTTTATAGGTCGAAACGTGTCTGAGTCAATATGCTGTAGTATCCGTTTGTAACTATGCATGGTTTTTTTATTCGCTGTTGGATATCTTTTTATCAATATTTTTGTAAACCAAAGCTCATACTTTCATTCTTGGAAAACCTATTTCATAGCAGAATTGTAAAATAAAAGAATCTTTTGTACTTTTATAAATACTTGTCCTTTGGAATGAATTGCTGCTAATAAAAAACCTCTTTAACCACTTAAGCCCCGGAGGATTTGGCTGCTAAAGGACCAGGGTTTTTTTTGCGATTTTTTACTGCGTGACTTTAACGGACAATTGCGCGGTCGTGCGACGCTGTACCTAAACGAATTTGACGTCCTTTTTTTCCCACAAACAGAGCTTTCTTTTGGTGGTATTTGATCACCTGTGCGATTTTTTGATCACGCGCTATAAACAAAAAAAGAGCGTAAATTTTGCAAAAATAACAATATTTTTCACATTTTTTATATGAAATTCCCCAAAAAAAATGTAAAAATCAAAATTTTTTAACATTTTTCGGCCAATTTGTTTTATGCTACATATGTTTGTTAAAAAAAATCGCAAAAAGCGTATTTTGATTGGTTTGCGCACAAGTTATCGCGTTTACTAACAAAGGGAAAGATTTTTGTCATTTTTGGTGGTTTTTTTTTTTAACGCGTAATGGCGGCGATCTGCGATTTTTTTTTTCGGTACTGCGACATTGCGGCGGACAGATCGGACCCTTGACTGACATTTTTGGGGGTACCAGTGACATTACTGCAGTAATCAGTGCTATACATATGCACTGTTACTGCAAAAATGACACTGGCAGGGAAGGGGTTAACTTTATTGGACAGGGAGGGGTTAAGTGTGTCCTAGGGGCGTGATTCTAACTGTGCAGGGACATTGCTATTGGTGTAAAAGCAAAGATCAACAGTTCTACATAGTAGAACGGTCAGATCTTCACTTTTACACAGGGAGCAATGACAGGCAGCTTGTTTACACAAGCCGCTCTGTCTTTCTCCCTTCACAGGAGCGATCGCAGTGTGACTGGCGGACATCGAGTCCGCCGGTCACACGCACTGACTTGCCTGTGAACGAGCCGCGGCGGGCGCGCGCCTCGGCGGGCGCGCGCCCGCCCGCGATAGGCTCGCAAGTCAGTGACAGGCGAGTGACGTACCGATACGTCACTCTGCCTGGCCGGGGCTGACCGCCGCAGTATATAGTCGTGCGGCGGTCGGCAACCGGTTAATGTTTATTTGGGTATACAGCCTCCGAAAAAGCTCCTAGTTCAAATCTGTTGTCTTCTAAGTGGTTAAGTGGAACCCTATGACAGAATTAAAAAAAACTAATGGCATGGGGTGCCCCCCAAAATCTATACCAGTCCCATATCTGAGCATGCAGCCTTGCAGGATGGGGGGGGGGGGGACGAGCAAGAACCCATCCTCCCCTCCTGAACCATACCAGGTCGCTTGCCCTAAACATGGGGAGGGTGCTCTGGGGTGCCCCCCAAAACACCTTGTCCCCATGTTGATGGGGACAAGGGCCTCTTCCCAACTACCCTGGGCTTTGGTTGTGGGGGGTCTGCAGCAGGGGGGGGGGCTTATCAGAATCTGGAAGCCCCCTTTAACAAGGTGGCCTCCAGATCCTGGCCCCACCCTATGTGAATGGGTATTGGGTACATCGCACCCCTACCCATTCACCAAAAAAGTGTACAAAAAAAAATAAACACAAAAGACAGTTTTTGACAAGTCCTCAAGGGCCTCTTCCCAACTACCCTGGGCTGTGGTTGTGGGGGGTCTGCAGCGGGGGGGGGGGGGGCTTATCAGAATCTGGAAGCCCCCTTTAACAAGGTGGCCCCCAGATCCTGGCCCCACCCTATGTGAATGGGTATTGGGTACATCGCACCCCTACCCATTCACCAAAAAAGTGTACAAAAAAAAATAAACACAAAAGACAGTTTTTGACAAGTCCTCAAGGGCCTCTTCCCAACTACCCTGGGCTGTGGTTGGTTGTGGGGGGTCTGCAGCGGGGGGGGGGGGGCTTATCGGAATCTGGAAGCCCCCTTTAACAAGGAGGCCCCTAGATCCTTGCCCCACCCTATGTGAATGGGTATCGGGGACATCGTACCCCTACCCATTCACCAAAAAAGTGTACAAAAAATAAACACAAAAGACAGTTTTTGACAAGTCTTTTATTCAAAAATAAAATAAATAGTGTCCCTCGATATAAATCCATCGTCCATAACGACGCCCGCCACACCCGAAAAATAAAAAAAAAAATTGAAAGACGCTTCCGCCTCTTCTGAGGCGTACCTGATGAATGATGCTTTTGAGCTTTGACAGCTCTTTTATAGACAAGGGGCGGGGCCACCCAATTACATTACCCGGTGGCACCGCCCTCTTCTGACATCACGTGCTCCCCATATTTAATATTGGTGTCTATGGGAGATATATGTATCAGCTTGGCATGGCACTGTTCCCCATCTTTAACCACTAGCCGACTGCTCACGTTGGTGCTACTGCAGCAGAGCGGCTCGGCTGGGTCCATCGACGTAGACCTACATCGCTGGACTCCTCCCTCTCTTGGCGGCACAGACACAGCGGGAGACGGGCCAGGGGAGGAGAGGCGGTGATCACCGCCGCTCTTCCCCGATCGTCTGGGAAAGACTGAGGAAATCCGCCTACTTGTGTAAACAAAGAGGCGGATCTCCTATGTGACAGACAGGGACAGATCACAGGATTCAGCATAGCTGAACCTGCGATCTGTGTCTGTGTCACACAGTCCCCTCCCCCCACACACGTCAGTAAGCATGAGGCACACATTTAACCCCTTGATCACCAACAGTGTTAACCCCTTCCCTGCCAGTGCCATTATTACAGTGACAGTGCATATTTTTAGCACTGATTACTGTAGTAATGTCACCGGTCCCCCCAAAAGTGTCAAAAATGTCAGTTAGGGGTCCGATCTGTTTGCCGCAATGTCGCAGTCCTGCAAAAAAAAATGTAGATCGCCGCCATTATTAGTAAAAAAAAAATAAACAATAAAAATGACATAAATCTTTCCTGTAGTTAGTAAACGCGATAACTTTTGTGCAAACCAATCAAAATACGCTTATTGTAATTTTTTTTACCAAAAATTTGTAGCAGAAAACAAATTGGCCTAAAATGTTAAAAAATTTTGATTTGTAAATTTTTTGGGGGAATGTTATATATCAGAATGTGAAAAATATTGTTGTTTTTTTTTTCAAAATTGTCGCACTTTTTTTCAAAAATTAAAAAATTAAAAATCGCACAGGTGATCAAATACCACCAAAAGAAAGCTCTGTTTGTGGGGGAAAAAAAGGACATCAATTTAATTTGGGTACAGCGTCGCAATTGTCCGTTAATGTGCCGAATCGCAAAATATGGCCTGGTCAGGAAGGGGGTAAAATCTTCCGGTCTTAAAGTGGTTAAAAATACGCTCATTGAGAATTTTTTTTGTCAAAGACATGTAGCTAAATACATTTTGGCCAAAATATATGACAAAAATTGAATATATTGGATATTTTTTAACTGTCAAAGTAGAAAATGTCAATTTGTTTTGCAAAATGTTCGCTATTTTCTTATTAATATCGAAAAAAATTAAAAGCGCAGAGGTGATCAAATACCACCAAAAGAAAGCTCTGTTTGTGGGGAAAAAAAGGACGTAAATTTAGTTTGGGTACAGGGTTGCATGACCGCGCAATTGTCAGTTAAAGTTGCACAGTGCCGAATCGCAAAAAGTGGCCTGGACGTAAAGCAGGAAAATCCTCCGGTGGTAAAGTGGTTAACATTGGTGTCTATGGGAAATATTGATCAGCTTGGCATGACACTGTTCCCCGTCTTTAAATTTTAATGCAAGCAGTGTAAGTACCTGAATTTTACCTGGTATAAACCTCTTGCATTTCCTGTACAGCAGAGCTCATTCGAACCGAGAAAGAAGCAGCAGAAGGACCCAATCTGTTTTGCTGCAGTGCAAATGTTTTAATATAGGAAATACAGGGCATGCTGACAGAAGGAGATCAAAGTGACAGAGAGATGAGCTCATCAGTCTGCTGGTTCTCCTTTAACCGCTTGCCGACCGCCGCAAGTAAATTTACTGCGGCGGTCAGCCCCTCACAGGCAGAGTGACGTTAATTAACGTCGCTAGCCTGCGAGGCTCTAGGGAGCGAGCGTGCGCCGCAGAAGGCGTGCTCCCGCTTGGTCACGGACCCCCCCCCCCCCCTGCGTGTGCCCGGTGGACCCGATATCCGCTGGGCACTCGCGATTGTCCATTACACCGGGAGAAAGGCAGGCAGCTAATGTAAACAAAGCCGCCTGTCATTCTTCCCCGTGTAGGAACGGAGATCATACGGTCCTGCTATGTAGGACCGTTGATCTCTGTTCTTACACCAGTAGCCACAGCCAATCACAGTAAGAAGCACGCCCCTAGGGACACACTTAACCCCTCCCTTTCAAAACAAGTTAACCCCTTCACTGCCAGTGTAATTTTTACAGTAACAGTGCATATGTATAGCACTGATTCAGAGTTGTATAAAGTACTCAAAACTAGTGTTGAGCGAACACGGACTGTATTATTCGTGTTCGTACCGAATAATTGGATTTTTTGTACCCGAACACGGACACGGACACTTTACTGTATGTTCGGGTAAAAATCCGTGTTCGGTCGTTTTATTTCCGGGTTTTGCATGCTTTGGCGCTCTTTTCATGGCGGGCTTTCAACAGCCAATCAACAATCGTTTAACTGGTGTGCCTTAAGCCATCCCAGCCATGCCTGCAAATGTCTCAGTAGCTGTGATTGGCCGTCTGAAGCATGTGACCAAGTCTTTATAAGTTCGAGGCAGCCGCAGCGGCGTCATTATGCTGCTTAGATTCAGGGACAGAGCACACATCAACGTGCTGGCTGCTGATTAGGGAAAGATAGGCAGGAGAAAACCATTTGTGTCCGGATAGAATTGAGGGACAGGTCGGAGTGTTTAGGCAGGGCGAGTTGTAGGCATTTTAGGGATAGAGTCTGCTGAATTATATAGGGTCAGTGTCTTCTACAAACTACAATCGATATTGCTGTGTGGGGGGTGGGGTCTGCACTCAATCCTGATCTACGATCTCTTCTCAATCCTGTTAGGGACAGAGTCTGCTGAATTTTAGGGAAACTGTGTTCTACAAACTACAATCGATATTGCTGTGTGGTGTGGGATTGGAGATAGGCAGGTGTCAGTGATCCACATCCATTTTTCTGTGTGTGAGCTGCAGTGAACACAATCTTTTTGGGCTGCAGTGAACACAATCTTTTTGGGCTGCAGTGAACACAATCTTTTTGGGCTGCAGTGAACACAATCTTTTTGGGGTGCAGTGAACAAAATCTTTTTGGGGTGCAGTGAACACAATCCTTTTTGGTGTGCAGTGAACACAATCTTTGTGGGGTGCAGTGAACAAAATCCTTTGTGGGGTGCAGTGAACACAATCTTTTTGGGGTGCAGTGAACAAAATCCTTTTTGGGGTGCAGTGAACAACATCCTTTTTGGGGTGCAGTGAACACAATCTTTTTGGGGTGCAGTGAACAAAATCCTTTGTGGGGTGCAGTGAACACAATCTTTTTGGGGTGCAGTGAACACAATCTTTTTGGGGTGGAGTGAACAACATCCTTTTTGGGGTGCAGTGAACAAAATCCTTTTTGGGGTGCAGTGAACAAAATCATTTTTGGGGTGCAGTGAACACAATCTTTTTGGGGTGCAGTGAACACAATCTTTGTGGGGTGCAGTGAACACAATCTTTTTGGGGTGGAGTGAACAACATCCTTTTTGGGGTGCAGTGAACAACATCCTTTTTGGGGTGCAGTGAACACAATCTTTTTGGGGTGCAGTGAACACAATCTTTGTGGGGTACAGTGAACAGAATCTTTGTGGGGTGCAGTGAACACAATCTTTGGGGGGTACAGTGAACACAATCTTTGTGAGGTGCAGTGAACACAATCTTTGTGGGGTGCAGTGAACACAATCATTGTGGGGTGCAGTGAACTCAATCTTTGTGGGGTACAGTGAACACAATCTCATACTGAAGGTTTGAGGGTGCTGCCTGTTCCATACTCCCCCTACTCCTCATCTAGCCTTTTAGGGGTACAAACAATAGTAATTGGGGCCTAGTGTGGTTGTGTACGTGTGATATACATACACTTTTTTGGGATCATATTTTCTATTCCGCTATTTAATCAAAAACCTTTGGGGATCAGTTAAATTGGGGGATAGTCTGTGTTGGTACGTGTGAGAGAGATCCACCTTTCCAAGTTGTTGAGGTTCATCTCATACTTCTGAAGGTTTGAGGGTGCTGCCTGTTCCATACTCCCCCTACTCCTAGCCTTTTAGGGGTACAAACAATAGTAATTGGGGCCTAGTGTGGTTGTGTACGTGTGATATACATACACTTTTTTGGGATCATATTTTCTATTCCGCTATTTAATCAAAAACCTCTGGGGATCAGTTAAATTGGGGGATAGTCTGTGTTGGTACGTGTGAGAGAGATCCACCTTTCCAAGTTGTTGGGGTTCATCTCATACTTCTGAAGGTTTGAGGGTGCTGCCTGTTCCATACTCCCCCTACTCCTAGCCTTTTAGGGGTACAAACAATAGTAATTGGGGCCTAGTGTGGTTGTGTACGTGTGATATACATACACTTTTTTGGGATCATATTGTCTATTCCGCTATTTAATCAAAAACCTTTGGGGATCAGTTAAATTGGGGGATAGTCTGTGTTGGTACGTGTGAGAGAGATCCACCTTTCCAAGTTGTTGGGGTTCATCTCATACTTCTGAAGGTTTGAGGGTGCTGCCTGTTCCATACTCCCCCTACTCCTAGCCTTTTAGGGGTACAAACAATAGTAATTGGGGCCTAGTGTGGTTGTGTACGTGTGATATACATACACTTTTTTTGGATCATATTTTCTATTCCGCTATTTAATCAAAAACCTTTGGGGATCAGTTAAATTGGGGGATAGTCTGTGTTGGTACGTGTGAGAGAGATCCACCTTTCCAAGTTGTTGGGGTTCATCTCATACTTCTGAAGGTTTGAGGGTGCTGCCTGTTCCATACTCCCCCTACTCCTAGCCTTTTAGGGGTACAAACAATAGTAATTGGGGCCTAGTGTGGTTGTGTACGTGTGATATACATACACTTTTTTGGGATCATATTTTCTATTCCGCTATTTAATCAAAAACCTTTGGGGATCAGTTAAATTGGGGGATAGTCTGTGTTGGTACGTGTGAGAGAGATCCACCTTTCCAAGTTGTTGGGGTTCATCTCATACTTCTGAAGGTTTGAGGGTGCTGCCTGTTCCATACCCCCCCTACTCCTCATCTAGCCTTTTAGGGGTACAAACAATAGTAATTGGGGCCTAGTGTGGTTGTGTACGTGTGATATACATACACTTTTTTTGGATCATATTTTCTATTCCGCTATTTAATCAAAAACCTTTGGGGATCAGTTAAATTGGGGGATAGTCTGTGTCGGTACGTGTGAGAGAGATCCACCTTTCCAAGTTGTTGGGGTTCATCTCATACTTCTGAAGGTTTGAGGGTGCTGCCTGTTCCATACTCCCCCTACTCCTCATCTAGCCTTTTAGGGGTACAAACAATAGTAATTGGGGCCTAGTGTGGTTGTGTACGTGTGATATACATACACTTTTTTTGGATCATATTTTCTATTCCGCTATTTAATCAAAAACCTTTGGGGATCAGTTAAATTGGGGGATAGTCTGTGTTGGTACGTGTGAGAGAGATCCACCTTTCCAAGTTGTTGGGGTTCATCTCATACTTCTGAAGGTTTGAGGGTGCTGCCTGTTCCATACTCCCCCTACTCCTCATCTAGCCTTTTAGGGGTACAAACAATAGTAATTGGGGCCCAGTGTGGTTGTGTACGTGTGATATACATACACTTTTTTGGGATCATATTTTCTATTCCGCTATTTAATCAAAAACCTTTGGGGATCAGTTAAATTGGGGGATAGTCTGTGTCGGTACGTGTGAGAGAGATCCACCTTTCCAAGTTGTTGGGGTTCATCTCATACTTCTGAAGGTTTGAGGGTGCTGCCTGTTCCATACCCCCCCTACTCCTCATCTAGCCTTTTAGGGGTACAAACAATAGTAATTGGGGCCTAGTGTGGTTGTGTACGTGCGAGATACATACACTTTTTTTGATCATATTTCCTACTCCGCTATTCAATAAAAACCTTTGAGGATCAATTGAATTGCGGGATAGTCTGTGTCGGTACGTGTGAGAGAGATCCACCTTTCCAAGTTGTTGGGGTTCATCTCATACTTCTGAAGGTTTGAGGGTGCCGCCTGTTCCATACTCCCCCTACTCCTCATCTAGCCTTTTAGGGGTACAAACAATAGTAATTGGGGCCCAGTGTGGTTGTGTACGTGTGATATACATACACTTTTTTGGGATCATATTTTCTATTCCGCTATTTAATCAAAAACCTTTGGGGATCAGTTAAATTGGGGGATAGTCTGTGTCGGTACGTGTGAGAGAGATCCACCTTTCCAAGTTGTTGGGGTTCATCTCATACTTCTGAAGGTTTGAGGGTGCTGCCTGTTCCATACCCCCCCTACTCCTCATCTAGCCTTTTAGGGGTACAAACAATAGTAATTGGGGCCTAGTGTGGTTGTGTACGTGCGAGATACATACACTTTTTTTGATCATATTTCCTATTCCGCTATTCAATAAAAACCTTTGAGGATCAATTGAATTGCGGGATAGTCTGTGTCGGTACGTGTGAGAGAGATCCACCTTTCCAAGTTGTTGGGGTTCATCTCATACTTCTGAAGGTTTGAGGGTGCTGCCTGTTCCATACTCCCCCTACTCCTCATCTAGCCTTTTAGGGGTACAAACAATAGTAATTGGGGCCCAGTGTGGTTGTGTACGTGTGATATACATACACTTTTTTTGGATCATATTTTCTATTCCGCTATTTAATTTAACTGGGCCTCCATGCGAGACCTGTGTGCCTTGTTGCGCTGTTTTGAGTACTCCACCAACATGGCCAGTGGCAATGACGCCGTTCTCAGCTTAACTATCCCACTTCCATGCCTCCTTGAAAAAACAATTCGGGCGATGATGGAAGAGGATGTGGCACAGGATGAGGAGGAGGAGGAGGATGAAGAGGTAACATTTCCAAGGCTTTCAGGGCAGTCATTCGCAAGGGGCTCCGAGGGTGGGTTCCTGCACACGCAAACGCCAGGGACGCAATTGTCCAGCAGGGGCACAGTTCTGGAGGATGAGGAGGAGGAGGAGCTGGAGGAGGAGATGGAACCATGTTCACAGCAGGGTGGCACCCAGGCCAGCTCATGGCCATCACTGGTGCGTGGCTGGGGGGATACAGAGGACACGGACGATACACCTCCCACAGAGGACAGCCTTTCGTTGCCTCTGGGCAGCCTGGCACACATGAGCGATTACATGCTGCAGTGTCTCCACAACGACCGCCGAGTTGCCCACATTCTAACTTGTGCTGATTACTGGGTGGCCACGCTGCTGGATCCCCGTTACAAGGACAACGTACCGTCCTTAATTCACTCACTGGAGCGCGATCGCAAGATGCGCGAGTACAAGCGCACGCTGGTAGACGCCATGCTGCTGGCATTCCCATCTGACAGCGGGGCCACAGTGGAAGCACAAGGCAGAGGAGGAGGAGGAGGAGGTCGCCAACGCAACCAGGGCACCGCCAGCACCTCAGAAGGCAGGGTTAGCATGGCCGAAATGTGGAAAAGCTTTGTCAGCACGCCACAACAAACAGCAGCACCAGCAGCTCAGATGGAACGTCTTAGCAGGAGGCAGCATTTTACCAACATGGTGGAGCAGTATGTGTGCACACGCCTACATGTAGTGAATGACGGGTCTGCCCCCTTCAACTTCTGGGTCTCCAAATTGGGCACATGGCTTGAGCTTGCCCTTTACGCCTTGGAGGTGCTGGCGTGCCCTGCAGCCAGTGTATTATCTGAACGGGTATTTAGCACGGCTGGGGGCGTTATAACAGACAAGCGCAGCCGCCTGTCCAGAGACAATGTGGACAAGCTCACGTTCATTAAAATGAACCAGGCATGGATCCCACGGGACTTTTCCGTACCTTATGCAGAATAGCAATGGATACCGACCTTACCCACCCATTGTTCCATTTTTGCTCTTTCTCACTCTTTTGGGGTGTACCCTCATTTAAAATTTTTGAAAAGAAGCAGTGTTGGCTACCTCGTCCTCCTCCTCAGGGCCAGATTAATGTAGGGGCTATTGGAGCTGCAGCTCCAGGCCCCTACCTTTTATATAGGCCCCGGGTTGGCCATATTCACTGTTACCGCTCTTCTGTCACTTGTAAACACAGAAGTCTGGCTTCTATGCTCGCTTCCCCAGGCAGCACCCTCAGAACCTCCCCACACAGCGTGAAGGCCGGACAAGGAGGGACAGTTGGCGATGCATGGATGTGTTTATGGGCTTCAGAGACAGCATCCCATGTTGAATTAGGCATGCATGGCTGCACCCTTCCTCCTCTGGGTGCATGGCAAGGCACGGCCCTTAAGGCCCTTCAAAATCCTCAGCACCAAGCCCATGATGCTGTTAATCCGGCCCTGGTCCTCCTCCACCGCCGCTTCCACCTACACCGCCCATAGGTGTGCGCAGCCTATTGCATTAAGGTGTGCACCCCAAAGTTGAAATACACATGCATGTGTTTGCCAGCAGGGAGAGTAATGTATCGGGGCCATGTACCTGTAGGCAAGGAGAAATAGAGCAGAGCAGGTCCCAGGGAGATCTTTCCCATCTCCTCACTGGCAATGCTATGTGCCCTAGGTGATTAGGGTGTGCCCAGGCACACCCAGCACACCCTGTGCGCACGCCTATGTCATCACCGCCACATCCACCACCACCTCAACCTCCCTCCTACTCCATATGGGCCTCGTCCTTCAGAGATGAAGAAGAACATTGTTTTATTTTTCTGTTTTTTTTTGTTGTTTTAAGTTATTTCCCTATCCACATTTGTTTGCAGAGCACTTGCCATGCTCTTAATTACGTTTTGCTGCCATTTGCAGCACTCTAGCCCTTTCCTTTGGTGTTTTAGAGCCATTTTAGTGCCTTAAAGTTCGGGTCCCCATTGACTTCAATGGGGTTCGGTGTCCGGGAAAAGTTCGGTAAAAGTCCGGGACACGGACCCGGACTTTTTTTTAAAGTTCGGCCGAACCCGTCGAACACGGACATCTAGGTGTTCGCTCAACCCTACTCAAAACCCATACTTGAGTAAAAGTACAAGTGCTCGATCAAAAAGTGACTTGAGTAGAAGTACTAAAGTATTCAACATTTTTTGTACTTAAGTATTGCAAGTAGTTTTTTTTTTAATTTTTGCTACTCAAGTACTGAAAGTAAAAGTACCAGTACTGTGTTATGTAGTTATTAAAGAAAGAAGTCAAAAGTTTGAACATCATATTGTTTTTTATTATTTCAAATGCAGCTTTTATTTATACATACAGTAGCATTTATTTTCGTATGCGCTGATAATACACATGTTTTGAGCTTCATGAAACCTGCCATCTACTGTTCTGGCAGTGGTAATTTTTATAATAGTAACGAGTAACTATGCAGCACAAAAAAAAAATATCGGAGTAGAAGTATTGAAATCATTGAAAAAATGTAGTGAAGTAAAAGTGGAAGTAGGAGAAAAAAATTATACTCTAGGAAAGTACAGATACCGCCTTTCCATACTTAAGTACAGTAGTGAAGTAGTTCTACTTAGTTACTATTAGGCTTGTGACGGTATCAGATTTTCATGCTGCGATTAATTGATTAAGGTTTTGCCACGGTATACGGTATTATCACGGTATTCTATTATTAAATTTAAATTATTAAATTTCCACCTCACTTCAATTTCATTGCTGAATTTAGGGGCTTTGGTTCACTTATGCACATTATTATATAGTCAGTCAGTACAGACTCTGTGAACCAGGCCTAAAATAGGTCATCAAGCAGTGTCTGGCCTAACTGGTGATAACTGGTTCTGGCGCTCGGCTCCGATCCGATGGCCTGGTCATTAAGAGGGCAAATCCTTGTGGTCAAGAAGTGGTTAAACCTGAAGGAGGTGTTGTTTATAAATTACTTTACTATTGCTTTAGGCCTGGTTCACATGTATGCGGGTTGGTGGTTCACATTTGCACAGGCATAGCAGCCCATTGATTTGAATGGGCTGCTATGCCCTCATTTTCCGCAGAAAAAAGGTGCATGCAGCATTTTTTTAAAATTCAGTGGCCTTGAAATCCATCCTGCTTTTGCACCATGCGACTAACCTGCAGTTCCTGCTCTGGCAAGCTTTCTGCATTTTTTGTATACGTGGGCACGGCATTTAAAAATAAACAGTTTGCGTGTGCAGCAACGGCAGGTAAGTCGCATGGTGCAAAAGAAGGATGGATTTCATGGCCACTGCATTTTTTTAAATTCTGCATGCACCTTTTTTCAGCTGAAAACGCAGGCATAGCAGCTCAAGCCCATTCACATCAATGGGCTGCTATGCCTGTGCAAATGTGGGCCCCCAACCCGCATACATGTGAACCAGGCCTAAAGCAATAGTAAAGTCATTAATTGGTTAAACCTGCAGGAGGACCGGTGTTTTTATCTATTAATGACTTTACTATTGCTTTAGGCCTGGTTCACATGTATGCGGGTTGGGGGCCCACATTTGCACAGGCATAGCAGCCCATTGATGTGAATGGGCTTGAGCTGCTATGCCTGCGTTTTCAGCTGAAAAAAGGTGCATGCAGAATTTAAAAAAATGCAGTGGCCATGAAATCCATCCTTCTTTTGCACCATGCGACTTACCTGCCGTTGCTGCACACGCAAACTGTTTATTTTTAAATGCCGTGCCCACGTATACAAAAAATGCAGAAAGCTTGCCAGAGCAGGAACTGCAGGTTAGTCGCATGGTGCAAAAGCAGGATGGATTTCAAGGCCACTGAATTTAAAAAAAATGCTGCATGCACCTTTTTTCTGCGGAAAATGAGGGCATAGCAGCCCGTTCAAATCAATGGGCTGCTATGCCTGTGCAAATGTGGGCCGCCAACCCGCATACATGTGAACCGCCAACCCGCATACATGTGAACCACCAACCCGCATACATGTGAACCAGGCCTAAAGCAATAGTAAAGTCATTAATAGATAAAAACACCGGTCCTCCTGCAGGTTTAACCACTTCTGGATCGCAAGGATTTGCCCCTTTAAAGACCAGGCCATCGGATCAGAGCGCCAGGACCAGTCATCACCAGGTAGGCCAGACACTGCTTGATGGCTATATAATAATGTAATGTGGGCTGCTAGGCGTGTGTGTGTGTATATATATATTTATTAGAGCTGCACGATTCTGGCCAAAATGAGAATCACGATTTTTTAGCTTGGAATAAAGATCACGATTCTCTCACGATTCTCTGTGTAACAAAAAAAAAAAAAAAATTGGGATAACTTTACTGTTACGTTTTTTTTTTTTTTTTTTATTCATTAAAGTCTAATCATTGCGTTTGAAAGACTGCTGCGCAAATACAGTGTGACATAAAATATTACAACAATCGCCATTTTATTCTGTAGGGTCTCTGCTAAAAAAATATATAAAATGTTTGGGGGTTCTAAGTACTTTTCTAGCAAAAAAAAAACTGATTTTAACTTGCAAACAGCAAGTGTCAGAAAAAGATCCAGTCTTTAAGAGGTTAAACTTCCTTTCTCCCTGGCAGAGGGAAGGAAAAGATACAAATGTAATCATTTTTGTTTATAGTTACTGGGAGACTTAATGCTGAAAGGTGTTAGCTGAGTGAGTGAATGAGTCATCCAGCTCACTGAAATGTATCAATTCACAAGTCAGGCAGACTTGACAGAGAAACTCGGTATTTTAAAAATGCCACAATAACAATACCGTGGCTATGCAATACCGCGATATATCGAATTACCGAAAACCGGCATATGTCTAGTTACTATACATCTCTGCACTGATTACTGTAGTAATGTCACTGGTAACCCCAAAAGTTTTAAAAATGTCAGTCAAGGGTCCGATCTGTCCGCCGCAATGTCGCAGTCCCGCAAAAAAAATCGCAGATCGCTGCCATTACTCGTTAAAAAAAAAACAACAAAAATCTTTACCTTAGTTAGTAAACGCAATAACGTTTGCGCAAACCAATCAAAATACGCTTTTTGAGATTTTTTTTACCAAACATATGGTAAAAAAAAAATTGGCCTAAAATGTTAAAAAATTTTGATTTTTAAATTTTTTTGGGGGAATTTCATATAAAAAAATGTGAAAAATATTGCTATTTTTGCAAAATTGTCGCTCTTTTTTTCTTTATAGCACATGATCAAAAAATCGCACAGGTGATCAAATACCACCAAAAGAAAGCTCTGTTTGTGGGAAAAAAAGGACGTCAAATTCGTACAGCATCGCACGACCGCGCAATTGTCCGTTAAAGTCACGCAGTGCTGAATCGCAAAATAGGCCCTGGTCAGGAAGGAGGTAAGTGGTTAATACCTCGTGTACACAGGAGGCTAGGAATGTAGGCAGTAAAAAAAGGGAATTGAGCAACTTGTCTGCCCAAACACAAGGGAACAAGTCCACAATCAGTGTAAGTGCTTGTATTTGGTATCAGTCTCTTGCTGCATTTTTACAGCAGAGCTCAGATGAGTAGAGGGAGAAGCATCACAAGGACCCAATCAGTTGTGCTGCAGTGCTTATGTGCCAACACAGGACATGCTGACAGGAGGAGAGAGCAGAGTGACAGACACACGCTGATCCTCTTTAAAACCCTCACTTACATTGGCAGCTAGGGGGAGGCAGTAAAATAGGTACAGTGCACCCGGAAAGTATTCACAGCACTTCACTTTTTACACATGTAGTTATGTTACAGCTTTAGTCTAAAATGTATTCAATTCATTATTTTCCTCAACATTCTACAAACAATCCCCCATAATGAAAACGTGAAAGAAGTTTGTTTTAAATCTTTGAAAATGTATTAAAAATAAAAAATGTAGAATCCCATGTATATAAGTATCACAGTCTTTGCCATGACACTCACAATTGAGCTCAGGTGCCTCTGGTTTCCACTGATCATCCTTGCAATGTTTCAACAACTTGATTGGAGTCCACCTGTGGTAAATTCAGTTGATTGGACATGATTTGGAAAGGAACACATCTGTCTATATAAGGTCCCACAGTTAACAGTGCATGTCAGAGCACAAACCAAGCCATGAAGTCCAAGGGATTGTCTGTAGACCTTCGAGACAGGATTGTATTGAGGCACAGATATGGGGAAGGGTACAAAAAAATGTCTGGAGCCCAATGGCCCAATGAGCACAGTGACCTCCATCATCCCTAAATGGAAGAAGTTTGGAACCACCAGGACTCTTCCTAGAGTGGGCAGCCCGGCCAAACTGAGCGATCGGGGGGAGAAGGGCCTTAGTCAGGGAGGTGAGCTTCAGCGTTTCTTTGTGGAGAGAAGAACAACCATCTCCGCAGTACTCCACCAATCAGGTCTGTATGGTAGAGTAGTCAGACGGAAGCCACTCCTCAGTGAAAGGCACATGACAGCCCACCTGGAGTTTGCCAAAAGGCAACTGAAGGACTCTCAGATCATGAGAAACAAAATTCTCTGGTCTGATAAAACAAATGTAGCACTGCCCCCTAGAGGACTGCTGAGTATTACACTTTCTGGATTCCCCTGGGTTACCCTTAGCAAATGACAGCAGATAAACAGCAATGAAAGTTCTTGGCTCAGTCAATAATCAATCCATGGGATGTTGGGTTTTTGTGTTTTTATTTGGAACTGGGATAGGAGAAGGGATGAGTGGGATACTCCAACTATTAACTATTCACAGTCTGAAGGACAGCTTACTGTAGAATGCGGCAAGGCCGCTGCTTCACCTTGCCACTAAGTTAAGATACTTTAAATGTTCCTGTGTAAATATTCTCTTCAGGGTTCTGAAACTGTCACCCCCTTTACTCTCAATGCCTGTGTGCTGACACCCGTCCGCTGACCCTAGCTTCTGGAGCGGTCCCCCTCCTGGCAGACCCCTGGGTAAGTTCCTCTGTACTCACGGACACTGTTTTTCCAGAGTCACCGTTGCCTCCAAACTCCACTTGTCAGCATTCACTGGACCTTTGGGTTCAGCAACACCTTCAGGTTCACCAGACCAACTGCCTGTGACCACCTTTCACAACTTCAGAAGAACAGAAAGCTGTCACCCTCCTTCTGGGACTTGGCTTCCCACCCAAAGACCCCCTGCCACTTGTGCCCTTGGCTTTTATAGCCAATTCCAGGATGCACCACTGTCTGTGTCAACCCACTGGGACAGCTACACAAGTCTGTGTGTCACTGGCTGGGTTTCCTCCACTGCCCAACATGCCCTCCTATTGGACACAGTGGGGACACTCCCTCAGCCCAGATGAATCACACATGGACACATGCAACAGGCCTAACTAGAAATCCTGCTCCCTGATAAGCAGAAAGAGCAACTAGGTTTTTCCTGCTGCTTTCCTGTTAAGCAGAAAAAGCCAAACAATGTCTACTATCTAGCACCTGACTAGGAGGGTGCTACACAAAGATTGAACTCTTTGGCCTGAACAACAAGCGTCGTGTCTGGAATCTTTCCATAAAGATGACCTGTCACGGCCCATCCTTTCACAAGGGATGTTGTTCATCCCTTGTGATAGCAATAAAGTTAATTTAAAAAAAAAAAAAATGTAAAAAATAAAGTTCCGTATAAAATAAATAATATATATAAAGAAAGAAAAAGTAAAGCGCCCCTGTTCCCCCGTGCTTACTTACGCGGAAATGTGAACGCATACATTACTCCGCAGGCATATGTAAATGGTAAATGCACGTCGCACGACCGTGCAATTGTCAGTTAAAGCAACTCAGTGCCGTATCGCAAAAAAAAAAGCCTGGTCATTAACCACTTAAGCCCCGGAGGATTTGGCTGCTCAAAGACCAGGCCCTATTTTGCGATTCGCCACTGCATGAATTTATCGGACAATTGCACGGTTGTCCCAAATGAAATTGACGTCCTTTTTTTCCCACATATAAAGCTTTCTTTTGGTGGTATTTGATCACCTGTGCAATTTTTATTTTTTGCGCTATAAACAAAAAAAGAGCGACAATTTTGAAAAAATAAGAATATTTTTCAAATTTTTTTTATATAAAAATTCTCCCAAAAAAAAAAATAATTAAAAATCAAAATTTTTTAACATTTTAGGCCAATTTGTTTTCTGCTACATATTTTTGGTAAAAAAAAATCGCAATAAGCGTATTTTGATTGGTTTGCGCAAAAGTTATTGCTAACTACACGAAAGATTTATGTCATTTTTATTGTTTTTTTTTTAAACTAGTAATGGCGGCGATCTGCGATTTTTTTGCGGGACTGCGACATTGCGGCGGACAGATCGGACCCCTAACTGACATTTTTGACACATTTGGGAGTGCCAGTGACATTACTACAGTAATCAGTGATATAAATATGCATGGTTACTGTAAAAATGACACTGGCAGGGAAGGGGTTAACTTTATTGGTGATCAAGGGAATAAGTGTGTCCCTAGGGGTGTGATTCTAACTGACAGGGGGCATGGCTTGTTATATCATCACAGAGACGTACAATCCTACATAGCAGGATCGCATAGCCTCAGTGATGATCTAAGGGAGAATGACAGACGGCTGTGTTTACATCAGCCACCTGCCTTTCTCCCTCTCCTGAGGGAGATCGCAAATGACCTGCGGACATCGGAGCCGCCGGTCACATGCGCTGGCTAGGCAGGGAACGAACTGAGGCGGGAGCGCGCCGGCGGGTGCGCGCCAGCGGGAGCGCGCCGTCCGGGGCGTGCCGGCGGCGGTGCGTGCTTGCCCCCTACAGGCTCGTGGGTGAGGGACGTACCAATACGTCACTTTGCCTGTAGGGGGCTGACTGCCACAGTATATAGTCGTGAGGCAGTCGGCAGGTGGTTAAGGGGGTAAAACCTTCTGGGGCTGAAGTGGTTAAAGTGTTCCTTCCATTTTTATTTTTTAGCAGTGTTTGTAATGTTTGGGGGTCCTAAGTCATTTTCTAGCAAAAAAAAATAGATTTTTACATGTAGGAGAGAAATGTCAGAACTGGCCTGGGTGGGAATTGGTTAAAGTTAAGATTATCACATGGTGAAAGTAGAGCAACCTTTTTCAACCAGGGTGCCGTGGAGTGCCTCCTGGGTTTTTTCAGGGGGGGCTTGGCAAAATGGCAACAAATTGCCACAGGTTTTTACTTTGTAGAATTACAACTCTGGGCACTGTGCGGGTCAATCCACTGGCACCCTGACAACCAGTGACATCACTGGTTGATTAGGAGAATGACGGGTGCTTGCACAACATCCTTATTTACTCCTCCTCATCCCTTCTCCATTAGCACCGGGGTCACATTAACTGAGAGAGAAGAGAAAACCTAGAATACTAGTCCGTACCAGTTTGCAATAGTGGAGGAATACACCATACCCCCCCCCCGACCACACCAGCTCCAGACTGCACACCATACAGCCCCCCGGTCGCCGGCTCACTCACCCTGGACTGGCAGGCAGCGGCTTCCCCCTCAGTCTCCTCCATGGGTCAGGCTTCTCTTGCGTCTCCTCCCTCCTCCTCCTTGGCCAATAGCATGACTTCTCCTTTCGGCCAATCGGGAAACGGGTCTCAGGGCCCACTTCCAGATTGGCCAGGAGGAGAATCCGTGTGACAATTGCGAATATTCATTCACTACTGTCACATAACTGGGTGGACTCAGGGCGCAGTGCTCTGCGCCCCCGGGCCCACCCTTCTTTTGAAGCCTATTACTTCTCAAGAATTATAACTGTGGTTGGCTGTACTTCTATCTTCGCTTGGAACAATATACTCAGTACGTTTGTTTATACCTTTCATTTGCTGTATTATAAAATCTTCAATAAAAACTAGTGAACAATAAAAAAAGAAAAAAAAGAAAAAAAAACCCATTGGAATCCATGCGTCCGGCGCCCTGCATGTAGATAAGGGGGCCGGATGCATGGATACGGGGGGCGGTGCCCCTGCGCCCCCAATGGACGGGCCGCCACTGGTTGAGAAACACTGAAGTAGAGGTTCTTTGGACTAAATTTTGCAAACCTAAATTCTCTAATTTTACTGCAAAATCAAGTGCTAAAATCCCTGCAGAACACATGGCCTATCGTAAGCGCTGATGAGTGGTCATGTGACCCATTTTTTTTTTTTTTTTAAATAACTTGGATATTGATATTAAAGCAAAATTGATGTGGATGGCGGATCGCTGCATCATGACAATGGCACATATAGGATTCATTTTAGGAAACATTCCTGAAAACGACTTTATTTCATCCCAGCACATAATTCTCGACATAAGCATTTGTCATGTCGCAGGTAGCCGGGGAACAAAAGCAGCATTGATAAATGGATCCCTGAAAAACACCGAGCTATATTTTAATTAACCAGAAGTAACACAACGGAATCCGCACAAACCTGATGTATGTATTTTTATAGTGCAATTATACATTTCACTGAGCCGGAAACTTTACAGCTTCCACGGAAATTATTTAACACCCAAAGCCCGGAATATTAACAAGAATAACTCGAGCTGTAAATTTAGTCTGAAAGTTGAACAGCAAGTCGGCGTCACCAATTGTTTGCAGAATGTGATGAAAACCCTTCTGATCCTGCAGGGAACCCCACTGGTCCTTTCTTGAAAGCTTTGGAAAGTGTTGATTGTTTGTGATGCTCGGTGGGTTTAATTAAATGATATCATTGGGATTGTGAGGATTTCTCTTGTGTGCAAAAAAAAAAAAAAAATCCAACAGGAAGCAGAAAAAGGCTAGTGGGTTTTAGTGGGTTTTAACCACTTGACTACAAGGCACTTATACCCCCTTCCTGACCCGGCCAACTTTCAGCTTTCAGCACTGTCACACTTTGAATGACAATTTCTCATGTACCCAAATTACATTTGTATCATTTTTTTTTCACACAGTTGTATTTAATCACCACGGGGGTTTTATTTTTTGCAGGCAGGCAATTTTTTTCCTTCACTGATGTGCGCTGATGAGGCTGCACTGATGGGCACCGATGGACACTGATGAGGCAGCACTGATGGGCACTAATGGACACAGATTAGGCGACACTGATGAGGCAGCATTGGTGGGGCTGCGCTGATAGGTTGCACTGATGGGCTCAGATAGGTGGCAATGAAGGGGCACTGAGAGGTGTCACTAATGGGCAGCACTGGTAGACGGCAATGATGGGCACTGATAAGCAGCACTGATGGGCATGGATAGGCACTGGTAGGAGGCACCGATAGGTGACACTGATGATGATGCACTGATGGGCACTGATTGGCAGCACTGATGGGCACTGATTAGTAGCCCTAGTGGCCACCGATTGGTAGCACTGGTGTGCACTGATTAGCAGCACTGGTGGGCACTGTTGGGACTGATGTCCCTGCAACAGAAGCTGGTTATTGGTCTTTTTCTTCTCTCCCAGGGATGGGCTCTGTGTTCGAGTTGAAGGTAAGTTCAACTCGAACATCAGCTGTTCGTGTGTTTGCAGAACACACAAACAAACGGGACGCTCATCAGGAAGTTCGCCCGCCGATGAGTGCCCCATAATGTCTGCACTGTTGCACTGCATTGATTGCTGATGATTGGCCAAAGCATGCATCTGACCTGTATGCTTTGGCCAATCACAGCACAATGTCCTGTCAGAGCCATGAATGGCCAAAGGCAGGGTGACTTTGGCCAATCATGGCTCAGGGGCTAAGTCCACCCCCACACTATATAAGGCTGCTTACACGGCAGCTGTGCAAAGTGTGTTACAATAGAGATTATGCAGGTAGTTAGTGGATAGTGAGTTCAGTCAGTTTAGTGCAGTCAGTGTAGTGTGCAGGCATACCCCACTTTTAAAATGTATGGATATGTTGTAGTCCTGGGTCCCCTCTCGATGCTTTCCAAGTTTTGTGTCACTTATAGTTCGGGAGCAGTGCCATGCCATGCTGACTAAGATTTATCATAGACGCTAATGTTAGACAGAGAGCAGTGCCATGCCAAGCTGACCAAGATTTCCCAGACGCCAATGTTAAAGACAGGGAGTAGTGCCATGTCAAACTGACTAAAATTTCCCATAGATACCAATGTTACAGGGAGCAGTGCCATGCCAAGCAGACCACAATTTCACATAGACGCCAATGTTAAAGACAGGGATCAGTCCCATGCCAAGCTGACCAATATTTCCAATAGACGCCAATGAGTACTGAAAGCTGAAAATTGGTCTGGGCAGGGAGGGGGTGAAAGTGCCCTGTATTTAAGTGGTTAAGGGAAACCCTATGACAGGAATTTGAAAAAAAAACGACATGGGTTCCCCCCAAAAATCTATATCAGGCCCTTTGGGTCTGGTGAAGATTTTAAGGGGAACTCCACGCAAAAAAAAAAATGGCGTAGGGTCCCCCCCAAAATCCATACCAGACCCTTATCCGAGCATGCAGCCTGGCAGGCCAGGAATGGGGGGATTAGCAAGCTCCCCCTGAACCATACCAGGCCGCTTGCCCTCAACATGGGGAGGCCCTCCAAAGCACCTTGTCCCTATGTTGATAGGGACAAGGGCCTCTTCCCGACAACCCTGGGCTGTGGTTGTCGGGGTCTGTGGGTGGGGATCTTATCATAATCTGGAAGCCCCCTTTAACAAGAGGGCCCCCAGACCCCCCCCCATGTGAATGGGTATTGGGTACATGATACCCCTACCCATTCACCAAAAAAGTGTTAACAAGTAAAAAACACAGAACACCTTTATTAAAAAGAAAAAATAATAGTGTCCCTCGATGTAAATTCATCGTCAATCATGATGCCCACCGGACCCGAAAAATAGAAAAAAATCCAAAAAAGCTTTGCCTCTATAGAGGCTACCCATCATCTGCCTGGTCCTCAGCTTTAACAGTTCATATATACGCAAGAGGCGGGGCCACCCAGTTATGTCACCCAATGGCCCCGCCCCTTCTGATGTCACATGACATCAAAACTTAAACATATAAGGTATCACCGTGAACGTCAGATCATGGGCAGTAATTCTAGCACCAGACCTCCTATGTACATCTAATGTGGTAGCCTGTAAAGGCTTTTAAAGCATTGCCTATGAATAGTAAAATTGACATTGTCTATCACCGTTGCGTGGGCGTGCGCAATTTTAAAGCATGACATATTTGGTATCTATTTACTTGGCTAAGAGCATCTTTCATAATTTACAAAAAAAAATTAGTTATGTATTGTGTTCCTTTGCATTAAAATTCAACAAGTGGCAAAAAAAAACAAAAAAAAAACACCAATTTATTCTCAAGGACCTCTGCTTAAAAAAAAAGTTTGTGGGTTCTAAGCATTTTTCTAGCAAAAAATACTGATTGTTACATCAGTAAACAAAATGAGCCAGAAAATGCCCAGCCTGGGAGTGCATATAATGTATTTAACCAGTCTTTGGAAGTGGTGGCTGCATTTGTATTCTTTTTACTGTTCAATTAGTTTTTTTATTAAGGTAAAACATAGAAGGAAATGGGTAAGTTAATCAGACACCTTTTTATAGGCCATTAGTTGAGAATGAAGCAGATGATATCAATTTGCACTGACAAGGGGCTGAAATAGATTTCAGCTGATGTCTTGGCTTTCCATGCCTTTTTGCACCTCCCTTTCTTTATGTATTCAATACTTTTTCTCTGTGTCATTCACAGCTTAGTCATGATTAGTCAAATCACAAGGTGATCAGCGGGTGCCGGCCAATGATTGACCGTCAGCACACATCACAGCACAATCACAGCACAGGAAGAAGCACAGGAGAGCCACTCTGCCGCCATATCCCTACGTGAGGCAGTCGGCAGCAGTTAAAAAAATAATTCTCAGGTTTTAATCATTTGCAGCCACCCTGAAATCAGCTATTTATAGCAACTCATTTTCAAATAATTAAATTGTGAGAATTTTTACTAATTTTCAACACCATGCTGATATCTGACATGTTTTAGCAAGATTTAACTAATTGTAGAAGTATAAGATGATATTATGTGAAGCCAAATGTCTAAAATATATTTTTTTATTTATGTATTTCATTTAGAGTAGTAATTGTCCAACATCATCCCCATTTTTATTCTCGGCTTTATATTCAGTTTGTGGAATATTACTTGTGTTTATGTGAGTCACATGCCCTTTACTCAGACCCTTGAATGTAAGTCCCTGCACAAAGAAGCAAATGCTCTTCCCCGTTCTTCTGCCTATCCTTTCATTTGCATTCAGCAAAAGGATATCCCCCCACCCCAAATATGTCCTTCATAAGGCAGAAAACTCTCTACTTCTGACCTTCTCTCTATTTTTTTGATTAAACTCGCCAATATAACACCCTTCAACATTACCCTTTATAAAGTAGAAAATACTCTACTCCTGATCTTCTCTTTGCCTTTCCAATTCCACCCAGCACTGGGATATAACACCCTCCAACAGGACCCTCCATAAGGTAGAAAATACTTTGCTCCTGATCTTCTCTCTGCCTTTCCAATTCCACTCACCAATGGGATTTACAACCCTCCAACATGACCCTCCTGATCTTCTCTCTGCCTTTCCAATTCCACCCACAACTAGGATATCACACCCTCCAACATGACCCTCTGTAAAGTAGAAAATACTCTGCCCCTGACCTCTCTACTTTTTCGATTAAACCCACCAATATAACACCCTTCAACATTACCCTTTATAAAGTAGAAAATACTCTACTCCTGATCTTCTCTCTGCCTTTCCAATTCCACTCACCAATGGGATATCACATCCTCCAACCTGACCCTCCATAAGGTAGAAAATACTTTGTCCCTGATCTTCTCTCTACTTTTTCGATTAAACTCACCAATATAACACCCTTTAACATTACCCTGATCTTCTCTCTGCCTTTCCAATTCCACTCACCAATGGGATATCACACCCTCCAACATGACCCTCCATAAGGTAGAAAATACTTTGCCCCTGACCTTCTCTCTACTTTTTTGATTAAAATCACCAATATAACTCCCTTTAACATTACCCTTTATAAGGTAAAAAATACTCCACTCCTGATCTTCTCTCTGCCTTTCCAATTCCACTCACCAATGGGATATCACACCCTCCAACATGACTCTCCATTAGGTAAAAAATACTCCACTCCTGATCTTCTCTCTGCCTTTCCAATTCCACCCACCATTGGGATATCACACCCTCCAACACGACCCTCCATAAGGTAGAAAATACTCTGCTCCTAAACTTCTCTCTGCCTTTCCAATTCCACCCACCGCTGGGATATCACACCCTCCAACATGACCCTCCATAAGGTAGAAAATACTCTACCCCTGACCTTCTCTCTACTTTTTCGATTAATCTCACCAATATAACACCCTTTAACATTACCCTTTATAAGGTAGAAAATACTCTACTCCTGATCTTCTCTCTGCCTTTCCAATTCCACTCACCAATGGGATATCACACCCTTCAACATGACCCTCCATAAGGTAGAAAATACTCTGCCCCTGATCTTCGCTCTACCTTTCCAATTCCACCCACCACTGGGATATCACATCCTTCAAAATATCCCTCCATAAGGTAGAAACTACTGTGATCATATCTTCAACATGGCACTCTGTAACGTAGAACATACTCTACTTTTGACCTTCTCTCCACTTTTCTGATTAAACTCACCACTGGGATATCACATCCTCCAACATGGCCCTAGGTAGATAATACTTTGCTTCTGACCTTCTCTCTAACATTTAGTTTTTTCACTGGTATAGCATGCCCTCCAAACATGAAATTCTATAAGGCAGAAGATACTCTGTTCTTGACCTTCTCTGTACCATTCTGATTTCACCCACCACCAAAATATCACTCCCTCTAACATGACCCTTCATAAAAGAGAATATTCTCTGCTCCTGACCTACTCTACTTTTCTGATTAAACCCACCACTGGGATATCCCATCATATGACCCTACAGAGAGTAGAAAATACTTTGTGCCTTATTACGCATGCCCTTCATACATGAGCTTCCATAAGGCAGAAGATGCTCTGTTCTTGACCCTCTCTATACCATTCTGATTACACCCACCACCCACCAGGATATCACTCCCTCCAACATGACCCTTCATAAAAGAGAATATACTCTGCTTCTGACCTACTCTACTTTTCTGATTAAACCCACCACCGGGACATCACACCCCCAAAATGACCCTACAGAGAGTAGAAAATACTTTGCGCTTGATTACACATACCACCGGATGATTATGCCCTCTAGCCTGACCCTCCATAAGGTAAAACACTCTGATCATCTCTCTACCTTTTAGATTATGCATAAGGATGTCACACCTCCAACCTGAGCCTTCAGAGAGTATAAAATGTCCACTTTTCTGATTACACTCACCACCTGAATATTATGCCTTTTAGCATGATTCTCTATAATGTACTGTGAAAATAATTTGCTTCCGAGCTTTTCACTTCTGTTTAGATCAAACTTTCTCAACAATTTCAACACAGGGGAATTCTTGTAATACTTTTTTTAGGTCTCAGAGAACCCGTGCTAAAAATTACTATAATCACAACTCATGATTAGGGATGATCGAACTTTTGAAAAGTTCAGTTCGACCAGAACACCCGAATTTCCTGAAAGTTCGGCCTGGATTTCAGAACCCCATTGAAATCAATGGGACCCGAACTTAGGTAATAAAAAAACACCATTTTGCAGTCCTAAAACCCAATAAATTCCCCTAAAAAGTGCCTAGGGTTCTGGGTCATGCCCCAGGGACTATTAATCACACAAAAAAAAGTTCTTAAAAATTGTCATTTTTGATAGAGAGCCAATTATTGAAAAAATTATTGAAAAAAAAAAAAGAGATTTCTTTGGATTTAGTGTCTGGGGGGTCTAAAAAGTGTACCTGTGAAGTTTCAGCTCTGTAGCATGTCCAGAACTAGAAAAAAAAAAAAGATAGTTTCTCTTAGGTCAATTATAGAACAGGGATATGGCTCCGCTATTTTCACACCTTGCCGGTTTTGTAGCAAGCGTTTTTTTGGGCATTTTTTGGGGGTTATTGGAGGCAGGCATAACATCTGAACTTCTGTGTAGGGGTATATATACACACACACTTATATGTTTATGTACACATACACAGGTGTGAAAGTAGCAGAACACTATGCTTGCGCTAATGAAATAATTAACACCCATATGGCTTCTCTGCTATCACACCTATATGTGTGTATGTGTATAAAGACATATAAGTGTGTGTGTATATATACCCCTATACAGAAGTTCAGATGTTTTGCCTGCCTCCAAAGACCCACAAAAAATGCCCAAAAAACGCCTGCGCCAAAACAAAAAAATGCCCAGGTGTGTTATTGCAGGCGTTTTTTTGGGCAATTTTTTTGGGCATTTTTTTTTGGGCATTTTTTGGGGGTCTTTGGAGACAGGCAAAACATCTGAACTTCTGTATAGGGGTATATATACACACACACACTTATATGTATTAATACACATACACACATATAGGTGTGATAGCAGAGAAGCCATATGGGTGTTAATTATTTCATTAGCGCAAGCATAGTGTTCTGCTACTTTCACACCTATATATGTGTAAGTGTATATATACATACATGTGTGTGTGTGTATATATACCCCTACACAGAAGTTCTGATGTTATGCCTGCCTCCAATAACCCCCAAAAAATGCCCAAAAAAACGCTTGCTACAAAACCGGCAAGGTGTGAAAATAGCGGAGCTCTATCCCTGTTCTATAAGTGACCTAAGAGAAACTATCTTTTCTCTATAGCGGTCACCCTGACATGGAAGGGTTGGTCACCCTGCCATAGCAGTCAGAGTCAGTTTACCCTACACTACACTACGGTCACCCTGGCACTTAACACTTTCCCTACAGAAACTAGATTTTTGAATCTAACTAAAGTGGAAAATAGCACCCTAACTACACTAGATATCCCTTTCCTCACACTAATAATTGCTAAATGACACTTTGAGAGCAGAAGTAACAGAACTGCTTCCACTCTCTTCCACGTCCCTGTATTACAATGCTAGGAATTTGGTGGGGCTATCTTATATACTGGGGGGCGTATTCACTAATGATTGGCCTCTGGACCCCCTAGTCACTCCAATCCCATTCCTAGCATTCTCCTGCCCCCTCAATTGGCTTTTACTGATGGTTCTGTTCCAATCACTGGCTTTTAAAGCCCAGTTCCTGTCCCATTGCATTTTGGTCGGTTCTGGTTGCCGAATTCCGAACTTTTTCAGCAAAAAGTTCGGAATTCGGCCGAATTTCGAACAGTCAATGTTCGGGTCGAACCGATGGTCAACCCGAACCGTTCGATGTGATTGTCAGTGGGAAGAATGCTTACACTTATGGTCATTGGGAAAAACTACTCCCTTATAGATAGCTAAAAAGATCAATGGTGTCAATGGGAACTTATCTCATTAAATAGCTCATTGCTCAAAAAAAAAACCCTAGCAACCTCTGGAGGAACCCTGGCTGAGAAATCCTGGTTTAGATTTTCCAATGAAATATGATTCCCTCCAACATGAACTTCCATAAGGCAGAAGATGTTCTGTTCCTAATCTTCTCTATACCATTCTAATTACACTCATGACCAGAATATCACAACTTCCACCATGGCCCTACAGAGAGTAAAACATACTCTGCTTCTGACCCTCTCTCTACATCTACTCCCTACTCTGATTAAACCCACCACTGGGATATCAAATCCTCCAACATGACCCTATAGAGAGTAGAAAATTCTTTGCACCTGACTGTCCCTCCACATTTTTATATTACACTCACCACTGGAATATTATGCTATCCAGCATGATCCTTTATAGGGTAGACAATACTCTGCTCCTGGCCTTCTCTCTACCTTTTAGATTAACCACTGGGATATTCCACCTCCAACTTGAACCCCTAGAGAGTAGAACATACTCTTCTCCCAATTACCGCTCCACCTTTCTATCTACACTTACCACTGAAATATCACGCTCCCCGGCCTGACCCTCCATAAAGTAGAAAATACTTTGCATTTGACCCACTAACATTTTGATTATTCTATGAAATATTATGCTCTCCTTTCATATTGCACTCAACACTAGGTAGATATACCCTACAATATGACCCTATATAAAAATGCAGTTCTCCTGACCTTCTTTCTACCTTTTTGACTACACTTGCACCAGGGATAGCACACCTTCCAACATGAACTTCCATAGGGTAGAAAATACTTTGTCGCTGACCACCTTTCTACCGTTTAGATTATCCACTGGGATATCACACTCTCCAACACGAGCCTCCATGGGGAAGGGAAAATATTTTACCTCCAAACTTCTCTATACAATAAAACCGACAACTAGGATATCACATCCTCCAATATATTTCTCTATAAGGTAGAAAATACTCTGATCCTGACCTTCTCTCTACCTTTCTTACTAAACCCATTACTGGAATATTACATCCTCTAGCACGACCCTCCATAAGACAGAAAAATACTTTGGTTCTGACTTTCTCTCCACCATTTAAATTATCTGTTGGGATATAATGCCCTTCAACATGAACTTCCGTAAGGCAGAATATTCTCTGACCCTCGCTATACCATTCTAATAATGCTCACCATCAGGATATCACTCAACATGACCCTACAAAGAGTAGAAAATACTTTTGTGCCTGACTGTCTCTCCATCTTTCATATTGCACACACCACCTGAATAATATGCCCTCTAGTAAGACCCTCAATAAGGTAGAAAATACACTGCTCTTGACCTTTTCTCTAACCTTTAGAATATCCAATAGACGTGTGATTCGTTTCATTGTGAATTTAAATTTGGACAGAATTTTCGTTATCTGGAAATTAGGATGTATCCTAATTTCCAAAACATAATAGTGAGGAATTTCAATGAATCCAAAATAAATTATAAGAAAAAGGAATTATCTGAAACTGAATTAAAAAATTAATTAAAATTAAAAAATTAATTCAGTTGTATAATTTTCTATGTTCAATTTTAATAAAAGTTTATAATAAAAAAAATAAAAAATAATTCAAATTCGAAATAGAAACATATTGAATAAATACAGTAAGGTATAAAAGTGGAATAAGATGATACTTCCTACTTAGGCTGCTTTATAGAGTAAAATAGAATAGAAAAAATAAAAAGAATAGAATTGAACAGAATAGAATGAAACAAAATATAATATAATATAATATAATATAATATAATATAATATAAAATAATACAAAAAAAACAGAATAGAATAGAATAGAAAAGAATACAAGAATGGGTTAGAAAACAAAACAATAGAATATAAATGAATAAAATATAATAGAATAGTATAGAATAGCATAGAGAAGAATAAATTAGAATAGAAAAAAAAATGTAATAGATTAAAATAGAAAATAACAAATACAGCAATCTTCTGAAATTCAAATTGATTTGAAAATAACGAATATACGAAACATATCCGAATATACGAAAAATGAATCATTCTAACATAATGAATATGACAAACTAAACAAAATAATAAGATGATTTCTCTTTCGTGCATTGACGGACACAGCTCCTGTCATTCTTGACCATTGGGTTATGCTGCCCCCTACAGGAGTAGGACACTAGGCAGAAAAAAAACTTCTGTCTACACCCATGGGCAGTCCCAGGGGGTATAGTTCCTCTTCCTGCTATAGTCACTCAGTTTTTTTCTGCCTAGTTAGGAGTAAGGACCTAGTTCCTTGCTGGGATCTTTGGTCGTGGCAACATTTTTAGACAGGAAATTTTTTCCTCCTGATTTTTTTTGTGAGATCTACAATCAACTGCCGGACTGAGCGACTGGCTGGATACTCTAGATCCAGTGGTCACCACAGTCTGGGCAGCAAGCATGTGCAGGCCTCAGCTCCATGCATGGTTGGCCGCGATATAGCCCCACTGGACGGGGGCTGGTCCTGGGAGTTAAACATCTCACAAGGTCGCATGCGACCTGGCCTCGGCCCAAGTCACAGCGTTCCTCCTGGCCGACGCCCCCCTTTTTTGGTGGAGAGGAGGATTTGTCTGGAGCGGTGCCCACCCTGTTCCTGGTATGGTGAGTAGCTGTCCCCCCTCTACTCCTGGAGAGTTTTGGGGTGGACTTGGGCCCCTCCTTGGGACTGTCGAACCCCCCGGTTCCCCTCGTTCCTGCAGGCACCCCCTCATCCTGCAACCGCCTTCCGCATATGCTGGAGGTGTATTTATTATGGGTGGTCTGGCCACCTTTCTGGTGTGGGGGCAGGGTGCTAACTGGCGATGGAGGTTGGGGGGGGGTGCGGAAGATGGATTAAGCGGGGGGGGGTTGTACCTGGTGGGAGCTCCTGCCAGGGCCCCCCCGTCCTGCCTGGTTCGTCCTGAGGCCTGGTTCCCCTAGTCTGTGTCCCTGTATGTCTCGTGGTGCTGCCATTTTGTTGTAGCCTGTGTGTTTTATCCACGGCAGCCATGTTTGTGTAGTACGGCGGCCATTTTCTTGTGGTTTACCAATTCAAATAGCAGCAGCCATGACAGTGGAGCCCTGTTTTCAGGGGTGGGAGCCCCCTGGTGCTGACTCCTGGATCCTGATCATCACACGTGTAGTGCAGATTCTTGTGGTGGTTGCAGTTGCCTGTGTCAGTGGGTAGTTAGTCTGGTGGGGTCCTCTCCCTCTCTCCTGAGGATCACTATGTGCCTTGTGCTGGCGACCGGGTGGTGCTGCCAGCGGGTGGGGGTTATCCCTTAGCAGTTTGTTACACTTTTTTGTGGGGTCCTCCTGGTGACTCATGGAGTCTTTGGAGCACGTTTACCCACCTGATCCCCTCTTTGAGGCTGCGGGGCCCTCCGGGACCCAACCATTCATCCATGCACTGATGGAAGTCCTGGAGTCTCTTGTGTCCTGGGAGGAGGCTGCTTGCAAAAACTAGCAAAAACCGCCCACCACCTTCCTGTACCTCATCTGTCTCATCAGATCCTTAATCTGATTAAGCCGCATGAGATGTGGGTCACCCTGCTGGGTCTGAGACCACGTGCCTGGAATCCTGTAATAGTGAGGATGATTCCTCCACATTTGTGACTGCGCATGAAAAGGTGCTGGTGGATTCTCTGATTGTATCTGTGCGTGAGACCCTGAAGATATAGGACGCAGGTGAAGCAGTGACGGAAGCGCAGGTACCCTTTGGCACTCACAAGTCATCCAGAGCGCCAAAGGTGTTTCATTTCCCTGCCAATTTTGACAGAATTTTTGCTAAAGGGGACCACCAAAGCCTCCCCATAGGGTTCCTAAGCACTTTACTAGGTGTTACCCCTACAAGGAGTCCCTCCTTAAGAAGTGGACTGTGCCACCGGTGGTGGATCCTCCGGGTTCCAGATGAAACACGGCAACCATGATTCCGGTGAAAGAGTCCCCGCGTTAAAGGATCCGGCTGACCAGAAGGTGGAGGCTGTGGCCCTCATTATGTATACCTTAGCTGGCTCGGCAATGAGGCTGGTATTTACCATTGTCCTAGTGTCGCAAACTCTAACCGAGTGGGCTAAGCTCCTACGCCGTGACCTGGAGGGAGAACAGCTCCCACCTGCCTTTGCTGAGCTGGGGGACCAGCTGGTCCAGAGGCTGCAGGTTATCTGTAATGCCTCTTTGGACGTGGCTCCCCTGATGGCTCACCTCTCTGTTTTGGCAGTGGTCCTTCGGCGTGACTTTTGGCTCAAATGCTGGTCTGCGGACCAGACTTCTAAAAAGGCCTTGACTAATCTTCCCTTTCAAGGCGATTGTCTGTTTGGAGCTACCCTGGATGACATCATAAAAGGTCTCACAGGGGGGAAGAGTACCTTTATTCCGCAAGTTACTATGGACAAGGAACCGCGTCGTAGACGTGGAGCTTTCTTCTCAGCTCAAAAGAAGTTTTTTCGTCCCTCAAGGTCAACCGGCAAGGGGTCAAAGCTTTTCGGGGCCTCCTCTGGCAGATCCAAATGAACCTGGTCTAGCAAGCCGAGAGCGGGCTTCTCCAGACCTGCGGACAATGCTCTTTCTGCATGAAGGGGCACCGTCACCCGTATCGGGGGTGGGGGGACGTCTTTGCTGGTTTCCAGTCCCATGGACTTCCCTGGTGCAAGACAAGTGGGTCCACAAAGTCATTCGGTCTGGTTACAAGATCGAGTTGCGCTCTTGTCCCACGGCAAGGTTTTCTTTCCTTCCAACCTGCGCCTGTCCCCAGACTGGTTACAGGGTCTGTATGGAGGTGATACAAGACCTGTTCCTTCAAGGGGTGATTGTTCCACTTCCGACTTCGGAACGTTTTCAGGGTTTTTACTCAAACCTGTTCACAGTCCCCAGGAAGGAAGGCAAAGTGCGTCCAATCCTGGACCTCAAGATGCTAAATTGCTTTGTGCAGGTACAGAAGTTCAGAATGGAGTCCATTCGAACGGTGGTGGCATCTCTCCGTCAGGGGGATTTCCTCACCCTCTATAGATATCAAAAATGCCTATCTTCACATTCCAATATGTGCCGGTCACCAACGTTTTCTCCGCTTTGCTGTGGGAGAGGAACATTTGCAGTTTGTGGCGTTACTCTTTGGTCTCGCCTCCTCTCCTCGGGTCTTCTCAAAAGTGTTGGCTCCGGTGCTAGCCTTGCTACGCCAATGGGAGAATCGCAGTACTGAGCTACTTGGATGATCTCCCTCTGCTCTGGTAGAGAACCTGGAGATCACAATACGAACTCTGCAGGAGTTCGGCTAAAATCTGAATTTTCAGAAGTCTGCCCTGGTTTCGTCCACAAAGCTGGACTATTTGGGCTTGACTCTGGACTCAAGCCAGAGTGCTCCTTCCTCTGGGCAAACTCCAAAAATTGCAGGCTGCAATTTGCCTCCTACTGTCCAACAAATGGTCATCCCTCTGGACTTGCATGCTGGTGCTGGGCCTGATTGTGTCTACCTTTGAGGCGGTACCCCAGAACTCTAACTTACTTGTTACTGACCCCTGAACTCTGCTTCACTTAGTACTGACCACTGAACTCTGCCTCACTTAATATTGACCTCTGAACCCTACCTCACGTAGTACTGACCTCTAAACTCTGCCTCACTTAGTACTGACCCCAGAACTCTTCCTCACTTGCTTCTGAGCTCTAAACTCTGCTTCACTTAATATTGACCTCTGAACCAGGGCCGGACTGGGTATGAAAACCAGCCCTGGAAAAAATTACATACCAGCCCCAGAAAAAATTACATACCAGCCCCATAGCATTGCGTTGTGAGACCAGCGTGCCACCCTTTCAATGCACAGTGACCAGCGTGCCCCACTTTCAAGGCACAGTGACCAGCGCTGTGTGCCCCCCTTTCAAGGCACAGTGACCAGCGTGCCCCCCTTTCAAGGCACAGTGACCAGCGTGCCCCCCTTTCAAGGCACAGTGACCAGCATGCCCCCCTTTCAATAAAGTGACCAGCGTGCCCCCCTTTCAATGCAGTGACCAGCGTGCCATCCGTTCAATGCACAGTGACCAGCGTGCCACCCTTTCAATGCACAGTGACCAGCGTGCCACCCTTTCAATGCACAGTGACCACAGCATTGCCCCCATTCATTGCAGAGTGCCACAGCATTGCCCCCATTCATTGCAGAGGGCCACAGCCTTGCCCCCATTCATTGCAGAGCGCCACAGCCTTGCCCCCATTCATTGCAGAGCGCCACGGCCTTGCCCCCATTTATTGCAGAGCGCCACGGCCTTGCCCCCATTCATTGCAGAGCGCCATGGCCTTGCCCCCATTCATTGCAGAGCTCCACAGCCTTGCCCCCATTCATTGCAGAGCGCCACAGCCTTGCCCCCATTCATTGCAGAGCGCCACAGCATTGCCCCCCATTCATTGCAGAGCGCCACAGCATTGCCCCCATTCATTGCAGAGCGCCACAGCACTGCCCCCATTCATTGCAGAGCGCCACAGCATTGCCCCCATTCATTGCAGAGCGCACAGCATTGTCCCCATTCATTGCAGAGCGCCACAGCCTTGCCCCCATTCATTGCAGAGCGCCACAGCCTTGCCCCCATTCATTGCAGAGCACCACAGCATTGCCCCCATTCATTGCAGAGCGCCACAGCATTGCCCCCATTCATTGCAGAGAGCACAGCATTGTCCCCATTCATTGCAGAGCCCCACAGCATTGCCCCCATTCATTGCAGAGCGCACAGCATTGCCCCCATTCATTGCAGAGCGCACAGCATTGCCCCCATTCATTGCAGAGCGCCACAGCATTGCCCCCATTCATTGCAGAGCACACAGCATTGCCCCCATTCATTGCAGAGCGCACATCATTGCCCCCATTCATTGCAGAGCACACAGCATTGCCCCCATTCATTGCAGAGCGCACAGCATTGTCCCCATTCATTGCAGAGCGCCACAGCATTGCCCCCATTCATTGCAGAGCGCACAGCATTGCCCCCATTCATTGCAGAGCGCACAGCATTGCCCCCATTCATTGCAGAGCGCCACAGCATTGCCCCCATTCATTGCAGAGTGCACAGCATTGCCCCCATTCATTGCAGAGCGCACAGCATTGCCCCCATTCATTGGCAGCATGATGATATACTACTTACCACCAGGCGATCACATGCTGGCGTGCGTGCAGTGTGGGAGACTGGGAGGGGGGAGGGATCGTCGGCGCCAGACTCCAGTTGAAAAGATGCACCAGGCAGCCAGAGCCAGCAGCACCGCCGTCCACCGCGCAGGCGCAGCCGGCCAGCCGCCCCGCCGTGACGTCATGCCGCTCACAGGCACAGCGGGAGCGCAGAGGGGGCCGGGGCAGTGCACGCAGCCTGGCTGCACAGCGTCAGCGGCCGCCGGCCAATCGGCGAGGAGCGCCGCGAGCGGCCAATCAGCGGCGAGCGGCCCCAATGGAATCCTTAAAGCGGCACCCAATGGAATCCTTAAAGCGGCCGCAATATTTAAAGCGGCACTCTGCGGGCGGCCCTATCAAAGTGGCCCCAGGGCCGGCGGCCCACCGGGAAATATCCCGGTATCCCGATACGCCAGTCCGGCCCTGCTCTGAACTCTGCCTCAGTACTGACCCCTGAACTCTGCCTCACTTACTACTGACCCCAGAACTCTTCCTCGCTTGCTATTGACCTCTGAACTCCATTTCACTTAGTATTGACCTCTGAACTCCATTGCACTTAGTATTGACCTCTGAACTCTGCCTCACTTTGTACTAATCTCTGAAATCTGCTTCACTTAATATTGACCTCTGAACTCTGCCTCATTTAGTACTGACACCTAAGTTGGAGATATAGTTGTTTGTCGCTTTTCCAGGGGTAACATGTTAGGTATTTCTTTACTTCCCGTAGCATCTTCTTTCACATTATACAAAAAAACTGGGCCAACTTTACTGTTTCATTTTTTTTTAACTCAGTGAAGTGTATTTTTCCCAAAAAAATGTGTTTGAAAGACCGCTGCGCAAATATCTCGTGTGACATGAAATATTGTAACGACCGCCATTTTATTCTTTGCTAAAAAATATATTTTTTACTTTCTGCTATATAACATTCCCAATAAAAAAAGTTTAAAATCAAATTTTTGCATAATTTTAGGCCAATTTGTATTCTGCTACATATTTTACGTAACAAAAAAAAAAAAAACCCAATATGTGTATATTGATTGGCTTGTGCAAAAGTTATCGCGTCTAAAAACTAGGGGAAAGATTTATGTAATTTTTATTTTATTTTATTTTATTTATTTTTTTACTAGTAATGGCGGCGATCAGCGATTTTTAGCGGGACTGCGACATTGCGGCGGACAGATCGGACACCTAACTGACATTTTTTACACATTTGGGGGGGACCAGTGACATTACTACAGTGATCAGTGCTAAAAATATGCACTGTTACTGTACTAATGACACTGGCAGGGAAGGGGTTAACACCAGGGGCGATCAAATGAATAAATGTGTCCCTAGGGTGTGCTTTCTAACTGTGTGGGGGGTGGGCTTGCTGCATGAACACAGAGACCTGTGTTCCTAAATAAGAGGAACACAGAATGCCTGTGTTCATTACTGACAGAACAGCGGTCTGCTGTGTGTACAATGGCAGACCAAAGAGCCAAGGAGAGAGCACAAATCACTGTTCTATAAGCAACCAGCCGAACCGGAAAGATCCCAAGCAATTGTGGCAGTCCTGCAGGGCTAGGTGCTCACCAAGGTCCGCAACCTGGGAAATCCATGCATGTAGAAAAGAAAGCGGCACTTCCAGTCCCAGGAACTTGGAAACTTGAGGTTTTATTCTTTAAATCAAAGGTTCAACATAGAACAGGAACACAGTTGTTCCTGTTCTATGTTGAACCTTTGATTTAAAGAATAAAACCTCAAGTTTCCAAGTTCCTGGGACTGGAAGTGCCGCTTTCTTTTCTACATGCATACAATGGCAGACCGCCATCCTGTCTCCACGAAGTCGAAGAGTGATCACGGGTGCTCGGCGGCAATCGCGGCCGCTGGACCAGCTGTTTGGCTCCCCCTGTGGCCAATAGGCACGCACGTGCCCCCTCTAGCAGTCCTGCAAAGCAATGTACAGGTACGTTGTTTCATGGGACAGAGTCGACCTGCCGCTGTAAAACTATGGCGGCTGGTCAGCAAGTGATTAAAGAGGAGTTCCAGTCTGGGGGGGAAAAAAATTGAATGTCAGCAGCTACAAATACTGTATCTGCTGACTTTTAATATATAGACACTCACCTGTGCAGGGAGCATGCAATGTCGGTACCCCAGCCAATTTTCGGATCGGCTCTCGGGTGCTGCCGCCATTTGATGTAAGGGAAATCGGCAGTGAAGCCTTTCGGCTTCACAGCAGGTTCCCTAATGTGCATGCGCAAAGTATGCTGCATTTACTAATTGGCCCAGCGGCGGGAGAATGAGGAGGGGGGCCGAACTTCCGAGGGACGGCGCTGCAGTGCTGTCTCCTGGAAGTGGGGACGGGTACCTGTCAAAAACAGGTAGCCGTTCCCCCCGCTCCCCTGAAAGGTGCCAAATGTGGCACCGGAGGTGGGAGGGGAGGAAGCAGATCACTTTTGGGTGGAACTCAGCTTTAAGTGGTTAAAGAGGTTGTAAACCCTCTTATAACTTGTACCTATAGGTCAGTCTTTAATAAGGGTTACCTATAGGTACTGTAAATATCTCCTAAACTTGCACCGTTTAGGAGATTTTACTTTTAATGCAGCCGATGACGTCATTGGCGCATGCGCTCTGAAGGTACGGCGCCACCCGTGCCGTTCCTTCAGAGCCCTATACAATGAACGGTGGCGGTGGTGGTGATGTCATCGCGCCTCCGGCCAATCAGATGGCTGGAGGACGAGAACCAGGAAGCAGGGTGGGCGGCACTGAGGGGGCTTCGTTCTAAGGTATTCCATAATGAGCTAGTCTGCGATGCATACTAGTTCATTATGCCTTTGCCTTACAGGGTTTTTTTTTTTTTTGGTGGGTTTACTTCCTCTTTAAAATCTTGGGATGGTTCTGTCCAATCCAGGGTGGTTGGGAGGTATGCAGCCAAGGTGAGCCAACCCTGTGTGCACGCCTTTGACACAACCACTGGGATATCACACCTCCATCATGACTCTTCCAAATACAAAGCCAGAGGCGTAACTAGAACCTTCAGGGCCCCCGGTGCAAGAAACCATGAAGGGCCCCCCGTACCCCTGGCCGGGGCCCTTCCCTTCAAGCCTGGGGCTCCTCCCACTGATCCTGGGCCCTTTACTATCATTGCAGGGCTGTTTATTACGGTCCCACAGCAGGACCCTTTCACAAGTTCTGTAGTGGGCCCCCTTCCTGTCATCCTGGGGCCTCCCCACGGTGGTGGAATGCCAGGGCCCTATCGCAAGTGTGACCTTTGCGATCCTGGAAGTTCACCCACTGGTGTCAGTAGTTTTTATTTTTTGGTACTTTATTTGTATTATTTTTTATCTTTTATTTTATTTTTTTTACAATGTCACTGACTATGACTCTGTCCATTCAGAAAAGGAAGGAGCTGGTAAATTAAATATTTATCGACCTCTTCCTGGTTCTCTATCACATCCCCTGCAGCAGCCGGCAGGAGAGGGAAGAACAGTGGGGGGGGGGGGGGAGCAGCACAGTCGGGGGGGGGGGACACCAGGGGAGCACACAGGAGCCCAGAGACAGCAGAACACAAGTGAACTGGAACAGAGGAGTGGCGGGAGCAGCATACAGAGGAACCAATCTCCTCCATTTTCCTCCTGCAGCTACAGAAGGAAAAAGGAGGACTTTTCTACATGCTGCCCCCGCCACCCCTCCTATCCAGGTGTACAGGGCAGCTACACAGGCCCCCCTGGAGCATGGGGCCATGTTGCAATTGCAACCCCTGCAACCCCTGTAGTTACACCCCTGCACAAAGCTATGCAAACTACTCCAACAACAGATGGAAACAGTAATCATAATGTGCTTTGTTAAAGGGCATAACTTTATTTATAAGCTTGCTACTTGCTCTAAGGTAAACTCCAATGCAGGGGGTTGTATGGACCATTCCACCTTTCTCTCTGCCTTGCCAATTTCCCATATCAAATGCAGGAAGTGGTTAAGCGCTGTGCAGCCAGTCATTTTATGTACATATTGTTCCCCTGGATTAATTTGTAACCAAGGCTCTGAAAAAGGAAGTTAATTGCTATGTCGGTTTTACTTGCTGCATCCAGCTAATACTTTCATCAAATTTCTACTCAGCCAAGGAACCAATTAGCAAAGGATAAGCTACTCTTAAAACAGGTCTCATTACACAGGTTTAAATTACCTTCTCTGGGATTAGGAAACCTAATGGAGCGGCCATTGTCCCCATGCACAATCTAAAAAATGACTAACAAGGATATGACAAGGCTTTCTGATCTTTGGTAGTTTTTCATATAGAAGTCACCTGTTTCGGGAGTCCTGAAGAAACTCCCTTTAACCACTTGCCGTCTCTGCACTGCCTTTTTACGTCGGCAGTGTGGCTCTCCCAGGCATAATCACGTTAATAGGCGCCATCTGCCTGGGAGACCACTAGGGGGGCGAGTGCATACCACCGGAGGCGCGCTCCCACCCCCGATCGTCAGCAGGTAAGCCAGTGCCGGCTCCGATGGCCTCCTGACACCGGCAATCTCTACCCCCTAACAGAGAAGGACGGCCGTCTGTCATTCTCCCTGACATGATCACAGAGACCATGTGATCCTGCTATATAGGATTGCATGTCTCTGTGATCATTTCAAAAGCCCCCCCCCCCCCCCACAGTTAGAATCACTCCCCTAGGCTTACATTTAACCCCTTGATCACCCACAGGGTTAACCCTTTCCCTGCCAATGGCATTATTACAGTAACAGTGCATATTTTTAGCACTGATTACTGTAGTAATGTCACTGGTCCCCCCAAAAGTGTCAAAAATGTCAGTAAGGGGTCCGATCTGTCCGCCACAATGTCGCAATCCCGCTAAAAATCGCGGATCGCCGCCATTACTAGTAAAAAAAAAAAAAACAATAAAAATTACATAAATCTTTCCCGTAGTTAGTAGACGCGGTAACTGCAAACCAATCAAAATAAGCTTATTGCGATTTTTTTTTTACCAAAAATATGTAGCAGAAAACAAATTGGCCTAAAATGTTAAAAAATTTTGATTTTTAATGTTTTTTTTTTTTTTGGGAATGTTATATAGCAGAATGTGAAATATTGTGTTTTTTTTTTTTTTTAAATTGTTGCTCTTTTTTTGTTTATAGCGCAAAAAATAAAAATCGCAGAGGTGATCAAATACCAACAAAAGAAAGCTCTTTTTGTGGAAAATAAAGGACGTCAATTTTGTTTGGGTACAGCGTCGCACGACCGTGCAATTGTCCGTTAAAGTGCCGAATTGCAAAATAGGGCCTGGTCATTAAGCAGCAAAATAAATGGTTAAAAAGCTATTTATGATCCCTGGAACCCTTAAGTCAGTGAAGAAGGACGTACTTAGACCCTTACTTACTGCAGCTAGAGGGGTCATTCCATGCCATTGGAAATTAACTTCTGTTCCTTCTATCTGGGAATGGGCAATCAAACTAGACTCCATTAGAGATTTGGAATGGATGTTGGCACAAGAAATGGAAAAAGGAGAACGTTTTTTCTTTTCGTACATCACGGGACACAGAGCCATAAATCATAACATATGGCCAGTCTCTCCAGCTGGGGAGCGGTTCTGGAGGAAGCCATTGTCCAGGGGAAATGGTCTTGGGTAGATAGAAGTCTCCCCATCAACATTCTGGAAATCAGTCATTTAAGCTTCGAAATACTGGATGCCCAGACTTTGGGGTCACCCTTTTAGGGTACAATCTGACAATGCTACGGCCGTAGCTTATAGCAACCATCAAGGAGGCACTGGCCATATGTTATGATTTATACCTCTGTGTCCCGTGATGTACTTCGAGAAATGGATTTTACAGGTAAGCCGGTGAAAACGATGTGACGAAACGCGTCAGTACGTGGAACGCACTACGTGACGTACACTGGAGCGCAAGCCGGAATCACCCCCGCTCGCCACTCTGCACAGTTGTACAAGCCAGTCACGGGAATTTAAACCTTTTTGCCGATAATTGCTGCCTATTTTTAATTGGAATCTTGCTATTTATGGTAATAAAACCCTTTTAAAACGTTATTACGCTATCTGGAGCTTTTATCTCTTTTATACCTTCATTGTATGCTGACCTATGGAGAGGTGAGGAGGGAATCATCACCTGCACATCCAGGAGGCACCTGAGGGCCTACAAGCGTGATTGGTCTCAATATCGTATGATATATGAGACCCATTACATCTGGTAAGTCACCCACCTTCTAAATATATCACAGGATAAAAGAAATCAGCGCCTGCACTTTTAAGAAAAGTCACCATAAAGGTGTCCTTTTATGAAACGGAGATGAGCAGTGATCCTGCTGATCACAGCTCATTTCTGATCATTCTCAGTTTATGAAACAGAAATGATCAGCGGAGAACATGTTCTTCGCTGATCATCTCTTCACACGGGAATCTGTCATTGACTGACACAGAAACAGCCAGGTCATGAAGCTGCGATCCCAGCACTTCACTGGTGATCTGTGCCAGAATTCACACTCCCAGATTCACCAGCCTGGAGCTTGTGAAGCGGGGAGTGAAGACCAAATCGGGGGAGAACTGAGGGGGAAAAACGAAGATTATCGACTTCCTTCTTCCTCGTTCAGACCCCCCCAACACAGTAATCATGTCCCCCTGCCATATTTATGTATATATACATGTATATATATACACACATACATGTAGATATATATTTAATGTGTATATATATATATATATAATGTATGCATGTGTGTATATATATATATTTATGTAAGGGGACTATTATTTATTAACATTAGTGGGGATCCTGTACTCAGCAGTGATAATTTATCACTGCTTGTTAACCACTTTGCCGCTGCTCAATAGAGCTCTACTGCGGCAAAGTGGCTGTTGTAGGTCTGACGACGTAGACCTACGTCGGCAGACACTCCCCCTTCTCGGCGCCATGTGCGCGCCGCCGGAGGCTCGCTCCCGCTGTTTTCAGTCACAGCGGGAGTCGGGCCAGGGGAGGAGCAGCGGCGATCGCCGCTGCTCTTCCCCGATCGTCGGGGAATCGAGTCTGGAGATCCGCCCGCTTGTGTAAACTCCGAAGTGACAGGCAGGGACAGATTGCAGGGTTCAGCATATCTGAACCTGCGATCTGTCCTTGAGTCACTCAGTCACCTCCCCCCACACATGCCAGTAAGCACCAGGCATACATTAACCCCTCCCTCTCCAATAAAATTAACCCCTTCCCTGCCAGTGTTATTTTTAGAGTAACAGTGCATATGTATAGCACTGATTACTGTAGTAATGTCACTGGTACCCCCAAAAGTGTCAAAAATGTCAGTCAAGGGTCCGATCTGTCCGCCACAATGTCGCAGTCCCGGAAAAAAAATCACAGATCGCCGCCATTACTCGTTAAAAAAAAAAAACACCAAAAACCACAGAAATCTTTCCCTTAGTTAGCAAACGCAATAACTTTTGCGCAAACCAATCAAAATACGCTTATTGCGATTTTTTTTACCAAAAATATGTAGCAGAAAACAAATTGGCCTAAAATGATAAAAAAATTTGATTTTTACATTTTTTTGGGGGGGAATTTCATATAAAAAAAAATGTGAAAAATATTGTTATTTTTTCAAAATTGTCGCTCTTTTTTTGTTTATAGCGCAAAAAGTAAAAATCGCACAGGTGATCAAATACCACCAAAAGAAAGTTCTGTTTGTGGGGGAAAAAAGAACGTAAATTTTCGGTTGGGTACAGCGTTGCATGACCGCGCAATTGTCAGTTAAAGTCGCACAGTGCCGAAACACAAAAAGTGGCCCAGACGTAAGACAGCAAAATCCTCCGGTGGTAAAGTGGTTAAAGCGCCCCAGTGATTTTCATACTAGGAAATCTCGCTTTGTCTCACGAGATTACAGGCGCTCCCATTCACTTCTACACAGATCTCGGCAGTCCTCCGAGAAAACAGTTCTCCTCTGATCACCCTGGGAGAACTGAAGTTCTCCGCTTCATAAAAAGGGTGCCAGAGGAGAACATTTTCCCCGGAGAACTGTAGAGAAGCGAACAGAGAAAAAAATTCACCCTTTTATAAACGTACACCAAATTGTGGAAAATATCACTGAGCACTTTCACCTTATCATCCAACTATTTGAAGAAATCATCTTGCACTGAAGAAAAACAGCAACATTTTAACTTTTACTGTCACTTATTAATTTATATCACGTGATGAACTTTTAGCCCCGGTTCACACTTGTGCGTTTGCGGGGTTCGCATGTAATGTCGGAGCGCACTGCTTCGACATTACATGCGATCGGCTGTGCGGTGCGAGTTTAGCCATACAGTTTGTATGGCTAAATTCGCACCGCAGCCGCACCAAACATGCACAGGGACCCTTTTTGGCAGCCGCATCAGGATCGGATCGCACAGCGGTTCACACTTGTGCGATCCGATCCTGTGCGAACTGCACGATCGCACTGCGATATGCGATCAAACTGGGGGTGTCTTTAAGATTACATTGACACCCCCAGCGTATCGCATATGGCAGTGTGAACTGCCGGGGGTGCGTGTGCGATGCGGGAACAGGCTGCGGACTCGCAGCCTTCCCGCACTCGCATAAGTGTGAACTGGACCTTAAATATACAAAAAAAATTATATGTTTTTTATGTCACATTTTGATTCATTTTTCACATGATTTATTCATTTATTTATTTATTTTACAATATTTATATATTTTTACCAAACATTGGGATCACTTTGTTATATATTGTTTGCACAGTATTTTGCACAATTTGAATATTTACAAATACTAGCACGCGCTGTAGATAGTTCAAAATAGGACTATTTTCTTCCATACAATTTTTTGCTACTGCTGCTGCTACATCCACAATTTTTATAACTTTATAATCAGTTTAATTTTTAAAAAAACACCAGGCGCGGGGAGTGCACTTTTTCAAGTTTTACTTAAAGCGGAGTTCCGGGCACGAAAACGTTTTTTCACTAAACATACCCCAGGGACAGTCAGGGCTAGTACATTCCACAATGGATAGCCTCTGATCTGTCCCGGTTCGCACTTACCTTTTAGAAGAAATACTTACTTATAAAATTTCTTCTCCAGCGCTGCCATCTCTGTTGTGGGCAGCTGAAGCCGGCGCGGTCCTCTTCTGCGTCTTCTTCCGCGTCTTCTTCTCCCAGAATGCGCCTGCACCGGCCCTTCTCATCACTTCCGGTGCGGCGCCGCATTCCTCCACAGCTTCTGGGCATGCCCAGAAGCTGTTTAGCAGGGAATGCGGCGTCGCCCCGGAAGTGACGAGCGGGGCCGGTGCTGTTGCATTTATTCCTGGGAGCGATGACGTTCAGCTCCCAGGAATCATCGCAAGACAGGAAGTGACGGCGGAGCCGCGGCACAGAGGGAGGAAGTGCAGAATAGGTGAGTATTTTCTATCTACAATTACAAGGTGAGTAAAAAAAAAAAATATACCAAACTATCCAATTCCTTTTCAGGTGAAGAAGATCCAGCGGATGGGCACAAAATCGATTAGGTCGATTTCATGCCCGGAACTCCGCTTTAACATTTACAAAATCTCTTTGTTTATTGTAAATGTGTACGTTTATACCCATATGGAAGAAAAATATATTTCCAATATATTTAGGGAAAACATTTTAGAAATATATTGAATATGGCCAAAATTGTAACATTTCAAATATATTTCCAATATATTTGGGAAAAATAAATTAAAAATGTTTTTTTTAAATATATTTCAAATATATTTTTCTTCCATGTGGGTATGTTTTTTTTTATATCTGTAAAAACATAAAATTTGTTTTTGGGAAAAAAAAAAACATAAAATTTGTTACACTGCTCTTTAGCACCTCCAAGATTTCAAATGAGCTGGAGTCGCTAAAAAGCGGCGCAACAAATGTATGTATTTATATATATTTATTATATATATATATATATGTGATGTGGGAACACATTTAGTGGTTGCTGCAGGTGTGGGCTTATATTTGTCTTTATTTAGGTTTGTGGCAGAGCACAGGGATTTTGGTTTCAATGTAAAAACATAGTGAAAAGCCTTATTTCTACAATACATGCGATTTTACATGAGGCAAGACAAAAAATGTCTTATATGAATCTTTGGGAAACAAATCTGGACAAAGCCCTTGAACTTTTCAAAAGGCACAATAGGAGAGCCAATACATCTAAAGTTTCAAATAACAAAACCTTAACGGAAGAAAACTATAAAATAACACTTATTGTATATGGTGTGCAGACCTTACTACTTTGCTAAATTTGACCCAGAGATACCACCAAACTGCTGTTGAGGATGATCGGGTTAAGTCACTATGCGGTGGCTGTACATGAAAATGTTGAGTTTTTTTGGTTGAGATTCAGCTACGCTGTAACCTTGATTAACCACTTTACCACCGGAGGATTTTGCTGTCTTACGTCTGGGCCACTTTTTGCGATTCGGCGCTGTGCGACTTTAACTGACAATTGCACGGTCGTGCAACGCCTTACCCAAACTAAATTTACATCCTTTTTTTTCCCACAAACAGAGCTTTCTTTTGGTGGTATTTGATCACCTGTGCGATTTTTACTTTTTGCGCTATAAACAAAAAACAAGCGTTTATTTTGAAAAAATAACAATATTTTTAACATATTTTTTTATGAAATTCCCCCCCAAAAAAATGTAAAAATCAAATTTTTTTTACATTTTTGGCCAATTTGTTTTCTGCCACCTATGTTTGGTAAAAAAAAAATCACAATAAGCGTATTTTGATTGGTTTGCGCAAAAGTTATTGCGTTTACTAACTAAGGGAAAGATTTCTGTCATTTTTGGTGTTTTTTTTTTAACGCGTAATGGCGGCGATCTGCGATTTTTTTTGCGGGACTGCGACATTGCGGTGGACATATCGGACCCTTGACTGACATTTTTGACACTTTTGGGGTTACCAGTGACATTACTGCAGTAATCAGTGCTATATATATGCACTGTTACTGTAAAAATGACACTGGCATGGAAGGGGTTAATTTTATTGGAGAGGGAGGGGTTAATGTATGCCTGGTGCTTACTAACGTGTGGGGGGGAGGTGACTGAGTGACACAGGGACAGATCGGATGTTCAGCTATGCTGAACCCTGCAATCTGTCCCTGTCTGTCACTTAGGAGATCCGCCCGCTCTGTTTACACAAGCGGGCGGATCTCCAAACTGGATTCCCCCGACGATCGGGGAAGAGCAGCGGCGATCGCCGCTGCTCCTCCCTTGGCCCGACTCCCGCTGTGACTGAACACAGCGGGAGCGAGCCTCCGGCAGCGCGTGCGCGCCGCCCACAAGGGGCGGAGTCCAGCGACGTAGGTCTACGTCACTGGACGATAACGAGCCGAATTGCTGCAGTAGCAGCAATGTGAGCAGAGTTGAAGTGGTTAATAGAAAAAAAAAATCTCTCAAAATAGCCCTGTTAGGATTCCCTCCCCCCAACATCCCCAGGAAATGTATTGTTTTGTATGATTATGGCTGTAAATATAGCTATTGCTTGGTAGAGATGTGCATGGTGGAAAAATGTGTTTAGCTAATTATTTTATTTCGTCATTTTCGTTATGTTAGAATGACTGACTCGTTTTCAGAATTATTTTTTTATATTTGGATTCATTTTGTATATCTGATATTTTCTAATCGTTTCAAAATTGGAATTTTGGAAGGTGGCTATATTTGTTCTATTGTATTTTTTCTATTCTATTAGTTCTATTGTATTGTATTATTTATATTCTTTTTTTTTCTATTTTTTTTTATATTCTATTCTTTTATTTTCTAGTCTATTCTCTTTTTATTATATTCTGTTTTATTTTATTCTAATGTTTTCTATTATATTCTATCCTTTTCTGTTCTTTTCTATTCTATTCTTTTATAAAACAGCCTGAGTAGGAATTGTCATCTTATTTCACTTTTATTTCTTACTGTATTTATTGTATATGTTTCCATTTCAAATTCAAATTCATTTTAAAATTCAAATTCATTTTATAATAATTTACTTTGGATTTCGTTAACCACTTAAGCCCCGGAGGATTTGGCTGCTCAAAGACCAGGGCCTATTTTGCGATTCAACACTGTGTGACTTTAACGGACAATTGCGCAGTCATGCAATGCTGTACCCAAATGAAATTGACGTCCTTTTTTACCCACAAACAGAACTTTCTTTTGGTGGTATTTGATCACCTGTGCGATTTTTACTTTTTGCGCTATAAACAAAAAAAGAGCGACAATTTTGAAAAAATAACAATAATTTTTACATTTTTTATATGAAATTCTCAAAAAAAAAATGTAAAAATCAAAATTTTTTAACATTTTCGCCCAATTTGTTTTATGCTACATATCTTTGGTAAAAAAAATTTTAAAAAGCGTATTTTGATTGGTTTGCGCAAAAGTTATCGCGTTTACTAACAAAGGGAAAGATTTTTGTCATTTTTGTTGTTTTTTTTTTTAACGCGTAATGGCGGTGATCTGCGATTTTTTTTGCGGTACTGTGACATTGCGGCGGACAGATCGGACCCTTGACTGACATTTTTGACACTTTTGGGGGTACCAGTGACATTACTACAGTAATCAGTGGTATACATATGCACTGTTACTGTAAAAATGACACTGGCAGGGAAGGGGTTAACTGTATTGGAGAGGGAGGGGTTAAGTGTGTCCTAGGGGCGTGCTTCTAACTGTGACAGGCGGCTTGTTTACATAAAAGTGGGGGGTGTCATGGTGCTCTTCTAATATCCCAAGGTGGTACAAGGAATGTGGGTGGATGGGAGAGGGGGGGGGGGTTATGGGACTGCGTGGGGGGGACAAAGTTTGGTACTGTAGGGAAGCTATAGTCCGCGGCAGCCGGCTGAAGCGTGGAGAAGCCCTGAGAGATGCAAGAAAGGAGAGAGCGGCGCCAGCTTAGTATAGTACAAGTTTGTTTAACACTGTTAAAATTGGTGACTCACTGTCCGAGGTTGGGTGAGACCGGTACACAAAGACTGTTAGGGTCATCCATCTTCCTCTTCCAGGATAGTGGTCATAGGAGAAGGTGGTGAGGTTCCAGAGGTATAGCCGAGCCGCTGTGGGGCTGCTAGTTGTCACTGGCCGCGGCGGAGCATGCACAACAGGGCTCCGGCTGCCGACTTCTGATCCCTGATGACATCACTTCCTGGCAGGAGAAAAATAGGGGTTGCACGCGTTCGGAGCATCCGTGCTCCTTCGTCAGGCGATGCTTGTTTACATAAGCAGCCTGCCTTTCTCCCGCTCTACCGACGATCGTAGTGTGACCGGCGGACATCGGGTCCGCCGGTCACACGCGCGGACTCCTCTGTGAACGAGCCGGGGCGGGCGCGCGCTCGCCTGCTATTGGCTCAAAAGCCGGTGACAGGCTAGCGACGTAGATCTACGTCACTCTGCCTGGCCGGGGCTGACTGCCGCAGTAAATATACTGTGTGCAGTTGGCAAGTGGTTAAAACAACGGGTAATGCACAAGGTATTATTGTCACTCTATTAATATACATTTGTAATCTACTTTATATCAACACATCTCCCTAGGCAGCGCCACTATCCCTTCCTTTTTTCTTAGTGAATGACAGGTTGTCTACCTTTTTGAATAACTCCCAGACCAAACTTGAAACTATCTGGGTCACATGGCTTTGTTACATTTCACCTCCATGACCCATACAGAGCTCCTAAAAAAAAAAGGTACAAGACCCATTTGTCTCCCTTCCCATTCTCCCCCACCTTCCTTCTTTATGTCGTTTGTTGAAATTTATTATGCAAGGTTTTCATAAAATTCACCGCTGTGTAAGATATATTTTGACATTGTGTAAAGGCCAAAGAAAATGTTTGAATGTCTCCCATGTGCTTTCCAATACCAAAACACCTCCAGTACATATTCTCTTCCTAATTCTGTAGGAATCTTCTATTATTCTATTTATTTTTTCTAATAATTTAAATTATTATTTCAATAATTTTCAAATAATTGCAAGGTAAGGCCTAAAGTTCTTCAAAGCTTGTAGCACCAAATACAAGAAACATTTAGGTTGTTCACTTTTTTAGCCTTCTAAAGAACTGTATAAACTAGGAGATATATATTGCATCTAACATTTCATTTCCTTGTGTCACTGGGCTGTTTTTGATTTTATCTTTTGATACACAACAATAACGTTTTGACGTCCATCCGGAGTGTGCGGCCATTCATCTATTTTTGTTACTGCTATAAAACGTACCTGTTACCCATGCCACGGATCTTCACTTCTCTTTAACCACTTCAGTTTTGGAAGGTTTTACCCCCTTAATGACCAGGCCATTTTTTGCGATTCGGCATTGCGTTATTTTAACGAAAAATGTTGCGGTCGTGCGACGATGTACCCAAAGGCTTCATTCACATGTCAGCGTATCGATCGCGGGCAGAATCACCGCGATTCTGCCCGCGATCCGGAAATCATTGCAAATCGCGGGACGCCTGTGCGTTGCCCGTGATTTGCAATGGCACCCCAAATGCTGTGCGATGTTGCCGCGATTTGCACCTGCCGAATCGCGGTAACATCGCGCAAACAGAATCGCGGGACGCATGACGCCCAAAAAAGGTACAAGAGCTTCTTTGGTGCGTCATGCGTCCCGCGATTTTTTTTGCACGATGTTATCGCGATTCGGCAGGCGCAAATCGCGGCAACATCGCACAGCGTTTGGGGTGCTATTGCAACTCACGGGCAACGCACAGGCGTCCCGCGATTTGCAATGATTTCCGGATCGCGGGCAGAATCGCGGTGATTCTGCCCATGATCAATACGCGGACATGTGAATGTAGCCTTATACAGTTGATGCCTTTTTTCCCCACAATTAGAGCTTATTTTGGTGGTATTTGAGCATCTCTGCGGTTTTTACATTTTGCGCTATAAACAAAAAAGAAGCAAAAATTAAAAAAACTATAAAACGTACCTGTTCTGTATCTGTTACCCATGCCACGGATCTTCACTCTCTTTAACCACTTCAGTTTTTCGGAAGGTTTTACCCCCTTAATGACCAGGTCATTTTTTGCGATTTGGCACTGCGTTATTTTAACTAAAAATTGCGTGGTCGTGCGATGCTGTACCCTTATACAATTGATGCCCTTTTTTCCCCACAATTAGAGCTTTCTTTTGGTGGTATTTGATCACCTGTGCGGTTTTTACATTTTGCGCTATAAACAAAAAAGAAGCAACAATTTAAAAAAAAAATGAACACAATATATTTTACTTTCTGCTATAAAACATTCCCAATAAAAAAAATTAAAAAATCACATTTTTTTTATTAGTTTAGGCCAATTTCTATTCTGCTGCATATTTTTGGTAAATAAAAAATTCCAAAAAGCGTATTTTGATTGGTTTGCGCAAAAGTTATAGTGTTTACAAACTACAGTAGATAGATTTTTGGACTTTTTTTTTTTTTATTAGTAATGGTGGCGATCAGCGATTTTTAGCTGGACTGCGACATTGCAGGGAACAGATCGGACCCCTAACTGACATTTTTGACACTTTTTGGAGACCAGTGACATTAATACAGTAATAAGTGCTAAATAATATGCACTGTTACTGTATAAATGACACTGGCAGGGAAGGGGTTAACACTGGGGCGATCAAAGTGGTTAATGTATGCCTAAATAGGCTTACTGACTGTGGGGGGAGGGCTCTGTGACAGGCAGAGAGAGATCGGGGTTGTAGCTTAGATGAAACTGCTGATCTCTCCCTGCCTGTCTGACAGAAGACCCGCCTGCTTTGTTTACATAATCAGGCGGGTCTTCTGTCAGTTTCTCTGACGATCGCGGGAGGCCAGCAGCAATCGCCGCCACCGCTCCTCCCACGGCCCGCCTCTCACTGTGTCTAAACACAGCGGGAGCGTGGTCTCGGCGGCGTACGCGTGCCGCCGAGTCCGCGTGCACAAAATCAGGTATATCTACGTGACTTTGCACAGCCGAGCCGCCCTGCCGCAGTATATCTGCGGTAGGCGGCTGGCAACTGGTTAAGCTGGCAAAAGAATCTTCAACATCCAACCCACACATAGGGGGCTGATTTACTAATCTGCTGCAGCTGTGCATGGTAGCCAATCATCTTCTTACTTCATCTTGTTCAGGTAAGCTTTGATAAAAAAAAAAAAAAAGCTGATTGGTTTTCATGCAGAGCTGCACCAGATTTTGCAGTTTCCAGCTTTAGTAAATCAACCCCATAGTGGGTGGTGTATAGGACACTAGGAGTGTGTCGTAAATGGAAGATATATTTCCCCAATATTTGAGTTGTGCTCCCTTTAAGGGGTACAGTTAGAAGACTGGGTTGAGTATTTGGTTTTGGGGGTAGTCCGGTCGTAAGGAGACAACTGATTGTCAGTACTCTCTGCATTGGTAAGTTCCAATCAGGGACCCAGGACTTTGGAGGTTCGAAGAGTTTTGGAAGGAAGCACCTCCAAACCCTGACTACAAGGACTATGGTCCTAAAGGCCAGAGGCGTAACTAGAACCTTCAGGGCCCCGGTACAAGAAACCATGAAGGACCCCCCGGACCCCTGGCCGGGGCCCTTCCCTTCAAGCCTGGGACTATTCTCACTGATCCTGGGGCCCTTTACTCTCGTAGTGGGGCCCTTTATTATGGTCCCGCAGCGGGACCCTTTCACAAGTTCTGCAGTGGGCCCCCTTTCCTGCCATCTTGGGGCCTCCCCACGGTGGTGGAATGCCAGGGTCCAGTCGCAAGTGTGACCTTTGCAATCCTGGAAGTTCACCCACTGGAGTCAGTAGTTTTTATTTTTTGGTATTTTAATTGTAATATTTTTTATCATTTTATTTAGTTTTTTTACAATGTCACTGACTATGACTCTGTCCATTCAGAAAAGGAAGGAGCTGGTAAATTACAGATTTACCGACCACTTCCTGGTTCTCTATTGTGACACATCCCCTGCAGCAGCCGGCAGGAGAGGGATGGGAGCACAGTGGGAGGGTGGGGGGCAACACAGTAGGGGGGGGGGGGGGGAACAGGGGAGCACACAGGGGCCCAGAGACAGCAGAACACAAGTAAACTGGATAGGAGGAGTGGCGGGGGCAGCATACAGAGGAACCAATCTCCTCCATTTTCCTCCTGCAGCTAAAGGAGGAAAAAGGAGGACAGTGATTTCTCTACATGCTGCCCCTGCCGCCCCTCCTATTCTGGTGTACAGGGGAGCTGCACAGGCCCCCTGGGGCATGGGGCCGGTTGCAATTGCGTTAAGCCTCAGCAAAAGGGAGTCTTAAAAGGCAGCATGAAAGGATCAGCACCTGTGTTGATGAGGTAGAACGGAGTGGTTCACAGGTTCTAAGCAAGGGGCAGCCATTGGCGATTCAGACCCTTGTTGCTAAACCTCCAAGGCCTGTTCGACTCCCTGATACAAGGAGGAACCCTTAGTCCCCAGTGCGGGACCAAGAGATTTTCGATGAGCCTGTGGGGTGATTCCTTATATACCCGAACTACAAACTGTTTTTGCTTTACTTTTGAATGAAGAAAGCTTTTTGTTTTTAATTGTCGTGAAGATACCATTAAAGGGACAGTTCGTCTTTACCAAACTAGGCTGGCTGGTGTTCCTGGGTTAGCTCGGATCACAGGGGACCAGGTATTTCCAGTACGCTACTAGAGATTAGTTGGATGCTATAGAAACAAAGTATACAGCGCTAAATACAATAATCTCAATCTCAGCCAAGGCTTAAGATAAAAATGAATCCATGTGGACAATATATAAAATTGAATAAATCAATATATCAATAAATAGATAAAAAGTCCATGAGGAGAGGAGTCCTGTAAGAAGTCCCATAAACCAGGTGATGAAAATGAAGAGACAACCTCCACCAAACACCAACAAGTGTGGCCTCTTACCGAGAGCATATGATCCCCATTACAGGGATCTCAATGCTCCTTAAAGGAACTCCTCACAACCCCCGATGGATGGATGGATGTATGGTCTTCGCCTACAGGTAAAACCTCTGCACGCTCAGGAATACTCCCCTCACAGGAAATAGTGTCAACCCAGATGTCGCATGAATAAAGAAGGAAAACTCCTCATGGTGTAGTACGTTGAAACACAAACACTTTAATGTGTAAAAAGCAAATGTAACACTCACATTTGGCATGGGAATAACGAGCATCAAAGGTCGAATTCCTGTGGGGAAGTCATATAGTGGACGGTGTGGTACTTGCAGCCGTGTAGCTTCTAACTGGAAACAGGTAGACGCTGGGGAGATGCATACAGTGCGGACGTTGCCGGTCCCCTACCGGTTTCGTCAGATGTTGACGTCATCAGGGGGCGTGCTGAAGACTGTTTGCAGTGCTTTAGATCCAAAGCATAGCATCTTATTCAAATGGGCTTTAATCATTCACTTACTTTATCCAACAACATTGTTCTTGTTTTTTTTGCATTTACTCTTGCTGTAGAGATTTGCTCTTTCAATTTGTCTTGGTGACCATTGTCACCGGGACTGAAAGTGAGGATAAATCCAAAACTGTGTCACCAGAACATGAGATACTTGTTTTAGTGCCAAAGTCTAAAAGGACATTTTGCTCACTTTGGAGAGATTTCTTTTCACTTTCTGTTGTGCTGGCACAGAAAGTATAGGGAAATTTTTACCAATGGGACCCTGACCTGGATGATGGGCAGCTTTTTGGCACATGGGTTAGTGCCCTGCTTATGATTGGAGGTAATTTTAGCTTACCCAGGCCCCACAACCGAAGGAAGTTTCATTCTTCATTTTTCTGCTGGCTGACTTGTACAGTATCTCACAAAAGTTAGTACACCCTTCTTTGCCATGAGGTGCCATGTTGAACTTCCAGTGACCAGTATGAGGGATTGAGAGCGATAACACCAAATTTAACACACCAGCCCCCCATTCACACCTGAGACCTTGTAACACTAACGAATCACATGACACCGGGGAGGGAAAATGGCTAATTGGGCCCAATTTGGACATTGTCACTTAGGGGTGTACTCACTTTTGTTGCCAGCGGTTTAGACATTAATGGCTGTGTGTGTTGAGTTATATTGAGGGGAAGGCAAATTTACACTGTTATACAAGCTGTACACTCACTACTTTACATTGTAGCAAAGTGTCATTTCTTCAGTGTTGTCACATGAAAAGATATAATAAATATTTACAAAAACTTAAGGGGTGTACTCACTTTTGTGAGATACTGTATGTCCGGGGCACCAACTTGGAGACATGTTAGGACTAGGAGAGACAGTGCAGGACACTAGTCCTCTAACCAGTTCCTACTGCCATAACAGCCCCTTTGTAGATCCCACCCATAGGCCAGGACTGGAGTCACTCCATTACATCTACAAGACCTTGATACTTTGGCCAGGTTCCTAGGATCAGCCCCATTCTGTGGCTGAGGACCATAGAATATTAGCCCAGTTGCCCAAAGGGGTACATCTCAACCATAGATCACCCCACCATCAGGACCCTCCATCACCTGGCCACCACCACTCCCAAACGGATTTGGCTGCCCCTCCTTTCTTCTCTCTTTATCTTTACATCACACATCTATAAACAGGGCTGCGGCCCAACATAATTCACAGGAGACACAAAGCCATGCAAATAATGCATTTTCCTAACTTTACCGGTTTCTGAAAGCAGTTCCAAAACTGGTGATAACATTATCCAAACAATGGCAAGTACAATGCAATCAATACCCAACAACAATCCTTTGTTTGCAGTATAAACACTAAGTGCTGCTGTGGTGCTTAGATTACCTTATCGCTCACTCTTCTGGGACATGACACCCCATCTCACAAGTCCCACATTCAGTTTAAGTTCATAGAGAAGATTACCTATTATGGGGGTGCCCATAATACTCAAATACTGAAATCTTTATAGTGACTCCATCCATAACTCATGATTTCCTCGGGTCCACACATAACCTGACTACTTCCCCTTCTTGTATATATGGCTCCCCAACCCTAGGCACCGGGAACCACACCCACAAGAGGAAGGACAACAGAAAACAAGAGAAAAATAATTATCCTTTTCTACACCTACCTACAAGCTTAATTGGAAAGTGGTCAGCAGAGCTCACTTGTGGGGTTCTGGTCTTGGGTCCACTGGAATATCTATCTGTTTTCAGGCTACATGTTTTTGTTGTGTTTGTGGAGGTTTCTTTGCATAGTCCAGTGGCAGAACTACCAGGGTTGCAAAGGTCATATTTGTGATTGGGCTCCGGTGTTCCTTCATCATGGGGGGGGGGGGGGGGGGGGGGTAAGGTGGCAGGAAGGAACACGTGAAAGGACCCGCTGCGGTACCATAAGACTCGGTTCACACTGTTACGACCCGAAAGTTGTTCCACTTGTATGCAATTCCCTTGCAACTTCCTTGAGAAGAAAGTTGAAAGTTGCAGAAAAGACAAGCAAGTACCCTTTTTTTGTTGCAGCGACATGTTGCATGCATTGAGGTAGTACCCACTGAAATAAATGTGTTTTGACTTGTCATGAGACTTTATGTGTCACAAGTCACATGATAGGTTGCAGCAGTGTGAACCGGGGCTTATAAAGGGCCCCGTGATGGGAATGAAAAGCCATAGGATCAGTGGAAAGGGCCCCGGGCCCATAGAAAAGGACCCCAGGACCAATGGAAAGGGCCCCCGGAAATGATAGAAAGGGCCCTGGTGGTCTTAAGGGCCCTTCATGGTTTCTTGCAGTGGGGCATTGAAGGTTCTAGTTACTCTGGCATAGTCCAAATGTTTTCTGCAATTTTACAGTCAGATTCTACCCAAGATATTCCGCATGCATGTGACTATGCTAGGGACATTAGAGGGTAAAAGCCTCAGGGACTGCTGTGGCTGCCTATATGCCCTGTGGAATTTATCAGTATTAAACAGAATGTATTAAAAATTGATACTTCCAGCCACCGTTTTCATTACAGCAAAGTCCACTGCCAAGGTCTTATCTAGGTGTTCTTGACTCTGACACAATCCAATTTGAAAACACTCTCACCGTGTCATTTGATATTCCATTTCTCTGTTATTTAGCTTATTTCCCATCCAATGTGGCTAGTTTTTAAATGACATTGTCAGCGTTGTTATTACACTATCCTGGAATTTATTCGGTGGACCGTCGAGGTTAGACGGGCTCGGCCATTTTGAGGCGAGGGAAGAAAAATGGAATATGCTTCTAAATGACTCTGTGAGCGATGTGTTCTATAAAAATGGAGATGACGTGAAGTCTTGTTTAAGATAAAAAGGCGTCCGCTGTTGAACTGTAAAGATATCTTCAAGACGAATAGACTGAATCAAAGCCGAGTGACATTGTGTCTATCAAAGAATTGTAATAAGTTTGCCTGCTCGGGCATATTTTTGTTTCTAGCTGGTTTTGAAGAGCTCTGTGCAAATGTCTGTGGTTTTAATTCTCAGGTAAAGTCTTCCTGACTGTCAAGGGATACTGAGTTCACATCAACTCATGGTTAGTTAACCTCTTGCTTCCTTCTTTGGATAGATGCCAATAGAGATAACTAGGTCTTTCTTTTACACAGGAAATGGATACTAGGGTGGTTGAATTTACTCAGCACAGTGGTCTCCAAACTGCAGCCTGGGGGCTAAATGCGCTAAATTTGCTTTCTTTAATCTGGCCCATGGGACATTGTACACCCTTTGTTGCTAACATAGTTCCTGCCACTGACACCAAGAATGGGGCACTATTCCTGCTGTTGACACCAATAATAGAGCATTAATTCTTCCATTAACACCAATGATGGGGAACTATTCCTCCCATTGACACCAATGATGGAGCACTATTCCTCCCATTGATACCAACGATGGAGCTCAATTCCTCCCATTGATACTAACGATGGAGCTCAATTCCTCCCATTGATAACAACGATGGGACGCTATTCCTCCCATTGATACCAACAATGGGACACTATTCCTCCCATTGATACCAACGATGGAGCTCAATTCCTCCCATTGATACCAACGATGGGACACTATTCCTCCCATTGATACCAACGATGGAGCTCTATTCCTCCCATTAATACCAACAATGGGACACTATTCCTCCCACTGATACTAGCGATGGAGCATTGTTTACTCCCACTGACGCCAGAACATTTCTTCTCCCATTGGCCACAGTGCGGCCCCCCTAAAGTTTGAAGGACGGTGTGCCGGACCTTTTTTTATAAAGTTTGGAGACCCCTGACGTAGCAGTTGGCTTTTAGAAGAAACGTTGGCTTTCCCTATCCTAGGGAAGCACATAAAAACACAGGGCATAAACGTGAGAATAGAGTCATTGATGGGAATCAGACTTAAGACTCTTCTTCCAGCCTGAAGTGCTCACTACTTAGCCCCTATGGTCATAAAGTAAATATCAAAACTATCTTATGAAGTTAAATATTCCATCAGACCCCCCCCCCCCCCTGATTAGAATTGAAGATTAGATTTGAAGATTAGAATTGTGTCAATGTCCCAATATTTATGGACCTGACTGTAGATCTGGTGAAATTGTATTTCTTATCTGTGGGGATTTAGTGGGTAGGTACTATCTTGGTGGAAGCTATTTTGATAAATATAAGTATGAATATACATACTGTACATTTGTAGCTGTAAGTCTGTACCCGACTCATATGTTGAAAACCTTGTTTTTTGACTTGTTGTTTTTAAACAAAAATATCTATAAAACAAAAATATCTATCTATCTATTGATAAAAGATGTATTTTTATAAAGAATGTTTTTATTTTTATTTTTTTAATATTTATAAAAAAAAAACAAAATATATATATATATATATATCTATATATATAGATAAATATATATATGTATATATACTGTTTATATATATATATATATATAGATAGATAGATAGATAGATAGATAGATAGATAGATAGATAGATAGATAGATAGATAGATAGATAGATAGATAGATAGATAGATAGATAGATATAGAAAGAATGAAGATAATAACATTTTAAAACATTTTTTTTTTTATTAGTTATTTTCACATTTTTTTTAATTGATTTTCATTCTTTCTATACATTTCATTTTAAAATATTAATAAATAATACTTTTTCCGTACATTTATAGTGTTATTTGTTTTTTTTTTTGTTTTTGTTTTTTTAAATGGCCCCCCCAAATTAGTAAATGATATATACAGGGAAAAAGTATTTTCTCATCTCAAGTCACAGAAAGTAATACATTAATAAATTAATAAACCAACTTTGACAAAATTTCCTGCAACTACCCACAGTAAGTTTCAACAGTGTAACAGTTTTACGAAAAGAAAAAGTGAAAGAAAATGGGTGTTCAAGCATGGCCCTTCAGTCCATTCATATCCACAAACACCATATATCATATAAAAGTATCAAAGCTTTATTACAAAACATCACATGTTAAAAATTATACAGGTAATAAAATAGGTTTCCAATGAATTATAACACAATAGAAACAATCAGGTATTTTCTGTGCGTTTCGTGGTCACAGCCACTTCTTCAGGTATACTGATTTCCTTTTCTGATATAATGCCCCGTATCATCAATTTAATGGAAAAAATTGGCGTTAAACACCAACAATCCCGCGCAGTGGATGAAACATTATGGTGTATATAGTGATAGGATTATTTCAAATCAAAAACAAAATTTTCAATTATGTAAATGAAGGGAACCCCAGCATAAACGTAAAACGTGAAATATGACAAAATTATATAGTGAAATATAATAGCTGCGCTCAACCTAATAAAGAATATGTGGAAAAAAAAACAAATTGTGCATTACCATGTGCTGTGAATAAATATAAACAAACAGTAGATCTATAATGCAAAACCCAAATAATTGGTAATTTGCTAAGTGAATATGTGCTTAGAGCAAAACCATATATATTGCCATACATATAAATATAAATATAATGCCAAATAATTCGTGACCACGTGGCAAAATAGTCCCAACAAAGAAATATGTGTAGACCACTGCAAACAGTCCAGTACAGATGGAAAAGCTGAAGGATCCTATATTAGTGCTTCTTCCAATAGAAAGACACCTCCACCAAATCACAGGATTACCCGGTGAGTCAGGCTGCTTACCAGATATGGTGGACCCCTAAATTATAAGGGGTCAGTAAGGACCTTTCTCATAGGTATAAGACAGGGTTAATGGTTAATTCCCACTGTATCCATCAGACCGGATTTTATAACAGCCACCATGAAGTATACACCAGGTATAAGGCTCCAATAATATTATGCATAAATGAAAGAGGAGAGCTCCATGGTAAAGTAAGTCGGTACAACATATATTTATTGGTAGAATAAAACTTACAATAGAGTCATAGCAGATAAATTACAATGCGAATGCCGGACGCCGGGTGAACGCACTTCCGCGTTCCAGCTTGCGTTCCACCCCGGAGCCGGAAATGACGTGGCTTGACGTGATGGGATCAGACGTCCCGACGTGTTTAGTCAGCGCACAGATGACCCTTGAGAACGTCAGAAATACATATTAGATGTGTAGCACTGTCCCCATAGGGCTTGCTGTGTGATGACTTCTTGGGCCTCCCTCCGATTACCTGCAGACAGTCACTAGGGGCTTTTTCACACATCCATTCTTACTCCACTCATTACTCAATAAACAGTGCAGGGGAATGTGGCTATGTATTTATTGTGGAACTTGGATGGGAGAAAGGAATAGTGGGATACCTCAACTGAACTATTCAAAGTAGATAAGGACAACTCTCACTTGGCCTCACCAGGTTACTTGTGGAAGCAGACACACTGCTTTTACCATACCGCCACTTGTATGGGATAATTAAGTCTTCTTGCTCTCCTACTTCAACTTCAGGACACTCTCTAGCATCACCTTGACTGACACCCATCCACTGACTCTTCTAGTTGAAGGGATGACCCTTACAGACCTGTACTCACAGTAGGCAGAATCAGATCTTTCCTGGTGTCTCTCTTCCAGTCAGCTATGCAGGACCTCTGGGTTCAGATTCTCTCTCTGACTTTCAGGCCCTCGGGTCGACTACCCAAGGCCGCATGGCAACTTCTACAGAGGGGCAGCCGCCCACTCCCTCCGGGACCTCGCTCTCCATCCAAAGACCCCGAGCACATGGGCCCCTGGCATTTAAACAGTCACCCAGCGTGCACGCATGGATAGGGGGGGGGTGGCTCCCCTGCCCCCTCAATGGACGGGCCGCCACTGATCCAAAGTCAGAAAACCAAAACATTTTGGCAAAAGTTTTACTTCCTTTCAAATCTATTTTTTTTCCATGTTATGTTTGAAAGAGACCCTTTACAAACTATCATTTCATAAACGGAAGATAAGATGGGTTTCAGTTTTTTCAGAATAAATCTCCTACCAGCATTGAGACAATCAGACAATCTGAATGCACAGAAGATGGTTTTACGGGCACTCAGAAGCCGCCATAATCGCGTGACTTGAGTTTTCTCATCTTTAAAAACTTCTCTGTCGGAGGTGGACAGAGCCGAGTGACAACATCAAATTGAGCAATCAGCTTGAGCCACAAGAGCTGCTGAAACAGGAATTCCAAAGCAATCATTTCCCTGAAAAACAATTTGCAGAAGTCATCATTTTAAAAAACAGAGCTCTCAATGTCTTGGTGGAAACATGTTTTGCTGTAAACAAATGAAATAATATTTTCATTAGTCAGGGGGGACGATGGAAAGAAATACAGGGGTCTTGGAAGGTCTCATCAGAAAGAACTCCTCCCTCAGATGTCACGGCGGACACATCCAAGGACTGGGAGATGCTTAAGAGCGCCGTCCTCGTTGTCTGATTATAATTGGCTCCATTATTATTAACTCTGGAGTGCTGCACTGATTACATTATTAACTCTGGCAGCAAATGGTTCATGTCAGGAGTCTGCGGCAATGATGGTCGGTGACTACTGAGTACCCAGCTGCAGAGTACAAGTATATCCTACGTATTCAATAAACTTTGCAGAGCATTGCTTTCATCTTAAACTTTTTCGAATTCAAAATTTTTGTAGCACTCACCCCTGAAAGAGCCACTGATGGATGTGTCCCCTGATTCCAGGTATTAACTATTCTGCCGGCAATGCCACAACCTCTGACCCACCAAGGCTGAAGAAGGAGGATTTATTTGGGCTATAACACTCAACGAGGCAACAAAAACAGCAACAACGATAAACAAGTTTGTACAATTCAACAAACAATGACCCATTTCTGTACTTGAACCCTAAATCTGGGGAAGTCCTCACTATAGGTGGTGCTAGAAGCCTAAAGGTCCTTGAGTCTCTCCAACATCCCTTCCACTGGCCAGTGTGGTACCAAATGTTGGTGCCCACAGTCCTGCCTTGGAATGCTCAAATATATTTGTGTCCCACAGTAAAGAGCAAAAATCCCTATACTATGCCCCACATCTGTCCTTTAAGAGGAACCCCCCTTCCCATGCAGTCTGTTGTGAAGCCTCTTCCTGCTCTCTAGTGCCCAGAACCTGCAGTGGTGGCAACTCTGAACTTCGTACCTATGATCTCTCACAAAACCAGTGATGCCCCCCTTTTCGAGCTCACTGGATTTCTCATATGGCTGTGTATGAGTAGGGTCTTGTGATTGGATAGATGTTGACACCAACCTACCAGTCCCTGCCTCGATCCTCTCCTTGCTAGAACTACGATCCTCCTGTCGAGGCTGTACCCTCTTCCATTTTGTGCCCCACTTCGTGAAAGAGGCCTCCTCCAGACATTCCTTGCCATTGACATTTACAGGCCCAATGAAAAGAATATCCACACATAAACAGAGTTGCCGCACTTTACTGGTGGCACTTGAAAAATGGCATAAACAGTTACATCACATCAACATACTATCCGGAGTCACTTGACAGTACATAGTCAATCGCATTCAAAGGAAGGTCTGCAGTAGTCACATGTGAAAGCATATTGCAGCATTTTATGTAAGCCATCTTCCCTTCACAGTCTCTCTCCATGTGGGGTCGATAGTATTCAGGGGGATAGGATCTCTACAGTCACCTCCTCTTTAGGTACACCTCTCACGGGACTCTCCAGAGGAATAGCCTCACTCAGGGAACTCTTGGACAGGCCTAAAAGGCCTTTCACAACCCACCCTAGCCTCCACTTCAATAAGAGTCAGGAAGTCTGCCATGACCCAACTGCACTAGGGCTCCCCCCAAACTAGATCATAACTGGGCACTGACTCATCCATGACATAACACCAGGAGGGCTATAACTAAAAGAGATCTAGCACCTGATGACACTATCTTCTGTAACCAGACACTATTCTCGGACAGAGCCTCCTAGTGGCATACTTGCTCATTGCACCTCCTTACATGTGGCCTCATTCTGATACTGCAGTGAGCTCTGGTAACAGCAGCATCTCTGACTCAGCAGCACACTCCAACAGTTACCTCTTGTTTGCCATGTGAGACCTCCCTAAGCCTTAGCTTCTTCTTCCTTTTCCTCCTTTCTGCTGCACACTATCCTCGTGGGACTTGTAGTCCCATGTGGTTCTCCACCTAATAGAGATTTTCTCCTGGGCACTACATCTACACCTCATAGTTCCAATTTCATGCTCCCAACAATTTAACCACTTGCCGACTGCCTAACGACGATTTACGTCGGCAGTCAGCCCCTCACAGGCAAAGCGACGTAGGTCTACGTCGCTAGCCTGTGAGGCTCTAGGGAGCGAGCGTGCGCCGCCGGAGGCCCGCTCCCGCTCACTCACGGACCCCCCCGCGCGTGTGCCCGGCGGACCCCATGTCCGCCGGGCACTCGTGATTGTCCGTTACAGCAATGTAACAAAGCCGCCTGTCATTCTTCCCTTGGTAAGAATGGAGATCATACGGTTCTGCTATGTAGGACCGTTGATCTCTGTTCTTACACCTCAAGCCACATCCAATCACAGTAAGAAACACGCCCCTAGGGACACACTTAACCCCTCCCTCTCAAAAAAAGTTAACCCCTTCACTGCCAGTGTCATTTTTGCAGTAACAGTGCATATGTATAGCACTGAGATTACTGTAGTAATGTCACTGGTAACCCCAAAAGTGTCAAAAATGTCAGTCAAGGGTCCGATTTGTCCGCCGCAATGTCGCAGTCCCGCAAAAAAATCGCAGATCGCCGCCATTACTCGTTAAAAAAAAAAAAAACAACAAAAATGACAAAAATATTTCCCTTGGTTAGTAAACGCAATAACTTTTGCGCAAACCAATCAAAATACGCTTTTTGCGTTTTTTTTTTTACCAAACATATGTAGCATAAAACAAATTGGCCAAAAATGTTAAAAAATTCTGATTTTTACATTTTTTTGGGGGGAATTTCATATAAAAAAATGTGAAATATATTGTTATTTTTGCAAAATTGACGCTCTTTTTTTGTTTATAGCGCATGATCACAAAATCACACTGGTGATCACATACCACCAAAAGAAAGCTCTGTTTGTAGGAAAAAAAGGATGTCAAATTTGTTTAGGTACAGTGCCGCACGACCGCGCAATTGTCCGTTAAAGTCACGCAGTGCCGAATTGCAAAATAGGCCCTGGTCAGGAAGGGGGTAAAATCTTCCGGGGCTTAAGTGGTTAATGCTCCCAACTTTGTGGGAAGAGTTTGGGGATGGCCCCCTCCCTGTTCCAACATGACTGCGCACCAGTGCACAAAGCAAGGTTCATAAAGACATGGAAGAGCGAGTTTGGGGTGGAGGAACATGACTGGCCTGCACAGAGTCCTGATCTCAACCCGATAGAACACCTTTGGGATGAATTAGAGCGGAAACTGCGAGCCAGATCTTCTCGTCCAAAAGGAATGCCTGACCTCACAAATGCGCTTCTGGAAGAATGGTCAAACACTCCCGTAGACACACCCCTAAACCTTATGGACGGCCTTCCCAGAGGAGTTGAAGCTGTTATAGCTGCAAAGGGTGGGCCATCTCAATACTGAACCCTACGGATTAAGACTGTGATGCCATTAAAGTTTATGTGTGTGTAAAGGCCGGCGTCCCAATACTCTTGGTCAGGGGTCTTCAAACTATGGCCCTCCAGTCCAGTTGTTCAGGAACTATAATTCCCATCATGCCTAGTCATGTCTGTGAATGTCAGAGTTTTACAATGTCTCATGGGATGTGTAGTTTCGCAACAGCTGGAGGACCGTAGTTTGAGGATCCCTGCTCTTGGTAATACAGTATACCCAGTGGTGTATTTTGGTTTTGTGCTGCCCTAGGCAAGACTAAAATTGGGCCCCCCCCCCTCCATTATGTAAATTTGCCCCACTCGTTTTTAACGGATGTGTCTCCCTCCTTAATTGAAGGACTACAAGCATGAATCCCTGAGGTCTCACAAGATGGGGGGTGAGAGGGGTTGGGAGAGAGAGAGGGGGGGAGGGTGAGGGAGAGAGAGAGGGGGATGATAGATATATATATATATATATATATATATATATATATAGAGAGAGAGAGAGAGAGAGAGAGAGAGAGGGGGGTGGTCAAGGGAGGGAGGAAGGGAGAGAGAGAGGGGGTGGGTGAGGGAGGGGGAGGGGGGGGGGTCGAAAGAGAGGGGGTGAGAGAGAGGGGGGGATCAGAAAGAGAGAGGGGGGAGATGAGAGAGAGGGGAGATGAGAGAGAGGGGGGATAAGAGAGTGTGGAGATAAGAGAGAGGGGGATGAGAGAGAGAGAGAGAGAGAGAGAGAGAGAGAGATGGGGGGATGAGAGAGAGAGAGGGGGGGATGAGAGAGAGGGGGGATGAGAGAGAGAGGGGGGGATGAGAGAGAGAGAGAGTGAGGGGGTGAGAGAGAGGGAGAGAGAGTGAGGGGGTGAGAGAGAGTGAGAGAGAGAGAGGGGGGGATGAGAGAGGCTGGTGTGAGAGGCGGTTCTAGCAACCAGTGGCCAATAGAGTCTCAGGTGAAGGGGGTGGCTTTTTTGCTGCCCCCCTGCAAAGTGCCACCCTAGGCCTGGGCCTTGTTGGCCTAGGCCAAAATACAGCACTGAGTATACCATTAATTGATTGTCTACCGATCTACTGATAATTTTGTAGAACCAACTAATTCTGAACACTTGTCTGTCTCTTCACCATCTTTCCCTTTTGAAGGATCTTTTTATTGCTGTAATGTTACAGTATCAGGTTAGCCAAGACAAATGAAGAGAGATAAACACATTTTATGAATCTGCAAGGGTACGGCTCAGACGTATTTTAATTGTAATTTAGTGTCTGTTCATTTTGCTAAATACATAATTGTCTGGCTCGATTTCTCTGAGAACAAGGCTTAATTTGATATATAACCGAGGCAGAATCCCAGGCACGACGCCAGGCTGGGAAAAGAGAGGACAAATAGACACGAGTATATAGGGAAATATAGACTAAAACACTGAAAGGAAATGATGAATTTATTTCATTCCTCTATCACAGAGGCAATCAAATTAACATTTTAATGAGCGATGCATTTAATTATGATCATTTGTCGGTTATGAATTCCTCTTAAGCCATAACAACACCGGTTTTGCTCTGATATTATAAATTATTTATCATATAGCTTTGCCAGATGCAGCTCTCCACCAGCTGTGTTCTTATCAGGGAATCAATTCCTCCATCATAATACGACTCTTGAAAGAACATAACTCAAACAATTTAATCATAATGGAGATCACCCATACACTTCCGAATGAGGGAAGAACAATGACATCTATTACATTGTAGCAATCAGGAGACAATTACTGTTAAATTGCTCTCTACATACAAAAGTAATGGACCTAACTGTAACAATTTCTACACTGCACTGTATGTGACATAATACTGACATAATAGACACATGAAACCATTAAAGAAGAAAAAAAAGAAACGCACTCCCTGGAAAATGTATATTATTGAAATTTTTCTTCCAGAGCATATCTCATTCTCGGGAAGACCCATGATATTCAAAATGGTGGACTTTAACCAGTTGCTGACCACCAGAGTTGTATAAAGTACTCGAAACCCATACTTGAGTAAAAGTACAAGTGCTCGATCAAAAAGTGACTTGAGTAGAAGTGGAAGTGCTCGATCAAAAAGTGACTTGAGTAGAAGTACTAAAGTATTCAACATTTTTTGTACTTAAGTATTGCAAGTAGTTTTTTTTTTAAATTTTGCTACTCAAGTACTGAAAGTAAAAGTACAAGTACTGTGTTATGTAGTTATTAAAGAAAGAAGTCAAAAGTTTGAACATCATATTGTTTTTTATTATTTCAAATGCAGCTTTTATTTATACATACAGTAGCATTTATTTTCGTATGCGCTGATAATACACATGTTTTGAGCTTCATGAAACCTGCCATCTACTGTTCTGGCAGTGGTAATTTTTATAATAGTAACGAGTAACTATGCAGCACAAAAAAACATTTTGGGAGTAGAAGTATTGAAATCATTGAAAAAATGTAGTGAAGTAAAAGTGGAAGTAGGAGAAAAAAATTCTACTCTAGGAAAGTACAGATACCGCCTTTCCGTACTTAAGTACAGTAGTGAAGTAGTTCTACTTAGTTACTATACATCTCTGCTGACCACCCAATAGTACTTTTACTGCTACAGGGCGGAAGTTGTGGGCAGAATCACGCATACAGTATATACAGTATCTCACAAAAGTGAGTACACCCCTCACATTTTTGTAAATATTTTATTATACCTTTTCATGTGACAACACTGAAGAAATGAAACTTTGCTACAATGTAAAGTAGTGAGTGTACAGCTTGTATAACAGTGTAAGTTTGCTGTCCCCTCAAAATAACTCAACACAGCCATTAATGTCTAAACTGCTGGCAACAAAAGTGAGTACACCCCCAAGTTGAAATGTCCAAATCGGGCCCCAAATAGCTATTTTCTCTCCCCGGTGTTATGTGACTCGTTAGTGTTACAAGATCTCAGGTGTGAATGGGGAGCAGGTGTGTTAAATTTGGTGTTATTGCTCTCACTCTCTCATACTGGTCACTTGAAGTTCAACATGGCACCTCATGACAAATAACTCTCTGAGGATCTGAAAAAAAAAATGTTGCTCTACATAAAGATGGCTTAGGCTATAAGAAGATTGCCAATACCCTGAAACTGAGCTGCAGCATGGTGGCCAAGACCATACAGCAGTTTAACAGCACAGGTTCCCATCAGAACAGGCCTTGCTATGGTCCACCAAAGAAGTTGAGTGCACATGCTCAGCGTCATATCCAGAGATTGTCTTTGGGAAATAGACGTATGAGTGCTGCCAGCACTGCTGCAAAGGTTGAAGGGGTGGGGGGTCAGCCTGTCAGTGCTCAGACCATACGTTGCTCACTGCATCAAATTGGTCTGCATGGCTGTCCTCCCAGAAGGAAATCTGTTCTAAAGATGTTGCACAAGAAAGCCCACAAACAGTTTGCTGAAGACAAGCAGACTAAGGACATGGATTACTGGAACCAAGCTGAGAATTTGCCTGGGCAGGAAGGGGGTTTAAATGCCCAGTAGGCAAGTGGTTAAAAATTATTCCTTTTGACATGTAGTTCTGCCCATGGTCCTGAAGTTGCTGCTTCTCTTTTTGAATGTTCTGTCCATGGTCCTGGAACTTCTCAGCTTGGACCTTAAACTCCTATCCAGAGATCTTACATTTGTTCCTGTATGTAGTCCTGCAGTATCTCTCCACAAAGCTGTCTCTCTGTCCATGGTGCTGATTTTTTTATGTTGGTGAAGTTTAATGGAGAAGTGTGGGTATATGAAAAATTAAACACACATACTTACCTACCTGCTGCAGTATTGGTCCAATGCCGCAAGCGGTCCCCGGTTCTAAGTCTGAAAACCTGAATGATCACATGACTGCTGATCACTCAGTTCTTAGTCTTCACTGAGCAGTCGCTGGTCTCTGCTCTGCTCCTTACTGGAGCGTCTGGTAGGAGAGGAATGGGAGCGACAGGCTAAGGCTCTCAGTGGCGCTCAGGGGCTGAGCCAGCTGCTGGTCAGGCCTCTAGGCAGATCCCGACATTAAAGCCTGGATCCCTCCAGAGCCTGGCCTGGCTGAGTGACATCAGCCGACAGCCGACTCTAGCCCGCTGTTGGCTGAATAAGGATTGCAAATGGGAAAAACGAACTGAACTCCTGTGACTCACAGGAGAAGAAGCGCCAAAAGAGCTTTGCCCATACTTTCCTTTTAAAGGAAAACCCAATGTCTGCATGTTTGTAAATTGTTTACTAAACATTTCTGTTTGTAGTCTTGAAGTTTCTGGTCTTAAAGCTGAAGTTTAAATATGGCTTACATTGGATCCATGTACGTATATTGGCCATACTTGGCCAATCACTATGGAAGCTGGAGTAGGCACTGTTACTACAGGCTTCACAGTGTCTAAGTGGTTAGCACTTCTGCCTGGCAACGTTGTTGGTTCCAATCCCAACCACGGCACTACCTGCACTGAGTTTAGATGTTCTCCCTGTGCCTCTGTGGGGGTTTACTCCGGTGTCCTCCCACACTCCAAAGACATGCTGGTAGATTAATTGGCTCCTGTCTAAGTTGTCCCTATGAATGTGAGTTAGGGGCCTTATATTGTAAGCTCCTTGAAGGCAGGGACTGATGTGAATGTACAATATACAAACCCAATTTCAAAAAAGTTGAGACAGGGTGGTTATGAAATGCCCAGAACTTGATCAATGTAGAACTTTGAGGACACCTTGAGTGATCACAGACTTCTAGCAACAATTCCAGACTGTACTCTCTCCAGAATAACTGTACGTCCTGGCAAGCCACAAGTCACAACTTGATTTCAGGTACTTTAGTCTTACCTGCAAAATTCTGGCACACCTGGCTCAAACTGAGAACTACCCAACCAAGGGCGGAGGAAAACAGTAGGCTGGCCCTCTGAAAGCTAGCTGAACATTGCACTTGGTTGCAATCTCTCTTGCAGGCTTGGGGGGGGGGTTGTGAAAAGTTTACAAGAACTTTGAGGACCGCTGTGGCTATATTGTCTTCTGAGCACAAAACTCCTTTCCAAGGGAAATTACTTTCAACAGACTGGTAAAGCACTTCCAATGCTGATCCCAGCACTGGTACATTAGCACAAGATTATCCCAAGTACAGGTTGAGAGTTGGCAGGAGCTTTCCCTCCCGAATGGCTATCTGGGTATTGCACCTGGCTTCCTCTCTCCTATAGACTTTGGGTGGTGAAACAGTCAGAGGTTACTCACTCAGTCCCTTTTTAATCCTGCAGCACAGATGGTGACTTCTGTCCAGACCTCCTGCTTTTCAGGTGCCACTTGTTTGCTTGTCTCAATCAGTCGAGATGAGACTGAAGTGGGTGAGGGTTCCTCTCAGCTTCCTTTCTCCTTTTTTTAAGCACACCATCACTCTCTCTCTCTGGCACCTTCTGTTTGGTGGCAGAACCCCCCAGCACAGGTGCCCCCTCCAGGCCTCTGGATCCTGGATTATCTCCCCTCATGACCAGGCTCCAGAAAATTTATGGGCAAACTCTCCACCATTCTGGACCGTCCTTACCCAGGGATTGGTAGAGCTTTCATAAATGCTCAGACTTCTATCTCCATCCCTCCACCCACTAAGTTCTGGAACTTTCTACGAGCTATCAGAAACCAGGGGGAGGTGACTGAGACCCAAGCCCTCAGAGCCTGCCAGCTAAACATTACATGACCCCAAGTACAGTAACTCTGGCTTCACAGGCTATAGTGAAGTCCAGCTAAATGCACCTACACCAACCAACTATGTACACAAGGGGGTGCTACATATACTTAAGTTACATTGGTCCAAGCTGGCCTGTGGGTAGGCACTGCTGTGTTACACAATTTACAGAGCCTGCCCTTCTTAAAGAGGTTGTAAACCGAGAAAAAAAATTTTTCTCTTCTTTACATCCTGAAAGAGAAACCCATAATGAGCTAGTATGCATCGCATAGTAGCTCATTATGAAATACTTACCTTAGAACGAGCCCCCGCCGTGCCGTCCGCTTACCTGTATGACGGGCGACATGTATAGTCGCCCGTCTTCCGGGATCGCGGCATCCGGCCATCTGATTGGCCGGAGCCGCGGCGACGTCACTCCCGCGCACGCGCGCGGGAGCCGACGGTCACGGCACGGGGCTCTGAAGGAACGGCACGATCTGCCGTTCCTTCAGAGCGCATGCGCCAGTGACGTCACTGGCTGCATTAAAGGTAAATATCTCCTAAACGGTACATGTTTAGGAGATATTTACAGTACCTATAGGTAAGCCTTAATATAGGCTTACCTATAGGTACAACTTCCTGAGGAGGGTTTACTTCCTCTTTAACTACAGAGGTGCTGAGAGGAGGAGTTTCAGGAGGCGGAGTCAATACAGGCAAAAAAGAAGAAAAGAGAAGCGCCTCTAAGTGCAGACAGCATGAGGAGTTTATTGAAATAAAGGAAAGAAGAGGCCAATGCGCTACCACTGGGGTATAACATAGAATAGGGGGTGGGGATTAATCTGTAGATTTTAACCAAAATTCTAAAACAGACAGCCGATTCTGTAGTGTCACCACTTACTCACAGAAATAGAAGAAAAAGGGGGGGAATCGGCGCTTATTTCACAAAATAATCATATAAATCCAAAAATAGTATACGTTCCTAAAACTGAGTATGACACAAAATCCTAGTTAAGGTGTGATACACGCTCCAATGGGTGTAATGTGTTGAAAAAATGATGAAATGGATACAAATAAGTTATATGACTTCATTGAAAAGATAACTCAAACTGATGAAGCATTAATAGGTGAATAAAACATATATAGTGTAATAAAGTTGATGCAATAAAACGATAACAAATATCCACAGTATAAGATGTAATGGCATAAATGATAATAAATATATATAAAATATTATATAATTGTGAAGTGATATTTAATTATAAATAAAAGTCCATGTGCAGGAATGTGCAAAATTTGCTTCAAAGGAAAAGATGACTTTCGTGATTCAAGTGACTTTCGTGGAACTCCTAAAACGTGTCACCAGAAGCATAGGCGTGCGCACAGGGTGTGCCAGGTGTGCCTGGGCACACCCTAATCACCCCTTGTGGTGCAGATTCCCCCTGTTTAGACCCCTGATATTTCACCAAAGCTCCCTAACTAGGCTAACAAAAAAAATAAAATTGTAAAAAAGAATAAAAAATAACAATAAAACTACAGGCACCAATCTCTAACCTATTGACACCATCAGTATAGTCACATGGATATGTGTTTGAGCTTTGGGGTGCACACCCTAATGCAATAGGCTGCGCACACCTGTGACCAGAAGTGAGCTTGATATATCCTCTAATAGGTGCAATGCTCGTTCACCTCCAAAAACACCTTTAAAGGCGTTTAGTGACGACAATCACTGGACTGGGATATCTAATCCTCCTCCACAGGTGGGGGATTCTATTGGGATCTCTGAGATGTCCTTTGTGTCTTAATGGATGTTGTCCGCCTCGTTTGTTTAGTGGGCATTAATCCTCCAAATATTCTTAATACTCCTCCAGTACACTCAGAAAAATGAATGAGTACTCATAGTGAAGTATATCAAAGTATTTATTTAAGAACAAACAAGTAGACTTACAGTTAGAGTAAAACAAGTTCAGCGGTATAGCTCCGATACTTCCGGTCTCGGCCGTAGACCAGAAGTGACGTCGCCCGGCTCCTCCCGACGCGTTGCGTCACTAAAACACGTGACTTTATCAAGGCCCTTCAAGTTATCAAGGACTCCGTTTTAGGAATATATACTATTTTTGGATTTACAGTATATGATTATTTAGTGAAATAAGCGCCGATTCCCCCCCCCCCCCCTTTTCTCTATTTATGAGGAGTTTATTGGACATTACAATGACAAGTGGTGACTCACATGGAGTAGGGTAAAAGCAGGCTCGTCATGCAGGGAATCCAGGATGTCAGCGCTAGATGTCCATGGAAAGGACCACCAGGGTCTGCTGATACATGGTGAAGACTAGGTGGAAGAACTCCGGGAGAAGCTGATCAGCCGAGATGGCGCTGGAATGCAATGTGGTCAGCAGTGCTTCCAGAATGACATCACTGGAGCAAGGGATCACAACGCATTTCCGAGTCTGCGCTATGCCGGTCCTGGGCATGCGCATTCCTTCGTCAGGAGTCAGTACAGAAAATGCTGCTTGCAGGCAGCAAGGTACCATGGGATATGCAGTCCTTAGAAATGAAGAAGCTGTAAATGCAGGGAATCCAGGAAGTTGTGGAAATAGACAGTCAACAGACCGGCATACAGGCAGCACAAATAGATTTTTTCAAGTAATCTCAGGCTTTTTTTCTGTCAGAGATTAGGTGCAGGAACTCCCCCCTTCTGAGTCACTCCTTGCCTCTGACCCTTTACCCCACTCCCCCGAGCACCATCCTTTGGTTCCACCCCTTCTCACCTCCCAGTACCGACCCTTTTATAGAATATAAATGTTGTGTTGTGGTTCCAAGTAATGTGTAATGGTATTTGTTAATGATAACAAAAATGCAGTAAAATAGATCTTCTTCAGCCAGCAACAATAGACCGCACCCCAGCAACAACAGATCCTCCCAGCAATAAGAAAATGCCCCCAGCAACAATGGATCCACAAGCAATTATAGAGACCCCTGGCAATACTAGACCCCCCAAGCAAAAATAGATCCCGCCCCAGCACAAATAAACCCCCCAACCAAAAATAGAGATAAATAAAGTTTAAAGATATTAAAGCTTTGTTGTTTTTAAAAATCAAAAACAAACATGTCATACTTACCTGCTCTGTAATGGTTTTGCATAGGGCAGCCCCGATCCTTCGCTTCTTGGGTCCCCCTGCCGGCACTTCAGACCCCTCCCCGCTGCCCAGTGCCCCCCCCCCCCCCACAGCAAGCAGCTTGCTGTGGGGGCACTCGAGCAGGCTCGCTCCCGAGCCGCTGCTCTGCATGTCCATTCACACACAGGGCCGCAGCTTGGCCTCGCCCCTTCTCTGTCCTCATTGGCTCAGCCTATGAGGATTGAGAGTCCCCAGAGAGCCATGGCTGTTGTGCACATCTTTGGATCATGATGGGGCTCAGGTAAGTAACTTGGGGGGGGGGGGCTGCACACAGAATGCATGAAGGTAAAAATCCTTTAGCCTTTACAACCATTTTAGGTTACTCCCACCTGTGTAACCTAAGTGATAATATTCTGAAGTTCTGTAATGATACACATGGTTAAAAGACCACAAGCAACTTGAGGATTCAAGAGATAAATGTATTGTTAAAGGATCAGCAAATGCAATGCATACAATGAATAATCAAGACAACAGAATATGTTAGATGATCTGATGGTCATGTAAGCCTCATCAGCCATTAATTAACCATTAACTTACGCCTCAATAAGGCTAAACTCCATGACACTAATCCATAAAAATAGCATTGACTGTGAAAGTATGAATGGCATAAAAGAAAAACCTCTCTGTATTTCTTAGCATTAGATACTCAAACAATGTTCCTGAGTGTACTCTATACATACAGCCCCAATACATACAGCCCCAATAGTGGGTGGGTGTATGCGCTACTGGTAAAGGGGTACTCCTGGAGGTGACTGTAAAGTGCCTGGCACCTAATTGTTAATGTTGGCCAGCTTTCATTGGGGTCCTTCTGTCAGTGGTGCATTTGTAGCTGTCTCTTTAAGACTATGAACAAAGGATGGCTGATGGGCTGTTAAATAAGGGGCAATCTCAGTAAACATTACCTGTGAGCAACAAGGGATTAAGCTTCATAGTTCCACTCACCACTCCTGGAACACAACAGTCTGTTTAGTAATCAGTTGTCCCAGAAGTCTCAGTCCACAAGATTGGCCCCTTACAGTCAGATCCTTGCGATCAGGTTCTCTCTGAGATGGCGGCACACAGCAACAGGTCTCCCCAACCTGGGTCTCAGGGCACAGCAGCTGTCTCTGTGGCTCCGTCTCTCTCTCTAATCCTTGCAAGCTCTGTCCTCATGGATAACAGGCACAGATCCCAGCACATGTCTGCCTCTCTTCACTCCCCACACTGGTTTACCTCAGCTCAGCTAATTTTTCCCAGAAAAAAACTCTGTATATATCCTCTTCTTTATGCAAGGAATTATGTGCATGTACTTCTGAAGCCATTAGTCTCCTTTCACTTGTATTGAGCAGTGCCCCTATTAGGACTACATATCCCATGATCCACTACTACACCAGCAAGTCCTCTCTCTGATGCTCCCATTGGCTCAAGCTCTCCTGCTCTCTGATTGTCTTAAGTCCCATGCCAGGAGTGGGGGGGGGGGGGGATTTCACACAGAGCACCCTCTGCTCACACAGCAGGAAATGGTGAGAAGCAGATGCTGCAGCACAATGACAATGGGGAGAGGGAAATGAAAGGGGAGAGGCACATGCAGTCAGCAGCACACCCAGATACTGTGTATATATATATATATATATATAAATATATATATGCAGTATCTCACAAAAGTGAGTACACCCCTCACATTTTTGTAAATATTTTATTCTTTCTTTTCATGTGACAACACTGAAGAAATGACACTTTGCTACAATGTAAAGTAGTGAGTGTACAGCTTGTATAACAGTGTAAATTTGCTGTCCCCTTAAAAGAACTCAACACACAGCCATTAATGTCTAAACCTCTGGTAACAAAAGTGAGTACACCCCTAAGTGAAAATGTCTAAATTGGGCCCAATTAGGCATTTTCCCTCCCCGGTGTCATGTAACCCGTTAGTGTTACATGGTCTCAGGTGTGAATGGGGAGCAGGTGTGTTAAATTTGGTGTTATCGCTCTCACTCTCTCATTCTGGTCACTGAAAGTTCAACATGGCACCTCATGGCAAAGAACTCTCTGAGGATCTGAAAAATAGAATTGTTGCTCTACATAAAGATGGCCTAGTCTATAAGAAGATTGCCAAGACCCTGAAACCTAGCTGCAGCATGGTGGCCAAGATCATACAGTGGTTTAACAGGACAGGTTCCACTCAGAACAGGCCTCGCCATGGTCGACCAAAGAAGTTGAGTGCACGTGCTCAGCGCCATATTCAGAGGTTGTCTTTGGGGAAATAGACGTATGAGTGCTGCTAGCATTGCTGCAGAGGTTGAAGGGGTGGAAGGTCAGCCTGTCAGTGCTCAGACCATACGCCCCACACTGCATCAAATTGGGCTGCATGGCTGTCGTCCCAGAAGGAAGCCTCTTCTAAAGATGATGCACAAGAAAGCCCGCAAACAGTTTGCTGAAGACAAACAGACTAAGGACATGAATTACTGGAATCATGTGCGTTTTGCCTACACTCAAACATGGTAGTGCTGCTAGCACTGGGGAGCTACAGTTTATTGAGGGAACTATTAATGCCAACATGTACTGTGACATACTGAAGCAGAGCATGATCCCCTCCCTTTGAAGACTGGGCCGCAGAGCAGTATTCCAACACGATAACGACCCCAAACACACCTCCAAGACAACCACTGGCTTGTTAAAGAATCTGAGGGTAAAGGTGATGGACTGGCCAAGCATGTCTCCAGACCTAAACCCTATTGAGCATCTGTGGGGCATCCTCAAATGGAAAGTGGAGGAGCGCAAGGTCTCTAACATCCACCAGCTCCATTATGTGGTCATGGAGGAGTGGAAGAGGACTCCAGTGGCAACCTGTGAAGCTCTGGTGAACTCCATGCCCAAGAGAGTTAAGGCAGTGCTGGAAAATAATGGTGTAGATATTAAATGTATGATTCCTGCGCTATCTTGGATACTTCTAGCTATCCTGATGCTGCACCACTGGAACTGGTACTATAAAACAGTTATGTAAATACTGATAAAAAAGGGGGGTTGTGATGCGCTTCAAGGTGTTAATAAAATATAGCACGTGACTCCGTGACGTAACGCATAGGAACCCGGAACCGGAAGTGACGTGCGATACGGGACGGAGCTCCCCCCGCGTTATCTGAATACTGGATGATACGTTTTTACATGTAAGTTGGCTATTTTTTTAAATAAAAAGTCTTTAATACTGCACAATGATGGTCCCTCAATCTTAATGAGCCCTAAGGAAGCGAGACTCACCCCAAGAAGCTGTATTCAGAGGAAAGCATAGAAAACACCCGCAATAGGACAAGGTCCATAGGATAAGGTCGGGAACCAATACAGGAAGCCCAAGAACAGAGCACATACACGAGACACCACGCTGGAATAAAGGAAGAAAAGGGATCACCCCCCCATCCAAAGAGATAATACAGGCATATTACCCTCTGCTCTGAGGTGAGAATTTAGTACACCTAGAAGTGATATCACAGCACAAGGTGGAGGAAAGGAAATCACATTATCACCGGTTTATGGTATCCATATATTGTTTGATGGAATAAGGCTGACAACACAGCCATCTGATCGAGAACTGTTTGAAACACCATTGTGGAAACAGACAACTATAAGCGTATTTGCGAATTTTGCACATTTATTGATTTTATTGTGATTCACTATTTATATATCATTTTGTCACTGTATGCACAGAGCACTTTATAGAAGCACGCAGGAGAAGCACCTATAAGCATATATAAGTGTTTTTAAGCCACTTGATACCCACCAAGCGCCTTATATTTTATGCACAACAAGATATTTTTTGGAAATTATAACAGGATTGTATGAATTTTAGATACATATATTGATTTATATTTTTACAGGTGAATCACTACAAGCACTTTGCTATATTTTATAACACCTTGAAGTCATCACAACCCCCCTTTTTTATCGGAAAATAATGGTGGCCACATAAAATATTAACACTTTGGGCCCAAATTTGACATTTCCACTTAGGGGTGTACTCACTTTTGTTGCCAGCGGTTTAGACAATAATGGCTGTGTGTTGAGTTATTTTGAGGGGACAGCAAATTTACACTGTTATACAAGCTGTACACTCACTACTTTACATTGTAGCAAAGTGTCATTTCTTCAGTGTTGTCACATGAAAAGATATAATAAAATATTTACAAAAATGTGAGGGGTGTACTCACCTGTGTGAGATACTGTATATATATATATGTATATGTATGTGTGTATATATAGCTATTATTGTCATAATTTGTAGTCCAGCCACATTTGAAATCATACAATCCCTGATGAAGAGGGAGTGCCCTAACCCACGAAACGTGTTGGATTTCTTTCTGCTGATTATTAATTTAAACATTATTTTGGACTCTGACCATTGATGTGGTGCACTTACTTCTTGTGTAGTTTGACTTTATCGAAACTCCCATCCATTTGAGGGTGCTCTGGTATGGATGAGCGATCTCACTGAAGCAAGTCATCTTGATTTATTTACTTGGTTCTTTCTGGCACTGGATACTAATAATAGAAGATCTATTGTCTCTCTTTGTATATATGTAAAAAAAAAAAATAAAACTGAGAAAGGGTCTAACCTTCCAAAAAGGAAAAAAAAAGGTTTTCTCCGGAGACACACTTTAAACTGAGAACACGGTCCTTCTATAGATGTCACATTATTGAACATTCTTCTCCTTTTCTTATGTTTTGATTTTTTGTTTTGTCATTTGATGTTTGGTTCATACAACAATCTGTGTGATTGGTATCAGATTGTACTATATTCATGTCACGGAGCACACTGCTTTGATTCCTCGGTCTTTTGTTAGTTGTAGAGTAAGATGCTTACAAATCCCTTACGGTCTGAACTCTTCTCAGCATTTCTCTTATTCCTTAATAAAGGATGAAACTCGAGATATGAGGTCCACATCAATGGCTGAGCGAGATATCACCAAACCGTTCCCTATTTTTAGATAAAGTGTTTACGTACAGTACTAAAGAACTAGTCTTGTCATTGTCATTGCAATGGCAGCATTGATTCAAGTGCTGTGTGCTGTGCGTTCTCCCGACAGCCCTGACGTCACAACTGTGTCATATACTGTACTTATGTGGAGGCCGGGAAGAGAAATCTTTTAGAAGTCCAAGACTAAAAACGATATAATAATACATTTGCTTTGTGAATGCTTTAGCATTGGCAGAGCTGTTCCAAATTTTAATGTGTTTGAGATGTGTATTTCCTATGACTATCAGCTCCATCTAGTGGCCATAATGTGGGGTTTTCCTAAAATACTTCAATTGGAAAATGACTGCATTATGGCCACTAGCTGGAGCTGACAACCATAGGAAGTACACATATTAGACCAAATCATGAGGCTAATTCATGATGGCTGTGTGAATGCTGAGGTATTTGCAAGCAACCCCAAACATGTGGCAGGGGATGCAGATAACTAGCACCAGATATTAGGAAGTGTAAGATTATGAAGGATTCACCACACAATTAGACTATAAAAAAAAACTTCTTTCTTCATTTTTTAACCACTTTACCACCGGAGGATTTTGCTGTCTTACGTCTGGGCCACTTTTTGCGATTCGGCACTGTGCGACTTTACCTGACAATTGCGCGGTCGTGCAATGCTGTACCCAAACGAAATTTACGTCCTCTTTTTCCCACAAACCGAGCTTTCTTTTGGTGGTATTTGATCACCTGTGCGATTTTTACTTTTTGCGCTATAAACAAAAAAAGAGCGACAATTTTGAAAAAATAACAATATTTTTCACATTTTTTTTATATGAAATGTAAAAATCTAAATTTTTTATCATTTTAGGCCAATTTGTTTTCTGCTACATATTTTTGGTAAAAAAATCGCAATAAGCATATTTTGATTGGTTTGCGCAAAAGTTATTGCGTTTACTAACTAAGGGAAATATTTCTGTCGTTTTTGGTGTTTTGTCATTTTAACAAATAATGGCGGCAATCTGAGATTTTTTTTGCGGGACTGCGACATTGCGGCGGACAGATCGGACCCTTGACTGACATTTTTGACACTTTTGGGGGTACCAGTGACATTACTACAGTAATCAGTGCTATACATATGCACTGTTACTGTAAAAATGACACTGGCAGGGAAGGGGTTATTTTTTTTGGAGAGGGAGGGGTTAATGTATGCCTGGTGCTTACTGACGTGTGTGGGGGGAGGTGACTGAGTGACTCAAGGACAAAATCGCAGGTTCAGCTATGCTGAACCCTGCAATCTGACCCTGCCTGTAACTTCGGAGATCCGCCGGCTTTGTTTACACAAGCGGGCGGATCTCCAGACTCGATTCCCTGACGATCGGGGAAGAGCAGCGGCGAACGCCGCTGCTCCTCCCCTGGCCCGACTCCCGCTGTGACTGAATACAGCGGGAGCAAGCCTCCGGCGGCGCGCACGCGCCGCCGAGAAGGGGGAGGGTCTGCCGACATAGGTCTACATCGTCAGACCTACAACAGCCACTTTGCCGCAGTACAGCTCTAGTGAGCAGACGGCAAGTGGTTAAATGGCACAGCTTCAAGCGTTTCATCTTTACAAGTACCTTTTAAAAAATGCTTGTAAGCATGAAACGCATAAGCTCTGTATACTGTGCTATTCAATGGAGAAAAAAATGTTCACTATCCAATTGTGCAGAAAATCCTCTATATTCTTGGTTCTTATCTGTTAGTGAAACAAAGAGGAACAGTAACCACTTATAATGATGGGTGAAGTTCATTGGGTTCCAATTGCAGGTGTATTTGCCGAATGCAACCCCCAAAATCCTCATGTCACGGTCAGGGCTCGGAGACCCGTAGGACCAGGGCTCTCACTGACCAACTGGATAAATATATAAGGAGGTCACCCTGGCAGATGACACCAGCACACCCGAGGTGCAGGTTCTAGGCACCAACTGGTGTTCACCAGAGATGGTGGAGATGGGTTTCTCTGCATGCTAGTACCAGGTTGTGATCCTCAGGATCGCCCCACCAGGATGTGAGAAAGTCAGGGTCCAGTAGCAAGTATAGCAGGTAGGAACAGGGCTGCTGCTTGACTATTTTGTGCCCTAGGCAAGACAAACATACCCCTCCTGCCCAGCAAGATGGGGGGGGGGGGGTAGTCTTGCCTAGGGCACGGGTGACTACAACAGGGTCAGGATGGACTTTACCGGGGAAGCAGAATTTCTCATACATCTGAAGACCTGAGACATGGTGCCAACCCCCTCCCAACTGTCCTCCTGCCCACCTCCTCCTTCTCCCTAGCTGTCCTCACGCCCACCTCCTCCACTTCGCCAGCTGTCCTCATGCTCACCTCCACCCTCCTCACAGGCTGAGCTGCTGCTGACTTCCTCTGCAGCAGCTGTGACGGACGTCCTCCATGGCTGCTGCTTTCTCTGGAGAGTCAAGTCAGTGCCCCAGCCCTGTGTAGGTTGGCATTCTTCAGTCCCTCGTGTTCACCGGCCAGGCTAGTGAGGAATTCAGCCGGCTGTGCCCCCTAGGCAGCAGTGCGCCCTAGATAGCTGCTTAGTTTGCCTGGTGGGAGTGCTGGCCCTGGGTAGGGATCAAGCAGAAGCATAGTCAGTAAACTAGCCAAAGGTCAGTAGCAAGTAGTTGCAGAAGAAAGGAAAGACACTGCTCCAGGTGTATAGTGTGTGGTGATTGCCAGGAGATAGGATATCCAATAGAGTGCTAGCCCCGGCCCGCCTCCGTGGGAACACTTGTAGGAAAAGAAATAGCCGCACATCCAGGGATTCCAATAGGTTTCAAATACCTTTATTTCCAAAAAGTTGCAAGTGATGACACCAAAGACACCAGCATGAAGTCTCGTAGACGCGTTTCACACATACATCTTGTGCTTAATCATTGGTTTTCCAACAAGTAGTTGCAGGTTGGGATCAAGTGGAAGCTTAGTTGAGGAACAAGCCAAAGGTCATTAACGAGTTGTAGTGGAGATGAGGACAGCTGAAGGTACACAAAGGAGCAAGATATCGGCTGGAGAGAGCACAATAATCTGGCAAACAGGGAGCGCAAAGGCATGGCTTAAATAGGAAGTTAATAGGAGGAGCAAGGAGTTCAAGTTTTACCAGAAATAAGGCAAAAGGCAAGATTGACCAAGCTTCAGACAGCATGCTATCCAGGTGGCTCAGCAAGAAGTGCTACTGCCGGATGCAGCAGAGGTTGTGAGTGTAGATCCTGGTACTGATACCCCAATACAAACCTTTCAAAGTCAATGGAACTCGTAAAAATGAATTCTCTCCATTTTCAAGAAAAAGGGATCGTCAAACAAAGGGTCTAGAGATGGGCACACTCTAGGGGGACATGTGCAAATGAATCAATGGGTATCAGCTCTTTAAGAAATAAAGTAAAACAAGCTTTAGCTAAGCTCTAAACTTGCATGTGAAGTAGTGCATCTACAGCATATACTACAGCAAGTGTCATTTTAGAAAACGTTTTCCCCAGTAAGAGCACACACAGCCAGGCACACAGCATCTTCTTCACTCTTCCACTGGATCAAATAGGACAGTCTAGGGTTTTTTTTTTGTAGGTTTATTATAATGTTGAACTTGAATAGGGTGAAAAGGGATACCCTCCAAAAAAAAACCTAGTGAACTGAACACTTAGGTCTGGTTCACACTTATGCGATGCGGGAAGGCTGCGAATCCGCAGCCTGTTCCCGCATCGCACACGCACCCCCGGCAGTTCACACTGCCATATGCGATACGCTGAGGGTGTCAATGTAATCTTAACGACACCCCCAGTTTGATCGCATATCGCAGTGCGATCGTGCAGTTCGCACAGGATCGGATCGCACAAGTGTGAACCGCTGTGCGATCCGATCCTGATGCGGCTTCCAAAAAGGGTCCTGTGCGTGTTTGCTGCAGCTGCGGTGCGAATTTAGCCATACAAAGTGTATGGCTAAACTCGCACCGCACAGCCGATTGCATGTAATGAAGGAGCAGTGCGCTCCGACATTACATGCGAACCCCGCACTCGCATAAGTGTGAACCGGGGCTTAAAGGACTCCTTCTCTGGCTGTGCAAAAAATGTCCCGTATATTCTCTAATGCTGACAGGTGACTAGGACTTTTCCCAAAAGACCAAAACCTGCACATGTCCTCGAGCAGGACTGGACCTTGGAACTCTCTTCTTTGCCTCAGGGTTCTGCCTATTTATGGGCTCCCCATCCACCTACTGGGCACACCTCCTTGAGGATTGGCTAGACTCCCCATAAATATTCAAGTTGCTCACTCTGTTCTTCCTCCCACTATAACTCTACAATACTCTAGAATCCAGGGGGACGCAATCAGAGCAGCAGCCTGTGAGACACTGAGCAGACCTAAACAATCAACCCCTGCTCCACTGATTGCAGATGAGCCAATCAGATTGACCTACATTATTCATGAGGGTGCTACAAAAGCAACAGGGTCACTTTAAAGCGTAATTCAACTTTTTTTGGGAAAAAAAACACTCCCCTCTGGGTGATCTCTGTACATTGCAGGGATTTTAACAAATGTTGTTGCAGATTCCTACCTTTTGTTATTCTGAAGAAATCATTGTTTGTTCCTCTGTGCTGAGTGGGTCTAATGGGAGTGGTTTCATAATTATCTATCAGCTGTGGCAGCTGCAGGGCTCTAATGAGGAAATCTACTCGGCCTGCTTCCCTTTAGACGTGTTCCTATTGGGAGCAGTGCCGGGACAAGGTCATCCAGTGCCCAGGGCAAGGATGCCAAACTGCGCCCCCCTTCCCTTAGGGTTAGGGTCAAGGTGCCCCCCATCCCCGCAATAAATCATTGCACCCAGGGCAACCGTCCCTATTGCCCACCCCTTGTCCCAGCCCTGATTGGGAGTATCTCACCAAAAATGACATTTTTGTTGCAGGGGATGCCAGAAATCTGACTTGTATCTTAAGGAAAATTGGTGAGCCAATCACACAAGCAGGAAAATTGGTGAGCCAATCACAAGCAGGAAATCATGCTTCTGGGGTGTGGTCAGTATACATTCTGTGTACAGAACAGCTCCAGGCGGCCATATTGCATTGCATTTTCAGAGAATTACAACAGCTGCAGATTGAAAAGGAAAGGGAATTTTTAATAACATTCAATTACAATATGATTTGTGTCGCAATTGTATACACCAGGGCTTTTTTTCAGCGGGAACGTGGGGGAATGCAGTACCGGCACCTCCAGCACTGAATGTATGCCATGGCAAGGGGTGCTGGAGGGTCTACTGATGCTGGCTGCTGGGGGATCTATTGATGCTGGAGGGGATCTATTTTTGCACAGTAATCTATTGTTGCTGGTGGAGGATCTTTTAATACTGGGGGTTAATTGTTGCTGGAGGGGATCTACTGTTTAGGGAAGGGTCTACTGTTGCTGGCTGCTAGAGAGTCTATTGTTGTTGGCTGCTGGGAGATCTTTTGCTGCTGCTGGGGGGAGTCTATGGCTGCTGGCTGTGGGGGATCTATTTTATTGCTTTTCTTGTTATCATAACCAAATTCCATACATTCCACTACAAAATTATACTTGGCTCTATATTCTCTATATTCTCTAAAAGGGACTGTACTGGAAGCTGGGTAGGGTCTGGATTCAAGGCTCGGTGCTCGGAGGTGGGTAGGGGTGGAACCAAGGGTTAGTGCTCAGAGGTGGGTAGGGGGCGGAGACATAAAGTAACTTAGAAGGGGGAGCACCTATTCTCTGAGAAAAAAAAAGCCCTGGTATACACTATATTGTTTTTTCTTTATTTGCTGATTGTTTTTCCCCCACGAAAGTGAAGTTACCCTTTAAATGATATTTTATATACTTTCTTTTTTCTAACAGTTGTAAGGCTCTCGTTGTTCATCCGCCATTTATTGATTTCCCGTCCCTCCAAGCTTAATGCAATGAGATGAATAGATTCCGGCCGGTTCCCAGTTACCGTATGATTTGCACATCGTTCTAGTCTGCGCTGAGCTCAGCGGAAACACAAGAGTTATCTGCTCGTCTCGAGGTGCTTAGAGCTATACATTCGCTGAAACAATTTCACACCCAGATTGTCGCTTTATTCGGGTTGTAAATAGAATTTGGGATTAGGCCTCGGCGATCGCTGACATCATTGAGTAATCCTTCTTATATGGATACACCGGTCTCCACAGCCCCGGGGCTCTGCCGGCGATGACTTCCACAAAACAAATTAATACAAACAGCTCCCCATCTCTGGAATTTAATCACAGCTGCAAATTAGAACATTTCACGTCAGATGAAACAATAGAGAGGCGTGTGCGTGCCACGAGGACGTCCCTTGGTCTTCAGAGGTGGCAAAGAATTATTTCACCCAAATCCTTTAATTGCTTGCGGACTGCCCACCATACATACGTACACTGCGGGAGGGCGGCCTCTCTGTGTCAGATCACGTACCTAGTACGTGATCTGACCAGTGGCGGCTGGTGCTCAAAATTTTTGGGGGGGCGCAAAAACAAAAATGTAATAGGTATTGCTTCGCGGCAAAAAACGAGGTAAAAAAATTGCATGACTTTGAGGTCATGGTACAGGCATGGCACATGTGATGGTATAGGCATGGCACAGATGGTACAGGCATGGCACAGGTGATGGAATAGGCATGGCACAGATGGTATAGGCATGGAACAGGTGGTAGAATAGGCATGGCACAGGTGATGGTATAGGCATGGCACAGGTGATGGTATAGGCATGGCACAGGTGATGGAATAGGCATGGCACAGATGGTATAGGCATGGCACAGGTGATGGAATAGGCATGGCACAGATGGTACAGGCATGGCACAGGTGATGGTACAGGCATGGCACAGGTGATGAAATAGGCATTGCACAGGTGATGGTACAGGCATGGCACAGGTGATGGAATAGGCATGGCACAGATGGTATAGGCATGGCACAGGTGATGGAATAGGCATGGCACAGATGGTACAGGCATGGCACAGGTGATGGTACAGGCATGGCACAGGTGATGGTACAGACAGGGCACAGATGGTACAGGCATGGCACAGGTGATGGAATAGGCATGGCACAGATGGTATAGGCATGGCACAGGTGATGGAATAGACATGGCACAGATGGTACAGGCATGGCACAGGTGGTGGAATAGGCATGGCACAGATGGTACAGGCATGGCGCAGGTGGTGGAATAGGCATGGCACAGGCATGGCGCAGGTGGTGGAATAGGCATGGCACAGATGGTATAGGCATGGCACAGGTGATGGAATAGGCATGGCACAGATGGTACAGGCATGGCACAGGTGGTGGAATAGGCATGGCACAGATGGTACAGGCATGGCGCAGGTGATGGAATAGGCATGGAACAGATGGTACAGGCATGGCACAGGTGATGGAATAGGCATGGCACAGGTGATGGTAAGGTCATGGCACAGGTGGTGGAATAGGCATGGCACAGATGGTACAGGCATGGCGCAGGTGATGGAATAGGCATGGAACAGATGGTACAGGCATGGCACAGGTGATGGAATAGGCATGGCACAGGTGATGGTAAGGTCATGGCACAGGTGGTGGAATTGGCATGGCACAGATGGTACAGGCATGGCGCAGGTGATGGAATAGGCATGGCACAGGTGATGGAATAGGCATGGCACAGGTGATGGTAAGGTCATGGCACAGGTGGTGGAATAGGCATGGCACAGGTGATGGAATAGGCATGGCACAGGTGATGGTAAGGTCATGGCACAGGTGGTGGAATAGGCATGGCACAGATGGTACAGGCATGGCGCAGGTGATGGAATAGGCATGGCACAGGTGATGGTAAGGTCATGGCACAGGTGGTGGAATAGGCATGGCGCAGGTGGTGGAATAGGCATGGCACAGATGGTACAGGCATGGCACAGGTGATGGTAAGGTCATGGCACAGGTGGTGGAATAGGCATGGCACAGATGGTACAGGCATGGCGCAGGTGATGGAATAGGCATGGCACAGGTGATGGTAAGGTCATGGCACAGGTGGTGGAATAGGCATGGCGCAGGTGGTGGAATAGGCATGGCACAGATGGTACAGGCATGGCACAGGTGATGGTAAGGTCATGGCACAGGTGGTGGAATAGGCATGGCACAGATGGTACAGGCATGGCGCAGGTGATGGAATAGGCATGGCACAGGTGATGGTAAGGTCATGGCACAGGTGGTGGAATAGGCATGGCGCAGGTGGTGGAATAGGCATGGCACAGATGGTACAGGCATGGCACAGGTGATGGTAAGGTCATGGCACAGGTGGTGGAATAGGCATGGCACAGATGGTACAGGCATGGGGCAGGTGATGGAATAGGCATGGCACAGGTGATGGTAAGGCCATGGCACAGGTGGTGGAATAGGCATGGCGCAGGTGGTGGAATAGGCATGGCACAGATGGTACAGGCATGGCACAGGTGATGGTAAGGTCATGGCACAGGTGGTGGAATAGGCATGGCACAGATGGTACAGGCATGGCGCAGGTGGTGGAATAGGCATGGCACAGGTGATGGAATAGGCATGGCACAGATGGTACAGGCATGGCGCAGGTGGTGGAATAGGCATGGCACAGGTGATGGAATAGGCATGGCACAGATGGTACAGGCATGGCGCAGGTGGTGGAATAGGCATGGCACAGGCATGGCGCAGGTGGTGGAATAGGCATGGCACAGATGGTACAGGCATGGCACAGGTGGTGGAATAGGCATGCCGCAGATGGTACAGGCATGGCGCAGGTGATGGAATAGGCATGGCACAGATGTTACAGGCATGGCACAGGTGATGGAATAGGCATGGCACAGGTGATGGTAAGGTCATGGCACAGGTGGTGGAATAGGCATGGCACAGATGGTACAGGCATGGCGCAGGTGATTGAATAGGCATGGCACAGGTGATGGAATAGGCATGGCACAGGTGATGGAATAGGCATGCCGCAGATGGTACAGGCATGGCGCAGGTGATGGAATAGGCATGGCACAGATGGTACAGGCATGGCACAGGTGATGGTAAGGTCATGGCACAGGTGATGGTAAGGTCATGGCACAGGTGGTGGAATAGGCATGGCACAGATGGTACAGGCATGGCGCAGATGGTGGAATAGGCATGGCACAGGCATGGCACAGGTGATGTAATAGGCATGGCACAGATGGTACAGGCATGGCGCAGGTGGTGGAATAGGCATGGCACAGGCATGGCGCAGGTGGTGGAATAGGCATGGCACAGGTGATGGAATAGGCATGGCACAGGTGATGGAATAGGCATGCCGCAGATGGTACAGGCATGGCGCAGGTGATGGAAAACGCATGGCACAGATGGTACAGGCATGGCACAGGTGATGGTAAGGTCATGGCACAGGTGATGGTAAGGTCATGGCACAGGTGGTGGAATAGGCATGGCACAGATGGTACAGGCATGGCGCAGGTGGTGGAATAGGCATGGCACAGGCATGGCACAGGTGATGTAATAGGCATGGCACAGATGGTACAGGCATGGCGCAGGTGGTGGAATAGGCATGGCACAGGCATGGCGCAGGTGGTGGAATAGGCATGGCACAGATGGCACAGGCTTGGCACAGGTGATGGAATAGGCATGGCACAGATGGTACAGGCATGGCGCAGGTGGTGGAATAGGCATGGCACAGGCATGGCGCAGGTGGTGGAATAGGCATGGCACAGGCATGGCGCTGGTGGTGGAATGGGCATGGCACAGGCATGGCGCAGGTGGTGGAATAGGCATGGCACAGATGGTACAGGCATGGCACAGGTGGTGGAATAGGCATGGCACAGATGGTACAGGCATGGCACAGGTGATGGTAAGGTCATGGCACAGGTGATGGTAAGGTCATGGCACAGGTGATGGTAAGGTCATGGCACAGGTGGTGGTAAGGTCATGGCACAGGTGGTGGAATAGGCATGGCACAGATGGTACAGGCATGGCGCAGGTGGTGGAATAGGCATGGCACAGGCATGGCGCAGGTGGTGGAATAGGCATGGCACAGGCATGGCGCAGGTGGTGGAATAGGCATGGCACAGGCATGGCGCAGGTGGTGGAATAGGCATGGCACAGGCATGGCGCAGGTGGTGGAATAGGCATGGCACAGGCATGGCGCAGGTGGTGGAATAGGCACTTACCTGGCGACGGCTCGGCTCCCGGCGGCGGCTTCTCCCCTCCTCGCGACTCTGATGTCCGTCCTCTTCTGCTCGGCTCCTGGCGGCGGCTTCTCCCCTCCTCGCGACTCCTCTTCTGCGGCGGGCTGCGGCGGGAAAGTGACCGGGCGGTGACGGTGAGTGACTGATGCACGCACCGGCACCGCCCCCAACGAGGTCACCATGGATGTCCTGAATCATGATTGGTCCAGGCTGGAGTCTGGACCAATCATGATCCAAGACATCACAAAAGGGGGTGGTGTAGCGCATTTTTCTGCGCTACAGTTACGCCCCAGAAGGCCGCCAATTGGCGCCTCTGCTGGTGGAAAACCCCACCCCCCATCGGCACCAATGCGGCGGACGCCGAAAGAGGGGTGGTGGAGCGCAGAGCTCTGCGCTACAGTTACGCCCCAGAAGGCCGTCTATCGGCGCCTCTGCGGGTGGAAAACCCCACCCCCATAGGCACCAATGAGACGGGCGCCCCTTGTGGGCAAAAATTTTTTTTTTTTTTAAATCTTTTTTTTTTCTTTTTCTTTTTTTGGGGGGGGGGGGGGGCGGCGCCCCTGCGCCCCCTATGGGCCGGCCGCCACTGGATCTGACACTCCTGGGTCCGGGGCGCATGCGCGCGGCGCCAGTGACCTGTGACCACTGTGAGCCAATCAGCGGGTCTGGGGGACGCGATGTCCGCCGGGACCTGCCGATCATTCCGGAGAGAAGCAGAATGGCAGTCTGCCGAAACAAAGCAGACCACCGTTCTTTGAGAGGGGAATGTACTGATCCTGTGTTTCAGCTAGGAACCAGGAGAGGACTGGGCCAGGGGGCAGGGGGGCAATTGCCCCCCGGGTCGCTCCGATGCCCCATAAAAAGGTTGCGCCGCTTCTGCCACAGACATGACTAAAGTATTCTTGGTGAAGAGAAGTAAAAAGTCCCTACTGCTTACTGAGTGCGATATAAAGACAAAAACAGAGCGCAGGCCTTTCCCCCAGCATTGATGGTGTAAACTGTGTCTGAGCAGATACTGATTCCATGCCCCACTGGAGACTCTCCTTCGCCAGGCAGCTCAGAGCGAGCTGTCCCAGACCCCCCCAACTGCCCCCTGCTGGCCAGGTCGGAAACCTGGATTCGGCCAGGGAGTAGAGAGTACCTGGAGCGGAGCTTCAGCCTGGAATGGGGGTCAGGAGGAGGCTGGGAAGAGGGAGAGTGGGAGAGGGGGCCAAGTCACTGCACTATGGGCCTCTGGTTTGTACTTGCCCCCTGGGCCGAAAGTTGCCAGTCAGCCCCTGGCAGGAACACAGGTCTTTACCTTCTCCCAGTGAAAGCACCTCCCCCACAGTGAGTAAGCACTCCCTAGGAACACTTTGATTCAGCCTTTAAACGCCCCTGATGTTATCCCCTTCCCTGCCAGTCTCATTAGTACAGTGACAGTGGGTTTTTTTTTTGCACTGATCACTGTATTAGTGTCCTTGGTCTCCAAAAAGTATCAGTTACGTGTCCGAGTTTTCCAATGCAATATAAGTATAAGTCACTGATCGCCTCCATTACTAGTAAAAAAAAGTGGCATGGCCTGCATCCATTTGTGATTTTCGAATGGGAGTATCGCAGCAAAAATGTAATTTTTGTTGCAGGGGATGCCAGAAATGTGACTTGTATCTTATTGCAGACTTCTGGGAAAATCAGTGAGCCAATCACACAAGCTGGAAATTATGTTTCTGGGGGGCAGGGTATACACCATCTGTGTACAGAGCGCCACCAGGTGGCCATATTGCATTTTACAGAATATTACAGCGGCTGCAGATTGAAAAGGAAAAGTCATTTTTGATAATATTCAATTACAATATGACTTGTGCCACTGTGACTGTACTCACCGTTACTGGGAGTGAAAGACAGCTACTTAATGGACACTGAGAATATGGTTTGGATTACTTCAAATGGGACGGTAATATTTATCAACCATATATCTCAAGAAACATATGAAGACTGCTTCACACAGTCAGACTCATGGCAGATGCTAATATCATCAGCTCAACCACCTTTCTTCCACACATTGTTGAATATGCTGATTTACTCACCTGCTATCTACAGCGGGTTCTGTGTTTACACTTATGATAATGTGTATTGTATTTCATGAGCTCGAGGATGGCCGTCTGCTAGTTACTTGGCTCAGGTTGATTGAATCACTGTCATCTGTTAGTTGCTGAGTGGAAATAGTATAATGTTTGTGTTGGTTGTTCATTAGATATGTTAATTATATTTCTGTACCCAATTTCATCTGCATAGGATAATGTATTCAGGCACCTGACCTGGTGGGGTAATTTATTTAGGAGGGGGATGTGCTCATGTGTGTATAGATTGTGTGAGACTGTTCAATAAAGGGGAAGGTTCCAGAACTTGTACAAGCTAAGTTGTCGGCTAGCTTTGTATGGGGGGTGGCTAGAATATCTGATACCTATGTTCAAGACTGGAGGAAGCCGTATACTGACGGAAGCCCACAAACACAGTGTGGGTCATGGTTCTGTTACATTCCGCCCCCATACATTCCGCTCTGGACCTCTCAAGCTCCATCAGGTTAGATGGGGAGTGTCGGTGCACAGCCATTTTCACATCTCTCCAGAGATGTTCAATCGGGTTCAAGTCTGGGTAGACCACTGAAGGACCTTCACAGAGTTGTCCTGTAGCTACTCCTTTGTTATCTTGGCTGTGTGCTTAGGGTCGTTGTCCTGTTGGAAGATGAACTTTTACCCAGTCTGAGGTCCAGAGCACTCTGGGGCAGGTTTTTATTAAGAATGTCTCTGTACATTGCTGTACTCATCTTTTTCCTCGATCCTGACTAGTCTCCCAGTTCCTACTACTGAAAAACATCCCCACAGTATGATGCTGCCACCACCATGCTTCACTGTAGGGATGGTATTGGCCAGGTGATGAGCGGTGACTGATTTCCTTCTGACATGACGCTTGCCATTCAGGCCAAAAAGTTCAATCTTTGTTTCATCAGACCAGATCATTTTGTTTTTAATGGTCTGAGAGTACTTCAGGTGCCTTTTGGCAAACTACAGACGGGCTGTCATGTGCCTTTTACTGAGGAGTGGCTTTTGTCTGGCCACTCTACCATACAGGCCTGATTGGTGGAGTGCTGCAGAGATGATTGTTCTTCTGGAAGGTTCTCCTCTCTCCACAGAGAAACGCTGGAGGTCTGTTAGAGTGACCATTGGGTTTTGGTCACCTCCCTGACTAAGGCCCTTCTCCTCCGATCGCTCCGTTTGGCCGGGGGGGGGGCCCACTCTAAAAAGAGTCCTGGTGGTTCCAAACTTCTTCCATTTACGGATTATGGAAGCCACTGTGCTCATTGGGACCTTCAATGATGCAGAAATGTTTCTGTACCCTTCTCTAGATCCGTGCCTCGATACAACCCTGTCTCGGATGTCTACAGACAATTCCTTGGACTTCATGGCTTGGTTTGTGCTCTGACATGCACTGTTAACTGTAGGACCATATATAGACAGGTGTGTGTCTTTCCAAGTCATGTCCAATCAACTGAAATTAACACAGGTGGACTCCAATCAAGTTGTATAAATATCTCAAGAAGGATTAGTGGAAACAGGATGCTCTTGAGCTCAAATTTTTTCACATTGTCATTATGGGGGATTGTTTGTAGAACTTTGAGGAAAATAATGAATTGAATCCATTTTGGAATAAGGCTGTAACAAAATGTGGAAAAATTGAAACGCTGTGAATACTTTCCAGATACACTGTATGTCAGCAAAAATCACACCCTCCCCCCAGAAAATTTAGCACTAATCTACATGCTTACCACCTAAGCATAAATTCCCCCTCCTCCCAGGACAAATCCACCCCCCTGCAAAAATCCCTCCTCCCAGCACAAATCTTTGCCCCCCATCCCCCCTCCCAGCTCAAATCCCCTCTCTCAGCAAATCCCCCCTGCACAAATCGATCCCCCCAAAAAAAATCTCCTCTTAGCACAAATCCTTTACCCCTCAAAATTCCCTTCCCAGTACACATCCTCTTCCCCCACTCCAAATCCCCACTCCCAGCACAATTCTCCCCTCCCTAAGCACAAATCTCCCCCAAAGTTCCACTCCTAGCACTAATACTCCCAATCATCCCTACCAGCACAATTCCCCCCCCCCCACACTGCAAAAAAAATTCCACTCCTAGCACTAATACTCCCAATCATCCCTACCAGCACAAATCCCCCCCCCCCACTGCAAAAAAATTCCCCTCCGAGCACTTACTCCCAATCATCACTACTAGCACAAATCCCCCCCACCCCGCAAAAAAATTCCCCTCCTAACACAAATCCCCTCCACCATATCACTTCTTCTGGCACAAACCCCCCAAACCTCCCCTTATGGCACAAATGTTCTTCCCCCTTGCCAAGGCAAGTCCCCCCAAATCACAACTTCTACCCCCTCCTAGAACAATTCATACCCCCTGTCGCCCCCCAAATTCCCTCTCTAAACACAAATATTCTCCCCCCCAAACTCCTTGTGGTGCCCCCCCACCTCTCATGAAACCACAGTGCCCAGGGCAGCCTCCCCTCTTGCCCATCCCTTGTCCAGGCACTGGGTGTCAGAAACAGGAATTACGCCTCCATTATTGGTGTCAGTGGATGGAACAGGGCCCCAAGGGCAGGGCCGGGACAGGGGGTGGGCAGAAGGAGCAGCTGCCCTGGGCGCAGCTTATATTGTAGGGGTGGAGGCGCCATAAGTTCGTTCTGCTATAAGGTTGAGAGGAGTAGTGACAGCGGCATCTCTACTTTTGTCAGGCCAGTGCTGGATGCAGCAAGGAGAGGAGGAGAGAGCTGGGAGGAGGTGGGGCTGTGCTCTCTCTCCCCCTCCTCCTCATAAGTTTGCAAGTTTGCACATAGTGAGGGGGGGGGGGGCGCAATTGGGCATCTTTGCCCTGGGTACTGGATGATCTAATCCCAGCACTGCCCAAGGGCCAGATGAAGGCAAGCAAAGGACCACATCCGGCCCCAGGTCGCAGTTTGAAGTCCACTGCTGTACACCGGGTATACAATACATGAGTATGATGAGTACCAAAATAAGTAAATAATAGTAGATGCCAAAATAAATACAAATAAACCAGTGCACTGTGGGTGTGCAGCTACCACCTGTAAGCAGGGCTTTTTTTCAGTGGGAACGCGGGGGAACGCAGTTCCGGCACCTCCAGCACTGATTGTATGTAATGGTAAGGGGTTCAAGGTCTATTGATGCTATCTGCTGGGGGGATCTTTTGTTGCTGGAGGGGATCTACTTTTGTGGGGTGGGGATGGGTGTGTAGTGTTGTTTAGGAGGTCTATCGTTGTTGGTGGTGGATCTACTGTTGCTGGGGGGGGATACTATGTTGCTGGGGGTCAGTTGTTGCTGGAAGGGATCTAGTGATGCTGGCTGCAGGAAAATCTGTTGCTGCTGGGGGTCTATTGTTTCTGGGGGGGGTTATTTTGTTGCCAGTGATACATTGTTGCTGCTGGGGATCTTTTGTTGCTGGGGGAGGGGTATTTCGTTCCGGGTGGTTCATTGTTGCTGGGGGGGGGGGGGGTCTATTGTTGCTGGCTGTATGTGTTGTAGCTCACGTAAGTATAAGTATGTGTGTATATATACCACTATACACAAGTTCAGATGTTTTGCCTGTCTCCAAAACCCCCAAAAAAATGCCTGCAACAACACACCTGGGCGTTTTTTTCTTTTGGCGCTAGCGTTTTTTTGGGCATTTTTTTGGGTTCTTTGGAGGCAGGCAAAACATCTGAACTTGTGTATAGTGGTATATATACACACATACTTATATGTATTTTACACTTAGACATATATAGGTGTGATAGGAGCGGAGCCATATTAGTGTAAATGATTTCATTAGCGCAAGCATATATTTCTGCTACTATCACACCTATATATGTCTAGGTGTGTATATACATATAAGTATGTGTGTATATATACCCGTATACACAAGTTCAGATGTTTTGCCTGCCTCAAAAGACCCCAAAAAATGCCCAAAAAAACGCTTGCTACTAAACCGGCAAGGAGTGAAAATAGAGAAGCCACTAACCTGTTCTATAAGTGACCTAATACAAACAATCTTTTTTTATGGTTCTGGACATGCTACAGAGCTGAAACTTCACAGGTACACTGTTTAGACCCCCCCCCCCCCCAGATACTAAATCCAAAGAAATTTATTTATTTTTTTTTAATTTTTTCAATAATTGGCTCTCTATCAAAAATGAAAATTTTTAAGAACTTTTTTTTGTGTGATTAATAGTCCTTGGGGTATGACCCAGAACCCTAGGCACTTTTTAGGGGCATTTATTGGATTTTAGGGCTTCAAAATGGTGTTTTTTGATGACCGAAGTTTGGGTCCCATTGATTTCAATGGGGTTCTGAAATCCGGGCCGAACTTTCGGGAAGTTCGGATGTTCTGGCCGAACCGAACTTTTGAAAAGTTTGATCATCCCTAGTGGTAATGCACTCACCGCATATCCATACCCCTGCAGGGGTATCAGGCCTTATGTGCAGTAAGGTGTTCTCTGGCTCCTCCGTCCCTCGCTCGGTTCACATGTAAGAATATTATAGACAGCCCATAGTGTAGTATTTCTCCAATATTTATTAAACAAAAGACAATATCCACTCATAGTATAGAAGCCGCTGTACAGCATTGCGGCAGATTTTCCTGGGATTCCGTGCGTTCCACGGTTCCTAACCAGACAACCGGAAGTGATGCAATGACGCTCGTGTCCCTCCCTACGCGTTTCGTCAGTCTGACGTCATCAGGAGTGCTATATATTTATAGCACTTACAGGTGGTAGCTGCATACCCACGGTGCACTGGTTTATTTGTATTTATTCTGGTATCGACTATTATTTATTTATTTTGGTACTCATCATATTCATTTATTATATACCCACCAGGGGCGTAACTACAGGGGTTGCAGGGGTTGCAATCGCTACCGGGCCCCATGCTCCAGGGGGCCCGGTAGCAAACCAGTGGGTGAACTTCCAGGATCGCAAAGGTCACACTTGCGACCGGACCCTGGCATTGCACCACTGTGGGGAGGCCCCAAGATTGCAGGAAGGGGGCCCACAAGATTGCAGGAAGGGGGCCCACTGCAGAACCTGCTGCGGGACCGTAATAAAAGGCCATGCAATGAGTGTAAAGAGCCCCAGGATTAGTGGGAAGAGCCCTGGGCTTGAAGGTAAGGGCCCCGGCCAGGGGTCTGGGGGGCCCTTCATGGTTTCTTGCATCAGGGCCCTGAAGGTTCTAGTTACGCCTCTGATACCCACAGTAGATTGGTCTCTTACATAGTTACATAGTTTGTGAGGTTGAAAAAAGACATCAGTCCATCCAGTTCAACCTACGATGTGTTTGTGTTTGCTGTTAACCGTACATTGTATACCCCTGTATGTTGTACATTGTATACCCCTGTATGTTGTACATTGTATACCCCTGTATGTTGTGGTCATTAAGGTGCCCATCTAATAGTTTTTTGAAACTATCGATGCTCCCTGCTGATACCACTGCTTGTGGAAGAGAATTCCACATCCTTACTGCTCTGACAGTGAAGAACCCACTTACGTATTTTAAGGTTAAACTGTTTTTCCTCTAGTTTTAGTGAGTGACCACGTGTCTCAATTCTAGAATTTATACTGGTTTTTATATATGGGCCTCATGCAATTCTTTTTATATTGAAATGCACAAGTTTGTTTGTTTATGGATATGAGGGACATCTTCACGTAGTGCAACACATTATTGTTTATCAGTCATAGAGAGTACCGCCTACCCCATACACCCACCTGTAGATTCAACAGTGTCTGATCTTGTGGCGGCTCACGCTGAAGGCGAAGCAGAGATTTGCGGCAATCGGCACCGTTTTTGCAGTCTGAAGCAAACACAACAATTAGCTTTCCTCCAGTTTCCGCTCTTTTGCTGAGGTTAAAGACTCTGAGATGAATCTTGATAAGGCTCAATTATCGGTATCACTCCCAGAGGGATAGACGCCGCGCTTCTGTTCTGGAGATAGATATAAAATAAGGTCTTCTACATAAAGAACGTTTCTAAGAGAGAGATGGAAAGGCGTCCTTATTAGGCGCGCGTTATGTACCCCAGCAAGATTTTAGCCGGCTCTTATTGACTTGTAACAGATATAGAAAAATTGCTCTGAATTTTCTTTGTAGCAGGTAGAAAGCCGCCGCATATAAATAAAGCTGCGGAATGATCAGACGGATCCGAGCCGCTAACACAACTTGTTTAACTTTGCCGGGATTTAGCTAGACTGTGCGTTGCATTACAATTTACAGGGATATTCCTTTACCTAAAAGAAAAGGCGGTTTTTAAGCACTTGCCTACCGGGCACTTATACCCCTTTCCTGCCCAGGCCAATTTTTAGCTTTCAGCGCTGTCGCACTTCGAATGACAATTGTGCGGTCATGCAACGCTGTACATTGTACCCATATAACATTTTTAGTATTTTATTTTTACACAAATAGGGCTTTCTATTGGTTTTTTAATCACCACTGGGTTTTTTTTTTTTTTTTTACTTAACAAACAAAAAAAAGACCAAAAAAAAACAAAAAAACAAAAACAAAAAAAATGTTTTTCATATTTGGTTACAATAATTTTGTAAACAGGTAATTTTTCTCCCTCACTGATGGGCACTGATGAGGTGGCACTGATGGGCACTGATAGACTGCACTGATGGGTGGCACTGACAGGCACAGATAAGCTGCACTGATGGACGCTGATGAGACAGCACTTATGGGCACTGATAGGCAGTACGGAGAGGTGGCACTAATAAGCGACACTGATGGGCATTTTTGGGTGGCACTAGTGGGCACTAATCAGGAGGTACTAATGATGAGGCACTGATGGGCACTAATTGGCAGCATAAACATTTTGCAAACAGGTAATTTTTCTCCTTCACTGATGGGCATTGATGAGGCGGCACTGATGGGCACTGATAGGCTGCACTGATGGGTGGCACTGACAGGCACTGATAAGCTGCACTGATGGGCGCTGATGAGATGGCACTGATGGGAACTGATACGCAGCATGGAGAGGTGGCACTAATAAGCGACACTGATGGGCATTTTTAAATGACACTAGTGGGCACTAATCAGGAGGTACTGATGATGGGGTACTGATGGGCACTAATTGGCAGCACTAATGGGTGGCACTGATGGGTACTTATAGGCTGCACTGATGGGTGGCACTGGCGGACACTGTTAAGCTGCACTGATGGGCACTGATGAGACAGCACTGAAGGGCACTGATATGTGGCACTGATGGGCACTGATAGGTGGCACTGATGGGTACCGAAAAGCAGCACGGAGAGGTGGCACTAATAGGTGGCGAAGAATGTTCTGAGTGGAACCTATCCTGTAAAACCGCTGTATGGTCTTGGCCACTGTGCTGCAGCTCAGTTTCAGGGTCTTGGCAATCTTCTTATAGCCTAGGCCAGTGATGACGGACCTTGGCACCCCAGATGTTTTGGAACTACATTTCCCATGATGTCCAACTACACTGCAGAGTGGATGAGCATCATAGGAAATGTATTACCTAAACATCTGGGGTGCCAATGTTCACCATCACTGGCCTAGGCCATCTTTATGTAGAGCAACAATTATTTTTTTCAGATCCTCAGAGTTTGTCATGAGGTGCCATGTTGAACTTCCAGTGACCAGTATGAGAGAGTGAGAGCGATAACACCAAATTTAACACACCTGCTCCCCATTCACACCTGAGACGTTGTAACACTAATGAGTCACATGACACCGGGGAGGATAAATAGCTAATTGGGCCCGATTTGGACATTGTCACTTAGGGGTGTACTCACTTTTGTTGCCAGCGGTTTAGACATTAATGGCTGTGTGTTGAGTTATTTTAAGAGGACGGCAAATTTACACTGTTATACAAGCTGTACACTCACTACTTAACATTGTAGCAAAGTGTCATTTCTTCAGTGTTGTCACATGAAAAGATAGAATAAAATATTTACAAAAATGTGAGGGGTGTACTTACTTTTGTGAGATACTGTACGTCATTTCGCGGGACAGAACCGACCTGCCGCAGCAAAACTACGGTGGCTGGTCAGCAAGCGGTTAAAACTTTATTCCTTGCAGTACATTGAAAAGAACATTTAAAATCTATTATACAGAATATGGTTAACATTTTATTGATTGTTGTTGTTAATTGTTGTTATTGATTGTTGTTATTGATTGTTATTATTTGTTGTTATTAATTGTTGTTATTGATTGTTGTTATTGATTGCTGTTATTGATTGTTGTTATTAATTGTTGTTGTTATTAATTGTTGTTATTGATTGTTGTTATTGATTGTTGTTATTATTTGTTGTTATTGATTGGTGTTATTGATTGTTGTTATTGATTGTTGTTATTGATTGGGTTTAGGGTTTCCATCATCAAAGCCAAGCCTAATCAGGTTAACTAAACATTCAGTTAGGCTCCTTTCACACGAGCGGTGCGCCCGACGAAATACATTCTGCTCAGTGGGGGATAGGCGATAGTGAGTAGGCGGATGACAGCTCCATCTCCGCTCTCCGTGTGTGCAGAGACGGAGCTGTCAGATCCCCGTTCTCCTCTATGGGGAGATTGGATGAGAATGGACCGCCTGTCCATTCTCATCCAATCCGATCCTCCAGACGGATGGAAAATAGGGTTTCCATCCGTCCGGATTTCACGGACAGGATCGGATCGGATAGCAGCGGGTGTCATTGGACATGTCTCCGCTGACACCTGCTGCTCCATAGGGGTGAATGCTGCATCTGATCCGGTCCGCCTGAAAAACTGACAGTCGGATCGGATCGGAAATCCCGTATGAAAGGGGCCTTATACTTTCTTTTCTTACTAAAAAACTTTTCATACTTTCACCTCTTTGTTTTGCCCCTTCTTCTGAACTTTACAAAACTTTGCCCAACATCCCAGCACTTTGCAGATAAGGAAAAGAAATACATACTTATATTTGGATTTATTTTTTTATTTTTTGGTTTCGCTTGACTTTACAGTGGAATATAGTGAATACACGTTACACCTGACAAGTCCTGTCTCTCTTCATTCTTCCCAAGAAGCAGCACAATAAGACTGTCAATCAATCTCCACCTTCCTCAGTCTGACAAGCGTTTTCCAGCATTAAGAGAATTCAGACAGAACCGCCACTCCGTATCAACACATTAGGCAGAAAATGCATTAGACATTCACATTAGCCAAGACTCCAGCCAGTTTTTTTTTTTTTTAATAGAGTGGGTCACGGTTAGGTTTTAATAATGGTCTCTGTGTCACCATTACACCAGGTTCAGATCTTAGCATGTCAGGAACCCATGCAAAATAGCATGCTTTCCCGTCATGCAGAGAAACGCGCTGCCTTTGAAGACCAGAACTTTTCAAGAACATTTTGTTTTAAAAGTTTAAGTGTCAGCTCACGTTGGTGCAATGCGGGAACCCTGCAAATCCACTGCAAATAACAGGCAGCAGGGCAAGAATAAGATCAGGAGCAGGATAATTGGCAAGTAGAGATGGGCTAAACACCCTCCCCCCCATTCAGTTGAACCAGAACTCTCGAAACGTGGTGGCCCGCCCATAGAGGGCGCAGGGGCGCTGGACTTAGTGCTGGGTATGGGGGGGGGGGGGTTTGACCCCACCCTCGCCTGGCAAAAGCGCCTCTTCTGGGGGTAATTGGCGCTCTTCTGGGGGTGTGTCGGGGCGCAGAGCAATGCGCCCGAAACACCACACTTTAACGATGTCTGGGCTGTGATTGGCCCAGAGTCAAACCTGGACCAATCACAGGAGGACATCGGACCTGGTGACGTGACGCCTGGGGGCGGTGCACCGCCCCGGCGTCACACCACCCCGGCGTCACGATCACCTTCCGTTCCCGCCCGCGGCCCGACGCAGAGAGAGAGAGGACTCGGAGCGGCAATCGACTCGCAAGCAAGAGCAGCGTAACCGGCGCGGAGGAGCTGACAGTCGGACGGATCGGACATCGGAGCGCGAGGAGGAGTGAGTGAGCCGTAGCCGCCCGTGCCCAGGATGGTAGGAGACGTCCTGAATCCTGGCTCACCCCACCACAGACCAGCAGTCAACTTCAGGCAGTCCGCAGGCGCAGCCAGGGAGGGTGAGTAGACACATGCCTGTACATTAAGCTGTGCCATCATGCCTGTACATTAAACCGTGCCATCATGCCTGTACGTTGAGCTGTGCCATCATGCCTGTACATTGACCTGTGCCATCATGCCTGTACATTAAACCGTGCCATCATGCCTGTACATTGACCTGTGCCATCATGCCTGTACATTGAGCTGTGGCATCATGCCTGTACATTGAGCTGTGCCATCATGCCTGTACATTAAACCGTGCCATCATGCCTGTACATTGACCTGTGCCATCATGCCTGTACATTGAGCTGTGCCATCATGCCTGTACATTGAGCTGTGCCATCATCCCTGTACATTGAGCTGTGCCATCATGCCTGTACATTGACCTGTGCCATCATGCCTGTACATTGAGCTGTGCCATCATGCCTGTACATTGACCTGTGCCATCATGCCTGTACATTGACCTGTGCCATCATGTCTGTACATTGAGCTGTGCCATCATGCCTGTACATTGACCTGTGCCATCATGCCTGTACATTGACCTGTGCCATGCCTGTACCATGACCTAAAAGTCACGCAATTTTTTTACCGCGTTTTTTGCAGTGAAGCAATACCTATTACATTTTTCTTTTTGCACCCCCCCCCCCCAACATTTTTGAGCACCAGCCGCCACTGCTCTCGAACATCGTAAAAGTTCAGACCCAAACTCCGAACCCCATTGAAGTTTATGGGACCAGAATTTGAAAAATCAAAAGTCCCCATTTTGAAGCCTAAGTGCCGTTTCCCACTGGTGCGATGCGGGAACCCTGCGAATACACTGCAGGTTCCCGCATCACACCCGACTCGCAGGCAACTCACGCTGCCATACGCGAAATGCTGGGAGTGTCAATACAAAGTTAACAAAGTTATGCTGTTGGTTGCAGATCCGAATGGCAACAGGTATGCCCTGAAGAAGCGGGAGTCTCTGTTCCCCCGAAACGCGTTGGCTTTAACATGTTTTGCTACCAATAAAATTACAATCTTTTGATTTAAGTGGGATTCTTATTGCTGATTTTGGGCGCTCCTTTAACCGCCTACCACTAGAATACAAAGTTAATGACACCCCCAGATTAGTTCCCATATCGCAGAACTGTCAGTTCGGACAGGAATCAGATCGCATATTGGTGAAGACACATGCGATCCGATTCTGATGCGGACCAAAAAAAAGGATTTTGGTCCCAATGTGATGCAAATTCAGCTATGCAGTCTGCATGGCTGAATTCGCATCGCACAGACATCGCATGTGATTTGCCCAGCAGTGCGGTGATGTGTGAACCAGCACTAAATCCGTATTTTCTGCTAGAAAATTGCTTATAACCCCCAAACATTATATACATTTTTTTTTAGCAGAGACCCTAGAGAATAAAATGGCAATCGTTGAAATATTTTTTGTCATACAGCATTTGCTTAGGGTCTTTCGAACGCATTTTTTTGGGGAAAAATACACTTTAACCATTTGCCGACCGCCCACATTATATTTACTGCAGCAGTCAGCCCCTCCTGGGCAAAGCGACGTAGTACTACGTCGTTCGCCCAGGAGCCTGCAGGGGGTGAGCGCTCCCGCCCCCGCTTGTTCCCTGGCATCCCCGTGCGAGTGACCGGCGGCTCCGATGTCCGCCGGCCACTCGTGATCTCCCGCCGGAGAGGGAAAAAGGCAGACGGTTGATGTAAACAAAGCCGCCTGTCATTCTCCCTGATGTAACTGCAGAGAATATACGGTCCTGCTATGTAGGATCGTATGTCTCTGTGGTTACATCACAAGCCACGCCCCTTTACAGTTACAATCACGCCCCTAGGACACACTTAACCCCTGATCACTAATAAAGTTAACCCCTTCCCTGCCAGTGTCATTTTTACAGTAACAGTGCATATGTATAGCACTGATTACTGCAGTAATGTCACTGGTCTCCCCAAAAGTGTAAAAAATTACAGTCAGGGGTCCGATCTGTCCGCCGCAATGTCGCAGTCCCACAAAAAAAATGCAGATCGCCGCCATTACTAGTTAAAAAAAAAAAACAATAAAAATGACAGAAATCTTTCCCTTAGTTAGTAAACAAAATAACTTTTGCGCAAACCAATCAAAATACGATTATTGCGATTTTTTATTACTTTTATTTCTATTACACGGAATGTAAACATCCTTTGTAATAGAAACAAAGGATAACAGGTCCTCTTTATTGAGAGATCTGGGGTCAAAAAGACCCAAAATCTCTCATTTACCTTTAAAAGCAAAAGAAAAAAGAAATGTTTCAACTTTCGCTTTAAAAAAAAAAAAAAAAAAACTTTACTATGGCCCAAGAACCAGAAGTGATGTCAGATGTCGCTCCGGTCCCCCTAGACCAGGGATCCACAAACTACAGCCCTCCAGATGTTGCGGAACTGCACATCCCATGAGGCATTGTAAATCTCTGACTTTCACAGACATGGCTAGGCATGATGGGAATTGTAGTTTGTGAACAACTGGAGGGCCATAGTTTGACGACACATGCCCTAGGGCATAGAGACGTGTGGCCGCCATCTTGACCTCACTTGTCTCCATGCCCAGCTAATGGCCATATCAGGTCGCTCCCCGGCTTTGCTGATCTGTTAGGTAAGCCCAGTAACGACCAGGAAGTTTAATTAAAGTAAAATGGGGCCTCCTATGTGTATCAATCAATTCATTTGATTCCTGTCAATTCTGGGAACATTTTCCAAAAAATAGCCATCTAATTATATTTAAGGCCAGTGGTGGCTGGTGCCATACCCCTCCCCCTGGACCACACCAGCTCCAGCCCGCACACCATACCCCCCCCCCCCGGTAGCCGGCCCACTCACCCTGGACTGACATGTGGAGGGCAGGCAGCAGCGGCGGCTTCCCCATCGGTCTCCTCCGTGGGACGGGCTTCCCTTGCATCTCCTTCCTCCTCCTCCTCCTTGGCCAATAGCATGGCTACTCCTTACAGGACAATCAGGAAACGGGTCTCAGCACCCGCTTCCTGATTGGCCAGGAGGAGAATCCGTGTGACAATAGTGAATTTTCATTCACTATTGTCACACAACTGGGTGGGCTCAGGGTGCAGTGCTCTGCGCCCCCGAACCCATCCTTTCTTGAAGCCTATTAGAGCCTCTGACTCTAATCACGTGCTGGGAATGACTCTTTTTTTTTTTTTTTTTTAATTCACATCATTCACTTGAATGGGTTGCCCTCTGCTCCAAAAGTGTGCCAAAGTAGCTCCTGTAGATTCTCCTGTACCATGCCGCAGCACTGTATCTCCTGTGCCATGCCTGTACCATCTGTGCCATGCCTGAACCATCTCCTGTGCCATGCCTGTACCATCTCCTGTGCCATGCCTATACCATCTCCTGTGCCATGCCTGAACCATCTCCTGTGCCATGCATGAACCATCTCCTGTGCCATGCATGAACCATCTCCTGTGCCATGCCTGAACCATCTCCTTTGACATGCCTGTACCATCTTCTGTGCCATGCCTGAACCATCTCCTGTGCCATGCCTGTACCATCTTCTGTGCCATGCCTGAACCATCTCCTGTGCCATGCCTGAACCATCTCCTGTGCCATGCCAGTACCATCTCCTGTGCCATGCCTGAACCATCTCCTGTTCCATCTCCTGTACCATGCTCACAGCCCTGCATCTCCTGTACCATGTCTGCAGCCCCTGCACCATGCCCGCAGCCCCTGTTTTGGGTCTCGTGGTGCTCCAGTTGGGTCCAGTAGCTGCTGCATTTCCCACCCTAGGCTTATACTCGAGTCAATACATTTTCCCAGTTTTTTGTGGTAAAATGAGGTGCCTCGGCTTATATTCAGGTCGGCTTATACCTGAGTATATACGGTAAATTAATTTTAGCGCACACAAAAACGATATAAATACCCAATTTTTTTGTAAAACGTGAAAAATGATGTTGCTTCAAATAAATAGATACCAAAACTATCAAGATTAAAAACGCCTGTAAAAACGTGACAAACTACGTTACGTAAAATTGTCCATAGGTGACTCTTTAAAAGCCTTATCAGGTTGCCAGTTTAGAGTTAATCATGAATTATGGCCCTAGAATTATTGCTGTCACTTTGCAGTGATACTTAACATGCACAGTGAAATCTCTGTTTACATATGCATGCTGGACCTAGGTGACAAAGGATAACAGGTCCTCTTTATTGAGAGATCTGGGGTCAAAAAGACCCAAAATCTCTCATTTACCTTTAAAAGCAAAAGAAAAAAGAAATGTTTCAACTTTCGCTTTAAAAAAAAAAAAAAAAAAAAACTTTACTATGGCCCAAGAACCAGAAGTGATGTCAGATGTCGCTCCGGTCCCCCTAGACCAGGGATCCACAAACTACAGCCCTCCAGATGTTGCGGAACTGCACATCCCATGAGGCATTGTAAATCTCTGACTTTCACAGACATGGCTAGGCATGATGGGAATTGTAGTTTGTGAAAAACTGGAGGGCCATAGTTTGACGACACCTGCCCTAGGGCATAGAGACGTGTGGCCGCCATCTTGACCTCACTTGTCTCCATGCCCAGCTAATGGCCATATCAGGTCGCTCCCCGGCTTTGCTGATCTGTTAGGTAAGCCCAGTAACGACCAGGAAGTTTAATTAAAGTAAAATGGGGCCTCCTATGTGTATCAATCAATTCATTTGATTCCTGTCAATTCTGGAACATTTTCCAAAAAATAGCCATCTAATTATATTTAAGGCCAGTGGTGGCTGGTGCCATACCCCTCCCCCTGGACCACACCAGCTCCAGCCCACACACCATACCCCCCCCCCCCCGGTAGCCGGCCCACTCACCCTGGACTGACATGTGGAGGGCAGGCAGCAGCGGCGGCTTCCCCATCGGTCTCCTCCGTGGGACGGGCTTCCCTTGCATCTCCTTCCTCCTCCTCCTCCTTGGCCAATAGCATGGCTACTCCTTACAGGACAATCAGGAAACGGGTCTCAGCACCCGCTTCCTGATTGGCCAGGAGGAGAATCCGTGTGACAATAGTGAATTTTCATTCACTATTGTCACACAACTGGGTGGGCTCAGGGTGCAGTGTTCTGCGCCCCCGAACCCATCCTTTCTTGAAGCCTATTAGAGCCTCTGACTCTAATCACGTGCTGGGAACGACTCTTTTTTTTTTTTTTTTTAATTCACATCATTCACTTGAATGGGTTGCCCTCTGCTCCAAAAGTGTGCCAAAGTAGCTCCTGTAGATTCTCCTGTACCATGCCGCAGCACTGTATCTCCTGTGCCATGCCTGTACCATCTGTGCCATGCCTGTACCATCTCCTGTGCCATGCCTGAACCATCTCCTGTGCCATGCCTGAACCATCTCCTGTGCCATGCATGAACCATCTCCTGTGCCATGCCTGAACCATCTCCTTTGACATGCCTGTACAATCTCCTGTGCCATGCCTGAACCATCTCCTGTGCAATGCCTGAACCATCTCCTGTGCCATGCCCGAACCATCTCCTGTGCCATGCTCGAACCATCTCCTGTGCCATGCCTGTACCATCTTCTGTGCCATGCCTGAACCATCTCCTGTGCCATGCCTGTACCATCTTCTGTGCCATGCCTGAACCCTCTCCTGTGCCATGCCTGAACCATCTCCTGTGCCATGCCAGTACCATCTCCTGTGCCATGCCTGAACCATCTCCTGTTCCATCTCCTGTACCATGCTCACAGCCCTGCATCTCCTGTACCATGTCTGCAGCCCCTGCACCATGCCCGCAGCCCCTGTTTTGGGTCTCGTGGTGCTCCAGTTGGGTCCAGTAGCTGCTGCATTTCCCACCCTAGGCTTATACTCAAGTCAATAAATTTTTCCATTTTTTTGTGGTAAAATGAGGTGCCTCGGCTTATATTCAGGTCGGCTTATACCTGAGTATACACGGTAAATTAATTTTAGCGCACACAAAAACGATATAAATACCCAATTTTTTTGTAAAACGTGAAAAATGATGTTGCTTCAAATAAATAGATACCAAAACTATCAAGATTAAAAACGCCTGTAAAAACGTGACAAACTACGTTACGTAAAATTGTCCATAGGTGACTCTTTAAAAGCCTTATCAGGTTGCCAGTTTAGAGTTAATCATGAATTATGGCCCTAGAATTATTGCTGTCACTTTGCAGTGATACTTAACATGCATAGTGAAATCTCTGTTTACATATGCATGCTGGACCTAGGTGACTGCATTTGCATGTATGCGCAGGGTGACAAGGGTGCTTTTACATTTTTTGAAATTATTTTTCAGTAACTTATTTGATATTTTTTACACCTTTTGATTTTTTTTTTTTTTCATTTAAAGGGTAACTCCACGTTCGTGGGTAAAAAAAATCAGTAAATAAAGAAAAAACAATATAGCGTATACAACTGCGACACAAATTATATTGTAATTGAATGTTATTAAAATTTACCTTTCCTTTTCAATCTGCAGCTGCTGTAATTGTCTGAAAATGCAATACAATATGGCCGCCTGGAGCTGTTCTGTACACAGAATATGTACTGATGACCAAACCCCCAGAAACATAATTTCCTGCTTGTGTGATTGGCTCACCAATTTTCCCAGAAGTCTGCACTAAGATACAAGTCAGATTTCTGGCATCCCCTGCAACAAAAATGTCATTTTTGGTAAAATACTCCCAATAGGAACACGTTTAAATGGATGCAGACCCAGTAGCTTTCCTCATTAGAGCCCTGCCGCTGCCACAGCTGATAGATAATTATGCATCAGTGCGGGAGTTCACTTTCCGGCAAGGAGCTGGCAAGCAGTTCTGAAGGTCTGCCGGAGATATTCATTTTACCTACAGGAAAGCCTTATTATAGTCTTACCTGTAGTTAAAAGTTAAAAATGCTTTAAAATCCCTGCAATGTACAGAGATCACCCAGAGGGGAATGTTTTTTTTCTAAAAAAAAGTCGAGTTATGCTTTAATGTTATTTTTGTCAAAAAAGCATTCTTGAGATAGCTTTGGGCAGGTCACAAGTACATTTTATGGAGACATTAGGGGTCTCTTAGTCCCCCGATGTCTCCCCAGGCCTCCATAATGACTAACCAAGCATAGATTGAGTTTGATTAGCTGCAGGAATTGACGGCTCTGAAACCGGAAGTGATAAAATCCTCATAGTTTCCAGCCTCGTTAATTACATAGGAGATGAAGGAACAAATGTTTCTCCATCTTCTCTGTGGGAAACTATCCTGACCATTTACTGCGGCCCCAGGAATAACCGTGAGTGGTGGCGGGAGGGGAGGAGTCCTTTCCAATGCTGTAAACGTGATCAGGTGGCTGTAAAGCCACCTGGATCACTTTTACATAACAGTTGATCACTGGCTGAAAAAAAAAGGTACCAAGATCATGGATCAAGAATAATTACTTGCTGACAGGAAGTGGTTATATTTATCAAGCACAGTCTTGTGTGAAACGCGTTAACTCCTTCCTCCCCTGCCTCTACATCTGTGTTTTTTTTTTTTTTTAATTGTCTATATTGAATTAATACTTTTTGGATCTCAGGGAGTGCAGCCATCCTGATTTTCCTTTTTTTTTTTTTCTCTAAGTGGTTAAAAAAATTGCTGCATTTGGAATTCTCCGCCTAGTATGACACATTCAGCTATGGGTGAGGATGACCAGGGCACTAGATGCGAGGTTCAGGATATAACAGGGATGAGGATAATCAACAAGCAGGTATGTGGCTAACTGCCAAAACATTGAAGTACTAATGCAAATTAACCACTTAAGCCCCGGAAGATTTTACCCCCATTCCGACCAGGGGGTATTTTGCGATTCGGCACTGCGTGAATTTAACGCACAATTGCGCGATCGTGCGACGCTGTACCTAAACGAATTTGACGTCCTTTTTTTCCCACAAACAGAGCTTTCTTTTGGTGGTATTTGATCACCTGTGCGATTTTTTGATCACGCGCTATAAACAAAAAAAGAGCGTCAATTTTGCAAAAATAGCAATATTTTTCACATTTTTTTTATATGAAATTCCCCCAAAAAAAAATGTAAAAATCAAAATTTTTAAAAATTTTCGGCCAATTTGTTTTATGCTACCTATGTTTGGTAAAAAAAATCGCAAAAAGCGTATTTTGATTGGTTTGCGCAAAAGTTATCGCGTTTACTAACAAAGGGAAAGATTTTTGTCATTTTTGTTGTTTTTTTTTTTAACGCGTAATGGCGGCGATCTGCGATTTTTTTTGCGGTACTGCGACATTGCGGCGGACAGATCGGACCCTTGACTGACATTTTTGACACTTTTGGGGTTACCAGTGACATTTCTACAGTAATCAGTGCTATACATATGCACTGTTACTGTAAAAATACACTGGTAGTGAAGGGGTTAACTTTATTTGGAAGGGAGGGGCTGTGTGTGTCCCTAGGGGCGTGGTTTCTACTGTGATTGGCTGTGGCTCTAGCTGTAAGGACACTGATCAACGGATCTACATACCAGATCCGTTTTATCAGTGTCTTTGCAGCGAGGAGAATGACAGGCAGTTTGTTTACACAAGCTGCCTGACATTCTCCCTCTCCCCCGCCGATCGCCGAGTGACCAGCGGACATCGGGTCCGCTGGTCACACGCGCGGGGGGGTCCGTGACCACGCGGGAGCGGGAGCGCGCCCCCGGGGGCGCGCGCTCGCTCCCTAGACCCTCACAAGCAAGCAACGTAGCCCTACGTTAGTTTGCCTGTGAGGGGCTGACCGCCGACGTAGATAGTCGTGCGGCGGTCGGCAAGTGGTTAAGGGAGAATTAGATACCTTCCCAGCAGCCAGCATCATGCGGAGCCTAATTACTAGACATGATGAAAACAATTGTTTTGTTTCGTTTAGATTCATTATTCTAGTTTTTTAGTTTAGTTAAATTTGGTTGATTTGTTCAATTCATATTTGGGATTCTTATTCGGAATTCATATTCAAAATTCATTCTATGTCTTTTTCAAATTTTCTTTAATTTTACAGATTTTTTTTTTTAACTTGCAATTTTACAGATTTTTTTCGATTCAAAACATTCAAATCAATGAATTTAGAATCGGTTGAATCGAAAAGTTTGATTTTTTTTTTTCGATTCAAATGCAAGAAAGTGAACAAACAAAAGAAAAAAAAATCTTCATCAAATGATTACAATTACTTTTTAAATCATCTTTGGCTTAACAAAAACATCATTATTTCAAAATGGTAATCTAATGACACACAGAGTCTTTGATTTCAGAAATATGTTTACAGTTTGAATTCGAATGGAATTCGATATAAACTTTGATTCAAATTTCAATTCGAATTTCAAAAATTCGGACGAATTTCGTTTCATTATTCGGAGCATTCAGTAAACTTTGTTTGTACTGCAATTCATTCCAGACCTATCCGTATATCCAAAAATGAGTCTGAATATTTATCAGGAAAAAACAAACCGCGCATGTCTACTAATTACTGGGATCTGCTGGCTGCAGGGAGACATCCATTGGTGGCCACCTGAACTGCGCCCTTCAGTTCTGGGAATCACAGCGCCACCAGCAGGGGATCCAGGTCCTAACATGATCATTGTAAATTATAACACAATTCTATACTATAGTTAAGGATGACCATTGTACATTATAACACAGTTCTATTCTATGGGTGAGGATGACCATTGTATATTATAATAGAATTCTATTCTATGGGTGAGGATAACCATTTTACATTATAACGCAATTCTATCCTATGGGTGAGGATAACCAATGTACAATATAACACAATTCTATTATATGGGTGAAAATTACCATTATACATTATAACACTATTCTATTCTATGGGTGAGGATGACCATTGTACATTATAACACAATTCTATTCTATGGATGAGGATAACCTTTGTACAATTTAGCACAATTCTATTCTATGGGTTAGGATGACCATTGTACAAACACAATTATATTCTATGGGTGAGGATGACCATTGTATGTTATAATATAATTCTATCCTATGGGTGAGGATAACCATTGTACTTTATAACACAGTTCTATAGGTGAGGATGACCATTTTACATTATAACGCAATTCTATTTTATGGGTGAGGATAACCATTGTACGTTATAACACAATTCTATTCTATGAGTGAAAATTACCATTATACATTACAACAGTATTATGTTCTATGGGTGAGGATGACCATTGTGCATTATAACACAATTTTATTCTATGGGTGAAAATGACCATTGTACATTATAACAAAATTCTATTCTATTGTATTCTATTCTAGTCTATTGTATGGGTGAGTATAACCATTGTACAATTTAGCACAATTCTATTCTATGGGTGAGGATGACCATTGTACAAACATAATTCTATTCTACGGGTGAGGATAACCATTGTACATTATAACACAATTCTATCCTATTGGTGAGTATAACCATTGTACATTATAACGCAATTCTATTCTATGGGTGAGGATAACCATTGTACAATATAATTGAATTCTATCCTATGGGTGAGTATAACCATTGTACACTATAACACAATTCTATTCTATGGGTGAGGATAACCATTGTACGTTATAATATAATTATATCCTATGGACCAGAATAGCCATTATACATTATAACACAATTCTATTCTATGGGTGAGAATGACCATTGTACAAACATAATGCTATTCTATATTGGTGAGGATGGCCATTGTACAAACACAATTCTATTCTATGGGTAAGGATGACCATTGTACATTATAACACAATTCTATTCTATGGGTGAGGGTGACCATTGTTCATTATAACACCAGGGCTTTTTTTCAGTGGGAACGCGGGGGAACGCAGTTCTGGCACCTCTAGCACTGAATGCATGAAATGGCAAGGGGTGTTGAGGTGTGCTTGAGGATCTATTGTTGCTGGAGTTCATTTGTTGCTGGGAAGGATCTAGTATAGAGGGAGGAGTCAACTGTTGGCTGCTGGAGGGTCTATTGATGCTGGCTTCTAGAAGATCTATTGTTGCTGGAGGGGTCTATTAATGCTGTGATGGATCCATTGTTGCTTGGGGGGTACTTTGCTGTGGGGGGGGGGGTCTTTTGTTGCTGGGGAAAACTATTGTTGAAAGGGGGGTGTATTGTTGCTGGATGCAGGGGGTATATTTCATGGCTTATCAATAAAAAATTCCATAAAATTACTACAAAATTATGCTTGGTGGAACTGGGAGGTGGATAGAGGGAGTAATCAAGGGTTGGTGCTCAGAGGTTGGTAGGGGCGGAGACAAGGGGTGGCTTGAAAGGGGAGTTCCTGCACCTTTTCTCTGAGAAAAAAAGCCCTGTATAACACTATTCTATTCTATGGGTGAGGATGACCATTGTACGTTATAACACAATTCTATTCTATGGGTAAGGATGACCATTGTACGTTATAACACTATTCTATTCTATGGGTAAGGATGACCATTGTACGTTATAACACAATTCTATTTTATGGTTGAGGATGGCCATTGTACAAACACAATTCTATTTTATGGTTGAGGATGGCCATTGTACAAACACAATTCTATTTTATGGTTGAGGATGGCCATTGCACGTTATAATACAATTCTATTCTATAGGTGATGATAACCATTGTACATTAAAACACAATTCTATTCTATGAGTAAGTATGGCAATTGCACATTATAACACAATTTAAACGCTTCATTCATCCTTCCTAATAACAGAAACATGGAGACTGAAAGCAGAACTGATCTCCGGAAGCTGAGGATGACACATATTATTGTCAGTGTGTATTATTCTACACAAGCTCCCCACTAAAATGAGCAAAACTCCCCTCCATGTCCACCGAGAATGAATAAAGGATAATTGTGTGCTCCGGGGATCAGAGCAGACGGGGATATATGAGGCAGACACATACTGCAACTCTGTCAGGAAGGGATGGAAATAGTTTATTTCTGCTAACCGCTGGGCAAGAATCAGACATTTCACAAAACTCCGAACAGATTTAATAAATTGAGATCAGAGAAGGGAAATGCAGTCAGTCATGCGTCTGCCCTTTAGTCCTGTCCTCCGAACATAATACAGCCACAAAACTCAGCTATTCACAAAGATAGATAGATAGATAGATAGATAGATAGATAGATAGATAGATAGATAGATAGATAGATAGATAGATAGATAGATAGATAGATAGATAGATAGATAGATAGATAGATAGATAGATAGATAGATAGATAGATAGATAGATAGATAGATAGATAGATAGATAGATAGATAGATAGATAGATAGATAGATAGATAGATAGATAGATAGATAGATAGATAGATAGATAGATAGATAGATAGATAGATAGGAAGCAGGGCAGCCCATGAATGTCAACTCTTTTTTGGGCTGTCCGTTACGAACAGTGGCGCCTAAAAAAATTATGGCTGCAGGCTGATAATGAAACGGCGCATGCTTGGGAAAGTATGTACTCGCTCGGACATTTTTGGCCAGGTGGGCGCATGCGCAGTGAGTAAGTGATGTAATGGTTCTGCCTGGTGCCTGGTGCCATTTTTTAAATTATGGCACTCAGTCTCAGAGTCTGCAGTACATGAGCGGGGTGGGCAGAAAACAAAACCCCAGCCCCACCATGACTGGAGGAGCCCGAGGGGAGTTGGGGACTCCCACCACCACCATGGCACTGTGACTGTACCCCTGCCTGCACCATCCATCCTTGGCTCCTAGACTCTGGAGACTCCCACCACTGGACCCCTGGCCTGCAACATGCATCCATCCATCCATCCATCCATCCATCCAATCCATGGCTTGGCTGGCTGCTATCTATGTGTTGCCCACACTTGAAGACTGAGGAGGCACAGGCAGCAGTTACTAGACAAGAATAGCAGTGGTGAGATTGTACAGAATCACAGATGTTCACAATCTCTGTCTTGCTATCTCTTGTAGATAGATAGATATATAGATAGATAGATAGATAGATAGATAGATAGATAGATAGATAGATAGATAGATAGATAGATAGATAGATAGATAGATAGATAGATAGATAGATAGATAGATAGATAGATAGATAGATAGATAGATAGATAGATAGATAGATAGATAGATAGATAGATAGATAGATAGATAGATAGACATACCTCAATAGATAGATACAGTATTTGATCGGAGTATAACATCAAGTCAGGTAAACTCCTGGGATATTGATCAGGTCAATTAAGTAGCAGAGGGGCTGTTAATCAGTTTCAGCTGCTTTGGTGTTAATGAAATTAACAACAGGTGCACTAGATGGGCAACAATGACATATCGTCCAAAACAGGAATGATTATAAAGGTTAAGGCCACTGACATTTATTCCCAACTCATCTTTTATAACTGTTTTCACTAATTTTGCATTTGACTAGTCTCAGGGTCTCTACTGGTAGCATGAGGCGATACCTAGACCCTATAGAGATTGCACAGGCAGTCCAACTCCTCCAGGATGGCAAATCAATACGTCCCATTGCCAGAATATTTGCTGTGTCTTCCAGCACAGTCTCAAGAGCACAGGGGAGATTCCAGGAGACAGGCAGTTACTCTAGGAGCACTGGACAGGGCCATAGAAGAACCCTATCCCATCAGCAGGACAAGTATCTGCTCCTTTGTGCAAGGAGGAACCGGATGAGCTCTGCCAGAGCCCTACAAAATGACCTCCAGCAGGCTACTGGTGTGATTGTCTCTGACCAAACAATCAGAAACAGACTTCACGAGGGTGGTCTGAGGGTGCGAATTCCTCTAGCGGGCCCTGTACTCGGTGCCCGATACTGTGGAGCTTGATTGCCATTTTCCATTAAACACCAGAATTGGCAAGTCCACCACTGGCACCCTGTTGCTTTTCACAGATGAGAGCAGGTTCACCCTGAGCACATGTGACATACATAAAAGGGTCTGGAGAAGCCATGGAGAATGGTATGCTGCCTCTAACGTCATTCAGCATGACCGGTTTGGTAATGAGTCAGTGATGGTCTGGGGAGACATATCAATGGAGGGATGCAGAGACATCTACAAGCTAGACAATGGCACCCTGACTGCCATTAGGTATTGGGATGAAATCCTCTGACCCATTGTCAGACCCTACGCTGGGGCAATAGGTCCTGGGTTCCTCCTGGTGCACGATAATGCCCAGCCTCATGTGGTGAGAGTATGCAGCCAGTTCCTGGAAGATGAAGGTATTATTACCATTAAATGGCCCCCTCACTCACCTGATCTAAATCCAATAGAAAAACTCTGGGACATTATGTTTTGGGCCACCTGACGCCACCAGGTTGCACCTCAGTCTGTTCAGAAACTTAGTGATGCCCTGGTCCAGATCTGGAAGGAAATACCCCAGGACACCATCCGTTGTCTCATTAGGAGTATGCTCCAACATTGTCAGGCATGCATACAAGCACGTGGGGGCCATACAAACTACTGAGGACCATTTTAAGTTGCTGCAATGAAATTTCAGTAAAATGGACTAGCCTGCTGCATACATTTTTCACTTTGATTTGCAACGTGTCTTTGAATTCAGCCCTCTGTAGGTTGATATTTTTCATTTCAATCAAAACGATGTGGCATCCGTTCGTTCCTAACACAATACCCAGTCCATACCAGTATAGATCCTAACACAATACCCAGTCCATACCAGTATAGATCCTAACACAATACCCAGTCCATACCAGTATAGATATCCAGCATGAGTATTTTCAACATTGAGATCTGATGTGTTTCCAAAGTGTTCCTTTCATTTTTTTGAGCAGTGTATATCAGGCTGGGGCTTTACTACTACTACCAGCAGCAGGATAGTTTGAATCAGGGATAATATGCCTAACCAGTATATGCCTAACTTTTATTTCATCTCTGGGAATAGGGAGGTACCTTATATATGATTATGATCATGTCTGATGGTTTAGAGGCACATAAAAAAACAAAATGATATCCCCTAAACTCATCATATCTCGGTGACCCCCCTGTTCCCCTCATGTTGCTGTATTGTTCATCTCCAAAAATACCAATTTTTTACCTAAAAAATGAGGTTGTCAGGCATATCAACACATGCATGTTCAAAAATACAAAATGCAAATGCAAAAATAAATCACATTTATTGACCATATATCAGAATCTTGATATTAAGGCTCCGTTTACATTGGCGCAAAGCGGAAACTGTGCGAATCCACTGTGGGTTCTTGCATCTCACCTGACACCTGAGCTCACTCTGCCATATGGGAACTGCAGGGAGTGTCAATACAAAGTTAATGACACCCCCAGATCAGTTTGCATATCGCAGTGCAAACTGTCAATTCGCACAGGAATCAGATCACATTCTGGTCCGATTTTGGTGCTGACAAAAAAAAGGGTCCTGCACGAGTTTGGTCCAAATACAATGTGAATTCAGCCATCCAAGCTGAATGACTGAATTTGCATCGCACAGACATCGCATGTGATTTGCACAGCAGTACGGTGCGAATCACATGTAATGTCTGGCATCGCAACAGTGTGAACTTTCCCTTAATATATATATATATATTGTGGCAGGGCACATGGATCTGTGATCGACGGAAGGTACGTGTCACCGTGGTTCCTGGCCTCGGTGAGATAAGAGTCGGTAATTCTGTGTCAGCAGCAGCTAGTGCTGCTTGACAATTTTTATTTTTAGTATGGCTGCAAAGCCCAATCCGGGCCGGCTCTTATTGGGAGCAGTTAAGGTATGGGTGGGTGGCTGCTCCCCACGCTCCAGGCCAGGTCTTGCCTGGGGTTTATAAGGCAGACAGCCTAACAGGTGATTGAGAATTATCTCCATGCACCAGAAGGCTGTGGAAGTGAGTGCTGAGGCTGGAAAAGTTTCAAGCAGGTGAACTGATCTGTTGCTGTGTGTGAACAGCACCAAAGAGACACAGGTGAATGGACTTGTTGCTGTGTTTAAAACCTGCCTTAAAGACTGTCGTTTTCCTTTTTGTTGGGTGTGAGTTAACACCAAGAAAGACTGTTATTTTTGTGTTCCTGAAGTGTAAATAAAGCCCCGTACACACGTACCGATGGTCGGCTTACAAATGTTCCTCTTTTCTCCCCGGGATGTCGGTGTCTGCTGAAAAGTGCAAAGACAGCACAAGGACAGCACAAGAATTTTGTCCGCCGACTGCAGAAGTGATGTCATGTAATGGTTAACTTTCCCTGTGTTTTCTATTTTCTGAGCATGCCCAGTCTTGCAAATCTGCGGTCTGTCGGCCGAATTGTGTACTGACAGGCGAACAATCGTCCGTTCTGGTGTCGGCATACAAATATTTTCATGTTTGCACGAAAGACTTTTGTCCGCGGATTGTGCGCAGACATCTGTCGGAGGCACCATACTAACACGCGTACAATCGGCAGATCCTTCGTCCACCGACGTTTGTATGCCGACGATCGGTACGTGTGTACGGGCCTTTAAACACTCCTGATTTACTTGAAGAACCATCCAATCCTACCTACCAGAGCAAATCCCCACTATATATATAGGATCACAGGTCTCTGTGATCATTTCTTAAGCCCAACCCCCATACAGTTAGAATCACTCCCCTAGGCTCACATTTAACCCCTTGATCGCCCACAATGTTAACCCCTTCCCTGCCAGTGTCATTAGTACAGTAACAGTGGATATTTATAGCACTATTTATTACTGTAGTAATGTCACTTGTCCCCCCCAAAAGTGTTAAAAAAATGTCAGTTAGAGGTCTGATCTGTCCGCCATAACGTGGCAGTCCCGCTAAAAATCGCAGATCGCTGCCATTACTAGTAAAAAAAAAAAAAAAAGTAGTAGTAGTAGTAGACACGATAACTTTTGCGCAAACCAATCAAAATATGCTTATTGCAATTTTTTTTAACAAAAATATGATATGTAGCAGAAAACAAATTGGCCTAAAATGTTAAAAAATTTTGATTTTTACATTTTTTTTTGGGGGGGGGGGGGATGTTATATGGCAGAAAGTGAAAATTATTGTTCTTTTTTGTTTTCAGAGTTGTCGCTATTTTTTTTGTTTATAGCGCAAAAAATTTAAATCACACAGGTGATCAAATACCACCAAAAGAAAGCTCTATTTGTGGGAAAAAAAAGGACATCAATTTTATTTGGGTACAGCATCGCACGACCGCGCAATTGTCCATTAAAATAATGCAGTGCTGAATCGCAAAAAATGGCCTGGTCATTAAGGGGGCAAATCCTTCCGGTCCAGAAGTGGTTAAACAAAGCCACATATAATTATATGTAAAACAAGCAGAATGCACATATCCATCCACCCATCAGAGCTTAGTGGCACCTGCAACAATAAAAAAAAAAAAAAAGATCAAAAGGGCTAACAAAAATACATAAGCAGGAGGGAAAAAAGGGCTCCATACCTGTCCCACTAGAAAAAAGGCCTCCAAAACCACCTCCAACGGCTGCTTTTCCAGCCCGGTGGAAATGACTGATGTCCTCCTCCACCAGGGCTTATATAGTCAGCCCGCTGCACAGACCCATCTTTGAAGTCATCATTAAAAACCAACAAAAACCCTTTCATTTGGCCTTCCCCAATGATTTAAACAAACAAAAATTCGCAACTTTTTGGTCTTCACTAGGGATGGGTGAATGGTTCAGTCCGAGCATGAGTTCGGGCCAAACATTGGCTGTTCTCCCATTCGACGTACACCCAAATAAATGGGGCGTTCAACCATTTATTCTGCCTGCCGAATTACCACAATCCACTGCGTCGCTGCACAGTGCATTGGAAGCCCTGATTGGCTGAAGCAATGAAAGCTTTGCCCAATCAGGGCACAGAGCCATGATTGGTGAAAGTAATGATGACTCTATGCAATCACGGCTCATTGCTCTTAGTTAAGGTGACCAGATTTTTAAAATGAAATTTATTGGCAAATGGCACACGACTGCATAATACACAGAGCACTGGGCACAGGACTACGTAAAACAGAGCGCTGGGCACAGGACTGCATAATACACTGAACTCTGGGAACAGGACTACATACAACAGAGCGCTGGGCACAGGACTTCATAATACATAGAGTGCTGGGTACAGGACTACATAATACATAGAGCACTGGGAACAGGACTGCATAATACACAGCTCTGGGCAGAGGACTGTATAATACACAGAGCGCTGGGCACAGGACTACATAATACACAGAGCGCTGGGTACAGGACTACATAATACACTGGGAACAGGACTACTTAATACACAGAGCGCTGGGCACAGGACTACTTAATACACAGAGCGCTGGGCAGAGGACTGCATAATACACAGAGCGCTGGGTACAGGACTACATAATACACAGAGCGCTGGGCACAGGACTACATAATACACAGAGCACTGGGTACAGGACTACAAAAAATACAGAGTGCTGGGTACAGGACTTCATAATACACAGGGTGCTGGGCAGAGGACTGCATAATATACAGAGTTCTGGGCACAGGACTACATAATACACAGAGCACTGGGCACAGGACTACATAATACACAGAGCACTGAGCACAGGACTACATAATATACCGTGCTGGGTTCAGGACTACATAATACACAGGAGGGTGCTAGGCATAGAGAGCAGAGGTTTGCTATGCACAGAGGACACTTCTGCCCCCACATCCATAGCTCCCCTCTGCACCCTTCTCTCACAGATTATCTCTGCCGCCACCTCTTAGCCCTTCCCCCACAACAACTACATTCTCCATTTCTCCATGCAGCTGCATCAGCTCTGACCCCTCCCCCACTGCCCTCATCTGTATACAAACAGACCCCCCCCCCCCATCTCACCTCCTGGTCTCAGCCCTCCACACAGTCAATTTGTGGCTCTGCCTCTCCTCCACTGAACAGCAGCAGTAAGATTGTCCTGCAGGGGGCATCGAAATCTGAGCCACCAGGCTGTTTCTTAGCCAGCATGGGATGCCCTGTCTACAATAATCAGCCCTGAATCCGGGGACAAAACCGGGGACATCCTTGGTCCGGGGACAGTGTCTTCAATCCGGGGACTGTCCCCGGAACCCGGGGACATCTGGTCACCCTACTCTTAGTCCCACCCGACACTATAAAGTATTCTTTCATTAGCGGCCATTTGTAGTGTGATATTGGGCTGGAGAGAGATAGATGCTGCTAGAGAGTTAGTGTGCTATAGTGTGCTATTCTGACTCTATTGTCAGTGTAGAATATCAGTTTAGTGTGAATCTAGTGATAGTTCAGTCAGTGTGAGTGTAGTGAATGTTCATTTTTACTTTAGTGTCAGTTTATTTTGTCAGAGCAGATTTATTGCATTATAGTTCAGTGCATTAGTGCATGTTTAACAAAGTATATTTCTGTGCGTTACTGCACGTTTAACGCAGTATATTTCTGTACTTTACATGCCATTTACCGCAGTATATTTCAGTGTGTTATGTGCCGTTTAACGTAGTATGTTGCTGTGCATTAGTACACGTTTAACGCAGTACATTTCAATGCGTTACTGCACGTTTAACGCAGTATATTTGTGTGCGTTACTGCATGTTTAACGCAGTACATTTCAGTGCGTTACTGCGCGTTTAACGCAGTATATTTGTGTGCGTTACTGCACGTTTAACGTAGTATATTTCTGTGCGTTATGTGCCGTATAACGCAGCATATTTCAGTATGTTACGTGTTGTTGAATGCAGTATATTTTTGTGCATTAATGCACGTTTAACCCAGTATATTTTAGTGCGTTATTGCACGTTTAACGCAGTATATTTTTGTGCGTTACTGTACATTTAACACAGTATTTCTGTGCATTATTGCACATTTAACGCAGTATATTTCAGTGCATAACGTGTTATTTACCACTTGTTATATCTCAGTGAGTTAGTGCACGTTTAACGCAGTATATTTCTGTGCGTTACTTGCTTTTTAACGCAGTATATTTCAGTGCTTCAGTGCACATTTACCACAATATATTTCTGTGCATTACTGCACGTTTAACACAATATATTTCTGTGGGTTAGTGCACGTTTAACGAAAGCTAACAGGGAAAATGTCATTTTTTTGGCTTTAGAAATGCAATTATTTCTGCAGCAGCTTCTATACACATTATAGATATGCCCCTTAGGTAGACTAAGGGGACCCCCCAGGCACTATATTGAAATACATTTTTATTGTTATTTCTCATTTTGATGCTTTCACTTTAATTATCAGTAAATCACTGTTCATTTAAAAATGACCCCCATAACCATTGTATGCCCAAATACTTGCATATAAGCCATCAAAATTGGCACTTTTGATTTTTCCAGTTCGGGTCCCATAGACTGCAATGGGGCTCGCTATTCGTTTCCGAACTTTCACAACGTTCGAAAGTTCTTGTGTGAACCGAAGAGGGAGTCATTCGACCCATCCCTAATCTTCACCTTATGGCTGTCCCTTGTGAAGCAGCTTCTCAGAAAAGACACTCCAACTCGAGAGAACCTTATTTTCCTGGGCTTTTGCTTTTAGACTGAAGAACATAGAAGCTGGAGTTACGCTTCAAGATGGTCCTTGAGATTCTATCCAATAAACCTTGCAATTTCTTTTTTTACAACTTTTTTCAATGCATGAAAACTGAAGCATTACAATACGTTATTTCAAAAACAGAATTCATAGAAGAGATGAGATCGTCTGTGTATTTCCATATTATCATTCGCTGCAGAGAACATCCTTTATATGAAAAGAAAAGGAAAAAAGAAACATATTGAAGATAAAGTTTATGTTTATAAACCTGTTGGACTTCTAAGTACATTTTGATGAAAAGTTAGGTAAAAACTAGGTGTGTATTCAGCGGCAAATAAAGCCAGAAGGCTTTTGATGGAAATGAAATCACTCAGCAGTAACATCATAGAGCGCTGTTATGTTTGTTCATGAAAATCTAATGGGATTTGTTGCCAAGAAGAATACTGAGAGGATTGAATATCTATAAACAGAAAAAAACAGTACGCCACAAAATATCTCTGTCCCTCTAAATGAGCTTTCTCCCATCTTCTCGGCTCGTCTGTTCTCTTCCTCCCTCCATCCCTTCCCTTCTCTTTCCTCTTCCTCTCCTCATGTCTCTTCTCCTACCCTGCCACTCCGTCCACTCTTCTACCGTCTTCCCTTTCCCTTTCATTCTATTCCATCCCTCACCTCCCCTCTTCTCTTACCTTTTTCCTCCACCTCTGCCCCTCTTTCGTTTCCTCTCTTGTCTTTCTCTTTTCCTCTTCCCTCCCCTTTCCTTCCCTTCTCCTCTCCTCTCCTCTCCTCTCCTCTCCTCTCCTCTCCTCTCCTCTCCTCTCCTCTCCTCTCCTCTCCTCTCCTCTCTTCTCTTCTCTTCTCTTCTCTTCTCTTCTCTTCTCTTCTCTTCTCTTCTCTTCTCTTCTCTTCTCTTCTCTTCTCTTCTCTTCTCTTCTCTTCTCTTCTCTTCTCTTCTCTCCTCTCCTCTCCTCTCCTCTCCTCTCCTCTCCTCTCCTCTCCTCTCCTCTCCTCTCCTCTCCTCTCCTCTTCTCTCCTCTTCTCTTCTCTTCTCTTCTCTTCTCTTCTCTTCTCTTCTCTTCTCTTCTCTTCTCTTCTCTTCTCTTCTCTTCTCT
>NC_138773.1:314557392-314637392 GCF_965119305.1 Pelophylax lessonae
TCCTCTCCTCTCTTCTCTTCTCTTCCTTTTTCCTCCTCCTCTGCCCCTCCTTTCTTTCCTCTCCTCTCCTCTCTTCTCTTCTCTTCCTTTTTCCTCCTCCTCTGCCCCTCCTTTCTTTCCTCTCCTCTCCTCTCTTCTCTTCTCTTCCTTTTTCCTCCTCCTCTGCCCCTCCTTTCTTTCCTCTCCTCTCCTCTCTTCTCTTCTCTTCCTTTTTCCTCCTCCTCTGCCCCTCCTTTCTTTCCTCTCTTGTCTTTCTCTTTTTCTCTTCTCTTCTTCCCTTCCCTTCCCTTCCCTTCCCTTCCCTTCCCTTCCCCTCCCCTCTCCTCTCCTCTCTTCTCTTCCTTTTTCCTCCACCTCTGCCCCTCTTTTGTTTCTTCTCTCCTCTCCTCTCCTCTCCTCTCCTCTCCTCTCTTCTCTTCTCTTCCTTTTTCCTCCTCCTCTGCCCCTCTTTTGTTTCTTCTCTCCTCTCCTCTCCTCTCCTCTCCTCTCCTCTCCTCTCTTCTCTTCTCTTCCTTTTTCCTCCTCCTCTGCCCCTCCTTTCTTTCCTCTCTTGTCTTTCTCTTTTCCTCTTCAGCTCTTTTTTTGCTTGCTCTTCTGCTCTTCCTTTCTTTCTCCACTCCTCATCTCTCTTATCCTTCCATCTCACTCCCCTTCACTCTTTTCCCTTCTTCCATTTACCTCCCATTCAATTACTTCCTTTAATTCTTCCCCGTCATTCCCCTCTACCCTCTTCTCTTTGTCTGCTTTTTTTTCCCCACTATTCATTTTCCTTTTTTTTACTTCTCCCACATTTCCTTTCCTTTTCCTTTTCCTTTTCCTTTTCCTTTTCCTTTTCCTTTTCCTTTTCCTTTTCCTTTTCCTTTTCCTTTTCCTTTTCCTTTTCCTTTCCTCCCATCCCTTCTCATCTCCTCATCCTCTCCTCCCTTCTCATATCTTCTCCCCCTCCCCCATCCTTCTTAATTTTCTCCTTCAATCCATTTTCATTCCTTTTTCCTCCTACTCTGCTCCTTTTCCTCACCTCTCCTCTCTCTCATCACTCCTCCCCTCCACTCCTCTCTCCTCTCCTTTCCACTCTTAACCTCTCCTCTTTCTCCATTCCTCTCTTCCTCTCTCCTCATTCTTTCCTCTTTCCCTTTTCAACTCCAAGTGGGATACCAGATCTTCTCCCCTCCCCCATCCTTCTTAATGTTCTCCTTCAACCCATTTCCATTCCTTTTTCCTCCTACTCTGCTCCTTTCCTCACCTCTCCTCTCTCTCGTCACTCCTCCCCTCCCCTCTTCTCTCCTCTCCTCTCCTCTCCTTTCCACTCTTAACCTCTCCTCTTTCTCCATTCCTCCCCTTCTCTCTCTTCATTCTTTCCTCTTTCCCTTTTCAACTCCAAGTGGAATACCAGATAGGAAAACAGAGGATATGGAAGGCTTCTGCAGCTATAAGCCCCGTACGTAGTTCCAGAGTCTGGGTACAGTAGCTCATTGGAGTCAATTTCACATTTTTTTTTTAACTCTGACCATTCTATACCGAAATAGGAATTTGTTAGATCTCTGCACTCATTACCCCTCTCCTCCATCCTAATAGGAAAACCTGAACAAGTGATTCAATAGAAAACATGGCAGTAAAAATGCGTTATCATCTCGATGAATGGTAGAGTTCTTTCGTAAGTTCTTGATATTTAATAAGCCGACTTCATTTCATTGTAGGATTAGAAAATGGCACACAAGCATCAAACCGGCTATAACAAATAAATCTTCTGATATATTTCAGAAATGTTATGTTAGATAATCTCCTTACAGCTTAGTATATGTGTGATTGTGTTTCAAATCAACTTCTTGACCAAATAACAAAGAGAAACAGCGGCCACAGCTGGTCCTTCGTAAATCCCCAAAATTCATAAGATGTTTTATTCATTTCTTCTTGAACAGAAATATATATATATATATATATATATATATATATATATATATATATATATATATATATATATATATATATATATATATATATATACAGTATTTGTATTAACAGAAGTCCTATACAGTGCATTGCGAAAGTATTTGCCCCCCTTGAACTTTTTGACCTTTTGCCACATTTCAGGCTTCAAACATAAAGATATAAAACTGTCATTTTTTTTGAAGAATCAACAACAAGTGGGACACAATCATGAAGTGGAACTAAATTTATTGGATATTTCAAACTTTTTTAACAAATAAAAAACTGAAAAATTGGGCGTGCAAAATTATTCAGCCCCCTTAAGTTAATACTTTGTAGCGCCACCTTTTGCTGCGATTTCAGCTGTAAGTCGCTTGGGGTATGTCTCTTTCAGTTTTTCACATCGAGAGACTGAATTTTTTTCCCATTCCTCCTTGCAAAACAGCTCGAGCTCAGTGAGGTTGGATGGAGAGCGTTTGTGAACAGCAGTTTTCAGTTCTTTCCACAGATTCTCGATTGGATTCAGGTCTGGACTTTGACTTGGCCATTCTAACACCTGGATATGTTTATTTGTGAACCATTCCATTGTAGATTCTGCTTTATGTTTTGGATCATTGTCTTGTTGGAAGACAAATCTCCGTCCCAGTCTCAGGTCTTTTGCAGACTCCATCAGGTTTTCTTCCAGAATGGTCCTGTATTTGGCTCCATTCATCTTCCCATCAATTTTAACCATCTTCCCTGTCCCTGCTGAAGAAAAGCAGGCCCAAACCATGATGCTGCCACCACCATGTTTGACAGTGGGGATGGTGTGTTCAGGGTGATGAGCTGTGTTGCTTTTACGTCAAACAACATTTTGCATTGTTGCCAAAAAGTTTGATTTTGGTTTCATCTGACCAGAGCACCTTCTTCCACATGTTTGGTGTCTCCCAGGTGGCTTGTGGCAAACTTTAAACGACAATTTTTATGGATATCTTTAAGAAATGGCTTTCTTCTTGCCACTCTTCCATAAAGGCCAGATTTGTGCAGTATAGGACTGATTGTTGTCCTATGGACAGAGTCTCCCACCTCAGCTGTAGATCTGAAATGTGGCAAAAGGTCGAAAAGTTCAAGGGGGCCTAATACTTTTGCAATGCACTGTACATCCAGGGCCTCCATTGATTGGAATTGTTTTTCCAGCACATCCCATAATTGTTTGGATTGAGGTTGGAGGCCAAGTCAACATCCCAAACTCTTTGCTGTGTTCCTCAAACTATTCTTGAATTCATCAGACCTGGCCACCTTTTTCCATTGACCTGTTGTCCAGTTCTGATACTCAATTGCCAATTGTAAGTAATCTTAGCTGTGGACATGGGTCAGCATGGGCACCCTGACCGGTCTGCAGCTATGCAGCCCCTTACACAACAAACTGCGATGCACTGTGTGTTCTGACACCTTTTTATCTGAACCAGCATTCACTTTTTTCAGCAATTTGAGCTCCAGTAGCTTTTTTATACGATCGGACTACACAAGCCATACTTCACTACCCATGCGCATCAATGAGCTTTGGCTGCCCATGACCCTTTTGAAGGTTTGTCATTTTCCCTCATTGGACCACTTTTGGTGGGTCCTGACCACTGCAGACTGGGAACATCCCATAAGAGCTGCAGTTTTGTTGTTGCTCTGACCTAGTTGTCTAGACATTACAATTTGGCCCTTGTCAAAGTCACTGAAATCCTTACATTTTCCCATTTTTTTTTTCTGCTTTCAACACATCAACTTCAGAAACAACATGTTCACTTACTGCCTACTATACTTCACCTACTCTCAGAAGCCATTGTAATGAGATAATCAATGTTATTCCTTTTTAGAGATGGGCCGAACGCCTCCCTGTTTGGTTCGCACCTGAACTCTCAAATGTCGCAAAAGTTCAGACCCGAACCCTATTTAAGTCTATGGGAGCCGAATTTGAAAAGTCAAAAGTCACAATTTTGAAAGCTTATATGCAAGTTATTGACCATAAAAAGGGTATGGGGGCCCGTGTACTGCCCTGGGGGACATATATCAATGCAAAAAATGTTTTAAAAAGTGTGCTCCCTCCATTCTGGTTTTTGAGTGTTTTTGTTCATACCACACTACCATAAGTGTTTTACGGCCTGGGTATTTTACCCATGTATATTATTGTACACCATGTGAACGCTGCACATGTGCTCTTTATGCTATTTGTTCCTGCCTTCATGGGCTTATTGTTCTGTAACCTTTCTTTTTGTGTTTTCAATAAAATATGTTTGATGGAAAAAGATTTGTTTTTACAGGAGCAGTGATTTTAATGATGCTTAAAGTGAAACAATAAAAATGAAAAATTCCTTTAAATATAGTGCCTAGGGGGTCCCCTTAGTTTGCCCATAATGTGGTACACCTGTACCGTGTATAGAACCTGCTGCAGCAAAACTGATATTTATAAAGAAAAGAAACGGACATTTAGATTGGCAGCAATACAATACGATTGCCAGCAATACAAAAATAATAATGAAAAACTGTGTGGGGGTCTGCCCCCCTTTCCATACCAGGCCCTTTCGTTTTAAGGACGCCGCGGCCGGCTTCCCGACCCACATAACAACCAGCTAATCACTGTGCCCTGATTGGGCAAAGCTTTGCCCAGTCAGGGCTTAGAAATTAACTGTTCAGCCTGCAGTGCATTGTGGGTCACTTGGAACATCCCAACGAGTGACGCGCAAATTCGAGTTTTCACTGAACGGGCGACCAGGTGATGTTCGGGGCTGAACTTCTGCTCGACTCAAACCTTTCGCCCATCTCTTTTCCTTTTACTTGTCAGCAGTGCTGGGACAAGGTCATCTGGCGCCCAGGGCAAAGATGCCAAACAGCGCCCCTCCACAAAATGTCTGAGCATTTTGTGTCAGCAAAAATCCCCTCCATGTCCTCTACAAAAATGTGAGCACTAATAAGCATGATTACCCCAAGCATAAATTCCCTTTATAAGCCAAAATGCTTCCCCACAAAAAATTCCCACTCTTTTAGTACCCCTGCCAGCTTGTAGGTTGACGTTCTCTAAGCAGTGCCCCCCCACCTCACATGATACCACAGAGTCCAGGGCAGCCATCCCTTCTGCCCATCCCTTGTTCTGGCTCTGCCCGGCAGTGGTCATATAGTTAATATATAAGTATATATTATATAAGTTACAGGCACACATTTTACCTTACCATTGTACCAGTTAACTCAAATTAACAGCTAAAAAGATTAAAATGATATTAAGGTCTTGTTTTTTTGGGGTTTTTTTTTTTTTTTTAATAAAAAGCATTTTATACTTACCTGCTCTGTGTAATGGTTTTGCACAGAGCAGCCCAGATCCTCCTCTTCTCAGGTCCCTCGCCTGCACTCCTGGCTCCTCCACAACAAGCAGCTTGCTGTTGGGGCACCCAAGCAGGCGCGCTCCTGACCCGTGGCTCTGTGTGTCCATTCACACACAGAGCCCTGACTTGGCCCCACCCCCTCCGTCTCCTGATTTGCTCACTGGCTGTGAATGACAGCCAATGGGTTCTACTGCTGCCAAAAGCCAATCAAGTGTGTGAGTCCCAAGAGAGGCAAGGCTCTTGTGGACATCGCTGGATCTAGATGGGGTCGGGTAAGTTTTGGGGTTGGGGGGGGCTACTGCACACAGAAAGTTTTTTACCTTCATGCATAGAAAGTAACTCTTTTTCTGCTTTGGACACAGTGGGGAGTCTTCTAGGGGTAGATGTAAAGAAGCAAGACCACAGAAAATAGAGGTTTGATATGGTGGTGACTTCTCACCACATAAGGTCCTTCAAAAAAAATTCACAAGTTTCTTTTGGCCAATTAAAAGTAGTAGAAAAACAACGCAATAACCTTTTACAGTTTTCCATATATCGCCGTTGATATATTATATCTTTGTAAACAGTGGAGAGTTATTCTGGTTATACATTTTTCTAGGAGTTTCATGCAAAATTCATGGATCCCCTCTCTTGTTTCGGCACTCTGCATGGTACAACGATCCTGCAGGGGTAAAAGAAGTCCTGTAAGGATGAGAACCAACTTCATCTGAATCCCGGGAGAAGCTTGGTCACTATGATGGTTAATATGATGTGTTTGTGAACTCAACTCCACCTCTGGCTGTCCTTGTTCTTGTGATGCAAAACTGTCCTGTTGCTGGCTAACTTCTATGGAGCTCTGATTAAGGAATAGGAGATTATAAGTGATATTGCAATGTAAAAACGGCCAGCAGCAGGACGTTTTATTGAAGGAGAACTGGGTGAAATGCACTAGAGAAAAAAGTGCAGACAGATGTATTAAAACATCTGTAATATGCAATGCCACTCAACCTTCCAATTAATTTCAAGTTACTAACCATAACTTACAAAGCCATCCATAACTTGGCACCTAGCTACATCACTAATCTTGTCTCAAAATACCAACCAAATCGTTTTCCTCCCAGGACCTCCTGCTCTCTAGCTCCCTTGTCACCTCTTCCCATGCTCGCCTCCAGGACTTCCCCCCGAGCCTCTCCCATCCTCTGGAATGCTCTACCCAAATCTATCCGACTTTCACCTACTTTGTCACTTTCAGAAGATCCCTGAAAACACATCTCTTCAGAGAAACCTATCTGGCAACCACCTAACAACTGTACTTTTATTTTCTACATCAGTCCATCCCCCACATTTATTTACCTACTTGTATATCTTGACCCTCCCTCTTAGATTGTAAGCTCTAAAGAGCAGGGCCTTCTGATTCCTCCTATATTAAAGTGTATTGCAACAAGTAAGCTGCGCTACAATTAATGTAAAAGTGCAAATAAACACACTTAATATGAAAATTAAATCATATATAAAAAAAATGAATATAAATAAATATATATAAATGTATATCAATAAAAATAGTCCAAAAAAAGGCCCAAGTGAAGTGACAACAGTCCCGGATATAATTGGTTAAATAGTGTCCAAAGAAAGAGGTCCCAAATGAAGTGACAACAGTGCCAAAAGACTTAAAAATGTCCAAAAAATCTCAAATGCAGTGACAACAGTGCCAAATGAATATAATGGTGTCCCACACTAGTGCTCAGTGCCACCACCAACTGTGCTTCTGCTTACCAGAAGCCAGAATATAAGAGCCGGTTCACACTGGGGCGACTTGTCAGGCGACCTGGTCGCCTGACAAGTCGCCGTGGGTCGCCTGCCATAGATTAGCACAGGACACATTCTAATAGGAGCGGCACAAGTCGCTCCGACTTAGAAAAAGGGTCCTGTACTACTTTGGGGCGACCTGGAGCGACCTGCATTGACTTCAATGATATGAAGTCCGTGCATGTCTCTCCGACCTGTGAAGTCGCGGTGCACAGCGCGCACCGCGACTTCACAGGTCGCCCCGGCAAGTCGGGTCGCCTGTATGTGAACCGGCTCTAACAGGCTCATCGATCAACCAGATGAATAGAGAGGCAGGGCTTGAAGTGACAACCAGCAGTATCGGGATCAGGATATCCCCTGTAGATAATATACCACCCAACACTAGCTGTGCGCCTCAGGTACATGGATTAGCGACTGCATGTTCGCCTTATCTTAGATCAACAACACTGGCAAGCCCTTGGGTACAGGAGGATTGAAGAAAGCTTTCTGTTTTTTTTTTTTTTTTTTTCCAATTCAAATGTGGCAAAATAAACAAACAAAAGAAAAATATTCATCAAATAAATAGAATGACTCTTTAAATCGTCTTTGGCTTAACAAAAACAGCATTATTTCCAAATGGTGTGTAATAACACACGCAGTCTTTGACTTCAGAAATATGTTTATAGTTTGAATTTGACAGGAATTCAATGTAAAATTAGATTCGAATTTCATCTCAAATTCTCAAAACTCGGATGAATTTAATTTTGTTATTCATTCGGTAAACTTTGTTTATACTGCAATTCGGGTATTCAGATATATCCGAATCACCAAATAACAAAAAATTTGTTTAAATATTTATTCGGATCAAAAGGAACTGCACATATCTAGCAAAATCTGCATCCTGCAAGGATAAAAGAAGTTCTGCAAGGATTAGAACTGATCTCCATGAGAAGTTTGGTGAAAGGTTACATGGTCAAAATGATGCGTTTGTGAATGCAAACTTTATTACTTTTGAAGCTGCGGTGATAGAGATGTAAAATATTAAGGAAGGTAAGGAGAAAGAGAGAAAGAAAGAAAGAGGAAGAAAGAAGAGAGAGAAAAAGAACGAGGGTGGGGGGGGGGGGGGAACGAGAGGAAGTAAGGATGGATTAACAGGGAGTATGTCAAACACAAGGTCTGTGGGCCGATTGCGGCACGCCAGGCCATGTTATGTGGCCCTCGCACCCAGTTTTCCAGCTGGAATGTGGCAGAACTCCACTTTGCCACCTCCGGCTCTCATCCTCGCATCCTGCCACCTCCCCGCTCTCACTTGTAAACAGAGAAGCTTTCTTGTTTTCAAGAACAGCTTTGCTCTGGGTGGCTCCTGGCTCTAACAGATCCCTGCAGGTGCTCATGGCGGGGACAGATCTCCAAAATCTGACAGACAGAATGACTTCTTTGCAAGACTGATACTAGAGGCCTACACTGGTGTTATGGACACCTACACAGGGTGGTACTAGAGCCGGGCCAGGTAGGAGACAGTAGAGATGTGAGCAAGCTTTAGGGGTGGGGCGGGGGGGGGTGTAAGGGCAGTGGAAGTGTGCAGGGAGATGTATGCAGAGGTAGGGGATGGGGGAGAGGGGTCCAGAGGTCAAAGCCAAGGAGAAGGGTGGAAATCAGATTTGTTTTGCATAGTGCACCCCTAAACTCTGCACTCTGTATTGGCGCTTTTCCACTGCTGGTACCGCATAGTATGGTGTAGGAACGGTTCGGTACGGTACGGTACGGCGGCGCTTTTCCACTGCATGGAACCGAACGGTACGGCTCTCAAAAACAGTACCACCTCGATTGTGGTTCCAAGAGGTACCATACTCGGTACCATATCCCACAATCCTTTGCATGCAGTCACTACTAGCCACTGATTGGTCAGAGAATCCCACCCACCCCGTTGTTATCCCACCCACTTAACTTTAGTACTACTTTAGTGGAAAAGCAAACCATACCGTACCGTACCGAACCGTCCAACACCGTACCATGCGGTACCAGCAGTGGAAAAGCAAACCGGGCCAAGCAGGGCCGAGTAGAGCCGAGCCGGTACTTGCAGTGGAAAAGTGCCATATGTAGCACACTCCTCAACCCTGCACTCTGTACACATCGCACCCCTGAACTCTCCATTCTGTATGTAGCACACCTCTGCACTCTGTATGTAGAACACCTCTGGACTCTGCACCCTGTATGTAGCACACTTCTGAACCCTGCACTCTGTACGTAACGAACCCCTAAACCCTACACATACTTATCTCTCTTCAAAGCTCTAAGTGCCATTTCTTTCTGCTGCTCCGTTCCTCTGTTATCAGCATGATAACGTCTGACAAGTTCTCCCACACATGAGATAAAAGCAGCTGGAAATTTGTGTCGGGGTGGGTGCTTAGAGATGGATAAGCAGAGAGCTTGTCTATTCACAGCACAGCTCTGCAAGTTTCTCTGTACCTCTGCCTATGTGGAGGGGGGAAGTGTGTGCCTCTCCTCCAATCAGCTCACACACTGCTAAACAGGGAAACAAGATTTGTAACACAATGTACACTTTATAAACAGTGTAGATAGCTGAAGACAGCAGATATACAAGTAAAACTTATGTAGGAGGATTTGTTTAATCTCTGTGCATCATTTAAAGCTGTTCACTTCACTGGGTATATGTGAGGGTTTACTTCCACTTTAAGTTATTTCTAAAAAACAGTAATAATCAAATGCAGAGGCAATTATTCAACATAATAAAGAGTAGATACATAGTCCTACAGATACAAATGGCCCTTTGAGAGCAACCCTACTGCTGATGCCGCCAGCAATGAAATAGAGTTTGATACCCCTGGTGTTGGAGGTTCAGCCACCTGTACTTATTTACAAGGGAATCCCTGTTTACAAGGCTTAATAGTTCAAGCAGAAATTTCATACAGAAGAGACTGGTTGAGAACATTGATTCTGCCCCTCGGGCTCCTCCTGCCAGGTAGGGTAACCTCTAGGCAACAGAAGGGATTAGTAAATAATGGAAAGGGTGAGGGTATGCTCTTTTTTGAATGTGCTCCACGGGCTAATGCCTCACGGTGACCCATCAACACATAAGAAAACTAATGTGTAAAATCCACCACCAAATGAATGGTCTGCTTACCTGATGCTGAGACCAAACAGGTCCCTAACCGCCTTATGGGTATCGCCCAACCAGAGCTGTCGGGTCACCACACAGTAGAAATGGCAATGGTCCTCCTGGGGAATCCTCAACATTCAGATATCCCAGATATTATGCTGTTTTTCTCAATATTGATGAAGTGCAAACCGTTATTTTCATACATTTTTGGAATGGTTTTATGCTATGTTGTACTCTCTGTTGCGTTATATGGGGAGTATGACCATCGGGATATCTGAATGTTGAGGATCCCCTAGGAGGCCCATTGCCATTTCTACCATGTGGTGACCCGACAGCTCTGGTTGGGCGATATCCATAAAGGCGGTTAATGATCTGTTTGGTCTTAGCATCTGGTAAGCAGGCCATTTGTTTGGTGGTGGATTTTACATATCAGTGGTGGAACAATTTACATTGAGTCACAAGATTTGAACCACAAGGAATATTCTTTGTTGATTTTGTGCACTGGTGTTCTTCATTATATGGACTTTACTTAACCAAGAATGTTCACAACAACATAGCACTGGGTTTTCTTCATGTGGACATTGTTTAGTAAATTATGTTCTCTTTTATATAGCACAACTTTATGTATTATTGTTATTGTATAGGTGTCTATCTCACTTGTAAGTTGCTGCTCAGTCTTTGACATTATTTGCGCAGTTTATTTCCTTTTTGCACATAAGAAAACTGAGACAAGGGCAACTGCCCCTCTTGCCTCCAGCCCCCCCCCCCTTTTCCCGGAAGTCCCAGTCCGGAGTCTAGGTAAAAACATGAGGATGTAACTGTCCCTGGAGCCATGAGGTCCAGAGGCATCCAAAGCTGGATTTTTCATTACAGAGGTGTAGGCACCATGTCTAAGGTCCAGAATGGTTTTGGGGCCCACACTGGGGAAAAAAATCAATTAAATTAACATTTATACAGCCCTCACCGGTTCACTACAGAGGTTTGCAGCACCATTATAGTACAGGGAACATCCTAATATCTGAAAACAGCTTACTATTGTAGCACTTCCCCCTAGGGAGATTGGATTCCCCTGGGCTACCCATAGCAACAGTCCGTTAAAATGTATCACTTTAACTCTTGGCTCAGGCAATGAACAGTCCAGGGGATTTGGTGTTTTGTGTTTTATTTTGAGTTGGGATGGGAGAAGGGATGAGTGGGATACTCCAACTATGAACTATGCACAATTCTGAGGACAATTAGCTGCAGTGTATGCGGCAAGGCTGCTGCTTCACTTTGCCACAGTAGTGAAGATAGATGAAAAGGCCCCTGTTCAAATTACTCTTCAGGGTCTTAACTTGGCACCCCCTTTCTCTCTAGCTGTGTGCGCTAACCCCTGTCCACTGACTCTCACCATAGTGGTCCCCTTCGTGGGCAGACCCCTGGCAAGCTCCCTGGTACTCACGGACACTGTTTTTCCTCAGGTTGCTCTGCCACTTGCTCCACAGTCAGTATCCTCCTGACCTCCTGGCTCAGCACCACACGTCTGGTCCACTAGGCTGACTGCCTGTGACCACGTTCCACACCGACAAGTGGAGAGACAGCCGTCTCTTCCTCCTGGGACCTGGCTTCCCGCCCAAAGATGCCCTGTCACATGTGCCCTTGGCTTTTATGACCTATCCCAGGATGCACCACGTTTGTGCCAACCCACTGGGACAGCCACAAAAGCCTGTGTGTCATTGGCTGGGTTTCCTTCACTGTCCAACAGGCTTTCCTATTGGATACAGTGGGGAAACTCCCTCAAACCAAGTGAATCACACATGGACACACGTAACAGGCAAAACTACTGATCAGGTTCTCCTGATAAGCAGGCAGAGCAAAATCTATGCTTTTCCTAGCACCTACCTAGGAGGGTGGTACACTGAAAATAGAGTTTACAATACATGGATGGAAAGATGTGGAAGTGCCTCTTTTCTCTTCTACATTTCCTTTACTGGGTGTTAAATTACACACTCTTATAGTCTGAAGAATGTAGACTATTGATAGGACATCTGCCGGTATGAGAGATTTTTGCTCCTTGGGCTAATCATTAAAACCCAAACAAGCTATTTTGCTTGTAGCGGTCTGCGACTTCCACTGACGAAATAATGACCCTAGTGGCCATTTTTTTCTGCAATCAATTATTTCCCGCGTTAGCCAGCTTGATTTCCAAAGAGCTTAACAAGATGTTATCATCTCTCCTTCTTCCTGGTGGGGGAATGTAGGTTTTCCCATGAGAGCTTGACATGCCATAGCTATCAGCTGTTGTATCCACACAGACAGCACTTCAAACATGCACGGTTCAAAGTTTTACATATCACTTGCACAGCAGAGGACTGTCTGCTGTCGGTGAAGCATTAAAAATTGAGGTTAATCTAGTAGAGGAGTTCTACCTCCACGCTTCTGAAAAAAAAAAAAGGAAAACATGAAAAGGTAGAAGTGTTTAGGTCTTTATCTTCCTGCAGGACAGACAAGATTGCAAAGAACCAAATCTGGGCTTCCAATAACAAGAAATGATGGGAGGACGCATCGTAGAAAAGTCCACAAAGGTTGAGCAACTGTAAGGCTTGCAACACACTTTCAAATGCACCCAACCTGCATTTCTTATCAGAAGCTTCTGAGTTCAATCTGAATTTATTAAAAAAATAAATAAATAAAAATTCAAGGTATAGATATTTTATACATAGTGTGTCGCTACCCCCTTAGGAGTAAGTGATGATAATCTGTTCTTCGACAAACAGTTCAGAGGCCACCAATCACACAGGCAACAATCCATTCACTCCAGCCCTATTAAACAGTCTAGGGCAGTGATGGTGAACCTTGGCACCCCAGATGTTTTGGAACTACATTTCCCATGATGATCATCCCTACTGCCGGGTGCCTCCACAGCAAGCAGTTTGCGGTGGGGGCACCCAAGCAGGGTCGCTCCTGACCCGTGGCTCTGTGTGTCAATAAATATGGGGTTGATTTATTAAAGCTGGAGAGTGCAAAATCTAGTACAGCTGATAGTAGCCAATTGTAGTGGATGCATAGAGGTATTAAGAACCCCTTACTCTTTCAAATGGGCCCCCCATCTGCAGACCCCCACAATCACCAGGCAAGGGTTGTGGGGAAGAGGCCCTTGAGGCACACACTTGTCCCACCTCTTTCATAGCCTGTCAGGCTGCATGCTCAGATAAAGGCTATTTCTTTTTCTGAGGTGTGCTGTACAAAGAATTGCAAGAAGCTGATATTAGGATATTAAAGTGGTTATAAAGGCTCAAGGTTTATTACCTTCATGCATTTATGCATGAAGGTAAAAAAACAAATTGGGTGTAGAACCCCGTGAGCCCCATCTCGATCCAGTGATGTACATGAGAGTAGCAGCTCTCCGGGTCTTTTCCTCCTCATTGGTTCACACAGCAGAGAGGGCCATTGGCTCCTGCTGCCAATTACAGCCAGTGAGCAAATAGGGAGAAAGTTAGGGGTAGGGCCGAGCCCTGTATGAACGGACACACAGAGGGCGGCTCAATAGGGAGCCTGTTAGAGTGACCTCATAGCAAGAGGCTTGCTAATGGGGGCATTCACCAGGGGGAAGGAGCCAGGACCATCTGCAGGGTACCAAAGAAAAAAAAAAAGAGGATTGGGGCTGATCTGTGCAAAACCATTACACAGGTAAGCATAACATTTTTGTTATTTTTGGGCACGTGTGTTTTTTTTCGTTCCGAATTAAAATTCCGACAATTTTTTTGTTATTTCGGAAATTCGGATGTATCTCAATTTTTGAATTACAATAGTAATGAATTTAAATAAATCTGAAATAACGAAACAAAATTCAAATCCAAATAGTTTACAAATCAAACTCGAATAGTTTTTGAATTCTAATCATTTTCAATTCAAATTTGAATAGCTTTTGAATTCAAAACATTTTTAAATTTGAATCGTTTTCTAATTGAATTTGTATTTCCCAAGAGAATAAAAACGAATGATTAAATTATTATTATTATTATGAAAAAAAAAAAATATATATATATATATATATATAATAGAATAGAATAGAATAGAAAAGAAAAAAAACAATCAAACAGAATGGAAAAAAAAGACTATAACCATCTCCAAAAATTCAAATTTCAATAGTTTTTGAGACCAAGGGAAGGGTAAGAGTACCCAATAAGGAAGTAACTGCTCTGGGCTTCAACACAATGATGGAATGCATGTTCTTTTGTTAAAGAACATTAACCATTTCAGCCACGGAAGGTGTACCCCCCCATGAACAGGCCATTTTTTGCGATATGGCACTGTGTTACTTTAACTGACAATTGCACAGCCATGTGACGCTGTACTCAAGAATTGATGTTCTTTCTTCCCCACAAATAGAGCTTTCTTTTGGTTGTTTTTGATTACCTCTGCGGTTTATTTTTTTTGTGTGTATATAAACCAACAAAGAGCAACAATATTGAAAAAAAAAAAAACTAAATTTTTTACTAAAAACTAGGGAAAAGATTTATGTAATTTTTATTAATTTTTGAGAAAAAAAAAAAAAACATAATTTTTTACTTTCTGCTATTAAACACACCCAATAAAAAAATGTAAAACATTTAATTTCTTCATCAATTTAGGCCAATATGTATTACGCTACATGTTTTTGGTAAAATAAAAAAAATCCCAATAAGCTTATATTGATTGGCTTGCGCAAAATGTATCGCGTCTACAAACTATGAGATAGATTTAAGGATTTTTTTTTTTCTTTTTTTTTACTAGTAATGGTGGCTATCAGCGATTTTTAGCGGGACTGCGACATTGCGGTGGATAAATCTGACACAAATCTGGGTTTATTTACTAAAATTAGTACTGTATGTGATTTTGTGCAGAGAATAGGGATGATCGAACGGTTCGGGTCCACCATCGGTTCGGCCCTAACATTGGGTGTTCAAGGTTCGGCCGAATTTAGAACTTTTTGCCCAAAAAGTTTGGAATTCAGCAACCAGAACCGACCAAAATGCAATGGTTCAGGAAATGGGCTTTAAAAGCCTGTGATTGGACCAGAACCATTAGCAAAAGCCAATTGAGGGGGGAGAAGAATGCTAGGAATGTGATTGGAGTGACTAGGGGGTCCCTAGACCAATCATTAGTGAATACGCCCCCCAGTATATAAGATAGCCCCCACCATATTCCTAGCATTGTTATACTGGACATGGAAGAGAGTGGAAGCAGTTCTGTTATTTTACTTTAAAAGTGTCATTTAGCATTTATTAGTGTGAGGAAAGGGATATCTAGTGTAGTTAGAGTGCTCCTTTACACTTTAGTTAGCTTCAAAAATTTAGTTTCTGTAGGGAAAGTGTTAAGTGTCAGGGTGACCGTAATGTAGAGTAGGGTGAACTGACAGTGACTGCTATGGCAGGGTGACCGAACCCTTCCATAGCAGGGTGACCGCAATAGAGAAAAGCTATTTTCTCTTAGCTGACTTTCGTTTCTGTAATATGGCTTCGCCGCCGCCAGCATTTTTGGCTGCAGGCGTTGCTAGTGCTTTTTTGAGCACATGTTTGGAGTCAGAAATGACATCTGAACATGTGTATAGGGGGTATATATACACACCCATGTCTGTATATATACACCTGCACATACATAGGTGTGAAAGGAGCAGAAAAAACGACTTGCGCTAATGAAATAATTAACACCAATATATTTCTGCTCCTATCACACCTATATATGTCTAGGTGTGTATATACATATAAGTATGTGTGTATATATACACCACTATACACAAGTTCAGATGTTTTGCCTGCCTCCAAAGAACCCAAAAAAATTACCAAAAAACGCTAGCGTCAAAAAAATAAAAAAAACGCCCAGGTGTGTTGTTGCAGGCATTTTTTTGGGGTTTTTGGAGGCAGGCAAAACATCTGAACTTGTGTATAGTGTACCTGTGAAGTTTCAGCTCTGTAGCATGTCCAGAACCATAAAAAAGAAGATTGTTTGTATTTGTGCAATTATAGATCTGGAATATGGCTTCTCGCTTTTCACACCTTGCCGGTTTATTAGCAGGCTTTTTTTTTGGGCATTTTTTTGGGTTCTTTGGAGTCAGGAAAAACATCTGAACTTGTGTATAGTGGTACTGTATACACAAGTTCAGATGTTTTGCCTGCCTCCAAAAACCCCCAAAAAATACCTGCAACAACACACCTGGGCGTTTTTTTTTTTTTGGCGCTAGCGTTTTTTTTGGGCAGTTATTTGGGTTCTTTGGAGGCAGGCAAAACATCTGAACTTGTGTATAGTGGTGTATATATAGCACTATACACAAGTTCAGATGTTTTTCCTGCCTCAAAAGAACCCAAAAAAATGCCCAAAAAAAACGCCTGCTATTAAACCGGCAAGGTGTGAAAAGCGAGAAGCCATATTCCAGATCTATAATTGCACAAATACAAACAATCTTCTTTTTTATGGTTCTGGACATGCTACAGAGCTGAAACTTCACAGGTACACCTTTTAGACCCCCCAGATACTAAATCCAAAGAATTTTTTTTATTCTTTTTTTATTTTTTTTATTTTTTTTATTTTTTCAATAATTGGCTCTCTATCAAAAATCTATCAAAAATGACAATTTTTAAGAACTTTTTTTGTGTGATTTATTGTCTGGGGGGTCTAAAAGGTGTACCTCTGTAGCATGTCCAGAAACAGAAAAAAGATAATTTCTGAGTAGAGCAGGGATGGTGGGACCCCGCTTTTACACTTATATGATTTTTTGGGGGGTTCTGGACATGCTACAGAGCTGAAACTTCACAGGTACACCTTTTAGACCCCCCAGACACAAAATCACACAAAAAAAGTTCTTAAAAATTGTCATTTTTGATAGATTTTTGATAGAGAGCCAATTATTGAAAAAATAAAAAAAAATAAAAAAAATAAAAAAAATGTCTTTGGATTTAGTATCTGGGGGGTCTAAAAGGTGTACCTGTGAAGTTTCAGCTCTGTAGCATGTCCAGAACCCCCCAAAAAATCATCAAATTTTTTCTTTTTTCTTTTTTTTTTCTTTTTTTTTTTCAATAATTGGCTCTCTATCAAAAATGACAATTTTTAAGAACTTTTTTTTTGTGTCTGGGGGGTCTAAAAGGTGTACCTGTGAAGTTTCAGCTCTGTAGCATGTCCAGAACCCCCAAAAAAGATCATATAGGTCTAAAAGTGGGGTCCCAAGTTCCCTGCTCTAATGAAAAATTATCTTTTTTTCTGGTTCTGGACATGCTACAGAGCTGAAACTTTACAGGTACACTGTTTAGACCCCCCAGATACTAAATCCCAAAGTCAAAATCAAAGAATCTCTCTCTTTTTTTTAAATTTTTTCAATAATTGGCTTTTTTATCAAAAATGACAATTTTTAAGAACTTTTTTTTGTGTGATTAATAGTCCCTTGTGTTTTTTGATTACCGAAGTTCGGGTCCATTGATTTCAATGGGGTTCTGAAATCCGGGCTGAACTTTCGGGTAGTTCGGATGTTCTGGCCCAACAGAACTTTTCAAAAGTTCGATCATCCCTAGCAGAGAGCCCCACAGTATAAACAGGTGCATCCCATAAAATTAGAATATCATCAAAAAGTTAATTTATTTCATTAATTCACTTCAAAAAAGTGATCCCCCTCCACCAAATGATTTGGACCAGTGCACAAAGCAAGATCCATAAAGACATAGATGAGGAAGTTTGGGTTGGAGGAACTTGACTGGCCTGCACAAAGCCCTGACCTCAACCTGACAGAACACCTTTAGAATGAATTAGAGTGAAGACGGCAAGCCAGGCCTTTGCATCCAACTTCAGTGCGTGACCTCACAAATGCGTTTCTGGAAAAATGGTAAAACATTCCCATAGACACACTCCTAAACCTTGTGGACAGCCTTCCCAGAAGAGTTGGAGCTATAAGAGCTGCAAAAGGCCAACTCAATATTGAACCCTACGGACTAAGACTGGGATGTCATTAAAGGCGTCCCAATACTTTTGTTTATACCAGTGGCAGGGTCACAAAGGTCACACTGGCGACTAAGCCTTCAAGTTCCACCACTTTGGGGGGGGGGGCCCAAGACAGCAGGAAGGGGGCCCGCGGCAGAACACGTGAAAAGGTCCCGCTTCGGCACTTTAAAGCTCAGGTTCACACTGCTGCGACCACAAAGTTATGTGACTTGCTTGCGACTTCCTTGAGACTTCCCTGCAACTTGTTTGCGATGCAAAGGGTGGGCCAACTAAATATTGAACACTACGGTCTATGACTGGGATGCCAATAACCTCCCTGACGGTCTGATTATTTCAAGATTTCTGTGCTAAAAGCGGTACATTGTTTTACATGGAAATCTGTTGTTTTATATTTTAAAACTCCCCTTCCCCTGCGATCCCCCGCCATCCTCCCGCTGCCCTCCCGCCGTCCTCCCGCTGTCCTCCCGCTGTGTACTCGGCCGATGCCGGCACTTGCCTTCCGGTTCCCTTCCCTGCGAGTATTGCGATGCAGGGGGGGTGAAACCGGCGGCAAATTCAAAAGTGTAAATACACCAAATGAGATGATACAAAGCTGTGATCCTAACGATTACACTGTATCATCCCATCTCACCACAGGACTTCACCTGGTGACTTTTCCAGTGCCCTGCCTGTGCTTTTCCAGTTCTTTGTTCCTGGAAAATAGAGAACGACCATGGCGTCCAAAAAGCGTTCTTTTTGCAAAAAAATCGCTTTTAGACAAACTGGAAAACAGCGACAGCAAAACGGAGTTACTTGAAGAACTGAGCGATAGCGATTGGTGGGAAAATTGGTCATCAGGTACAGAAAGTGACGACAGCGACGATTCTGATGTCTTTCTGGCACATCGCTCCGTTGGAAATTCTGAAGAATCATTTGATATTCTTCCCAAATTCCACAAGTGATGTGCCAGAAAGAGACATCAGAATCGTCGCTGCCCTCACTTTCCGTACCTGATGATGAATTTTCCCACCAATCGCTATCGCTCAGTTCTTCAAGTAACTCCGTTTCGCTGTCACTGTTTTCCAGTTTGTCTAAAAGCGATTTTTTGCAAAAAGAACACTTTTTGGACGCCATGGTTGTTCTCTATTTTCCAGGCACAAAGCACTGGAAAAGCACAGGCAGGGCACTGGAAAAGTCACCAGGTGAAATCCTGGGGTGAGATGGGATGATACAATGTAATCCGTTAGGATCACAGCTTTCTATCATCTCATTTGGTGTATTTATATTCTTAAATTTGCCACCGGTTCCACCCAGGGGAGGACTGGGCAAGGGGGCAGGGGGTAAATTGCCCCCTGGGCCCCTCTGATGCCCCGTAAAAAGGCTGCACAACTTTTGCCATAGACATGCCTTAAGGGATTCCTGGTGAAGAGAAGTAAAAAGTTAAGCGTGGGTTGAAGACAAGGACAGAGCACAGGCCTCCCCCCAGCATGGATGGTGTAAACTGTGTCTGAGCAGAGACCAGCTCCATGCCCCACTGAAGACTCTTCTCCACCGGCCAGCCCCAACCGAGCTGTCCCAGCTTCCCCCAACCGCCCCCTGCTAGCCAGGTTGGGAGCCCTGATTTAGGCGGTGAGTAGAAAGTACCTGGAGCGAAGCTTCAGCCTGGAATGGGGGTCAGGAGGAGGCAGGGAAAAGGTAGAGTGGGAGGGGGACCGAGTTTTTTACGCCAAGGTTTGTACTCTGGTTTGTACTTGCCCCCTGGGCCGAAAGTTGCCAGTCAGCCCCTGGTTCCACCCCCGGAACCAGAAGACAGGTGCCGGCATCTGCACAGCACAGAGCGGGGAGAGAGTGTGAGGACGGCAGGGAGAACGGCAGGGAGAACGGCAGGGAGGACGGCGGGGAGGACGTGGGGGAGGACGTAGGGGAGGACGGCGGGGGATCGCAGGGAAGGTGAGTGCGATTCTGGGGTAATCCCAAGTGTGGCTCGGGGGTTACCGCTTTTGGTACTGAAAATTAACTCTGAGCCACACCCGGGAATACCGCTAGGGAGGGTAAAGTTCATGTGTCCCAATACTTCTGGTAATATAATGTACTTTGATGCATTTATCTCTGTATATCAAAAGAATCTCCATTTGCTTTGTATTCGTATTTAAAATTGCACATTTCAATAAAAAACATGTATAAAATTAAAGATTCACAGCTTTGTGTTTATTTTGCTCTGTGGTTAAATCACGCAGTTCTGTGTTTTTAAATTGTTGCAATAATTGGTCCAATTTGTAGAGCAAAACACTAATAGGAAAAAAAAAAAAGAGTATGTTTGACTATCCCTGGGGTCCATTACGGGTCTTAATAATCCACTATCTCCTTACAACACAGGCATAACCATTTCTTAATCAGCTCTGAAATGTTTATACTAGTAAATAAAGAAGCTGCAATCAATACCTCATGCTGAAACACAATCAGCGTTTGCGGTTGTTTCTTTACAATTATGCCGAGCAAAGTGAAGCCAATTAAAATGACTTTGCTTAATATTAACGTTACTTACAGAAATGCTTTTATAGCGGGAGAAACCTCCACCTGGCATCATTTAACGAAGGAAATAATAGTTCCGCTATTTACATTAGGAATAAAAGCATTAGGAAGTGCGTACACTATGTACAGTGGGTATAGAAAATAATATCCCCCCCCCCTTTAACCACTTCTGAATTTTTACCCCTTTAATGACCAGGCCATTTTTTACGGCACTGTGTTATTTTAACTGACAATTGCGCGGTCTTGCGACGCTTTACCCAAATACATTTGATGTCCTTTTTTCCTCACAAATTAAGCTTTCTTTTAGTGGTGTTTTATCCCCTCTGCAATTTTTATTTTTTGTGCTCTAAACAAAAAGTATTGAAAAAAAAAACAATACTTTTTACTTTCTACTATAAGCCCCCGTTCACACTGAGGCGACCTGTCAGGCGACCTGGTCGCCTGACAGGTCGCCGTAGGTCGCCTTCCATAGAGAAGCTGCGGACCCGTTCTAATAGGAGCGACACAAGTCGCTCCGACTTAGAAAAAGGGTCCGGAGCTTCTTTGGGGCGACCCGGAGCGACCTGCATAGACTTCAATGTTATGAAGTCCGTGCCGGCCGCTCCGAGGTCGTGGGGCGAGCAGCGAGCCGCGACCTATGAGGTCGCCCCGGCAAGTCGGGTCGCTGCAATGTGAACGGGGCCTAAAACTCCCAATAAAAAAAAAATTAAAATCACATTTTTTTCATAAATTTAAGCCAATTTGTATTCTGCTACATGTTTTTGGTAAACAAAATCCCAATAAGTGAATATTGATTGATTTGCGCAAAAGTTATCGCATCTACAAACTAGGGGAAAGATTTATGTCATTTTTTTTTTTTTTTGGAAAAAAACAAAACAAAACGGATTTTTTGTAAAATCTTACTGTAAAATTCCTTTCTGTGAGTCCTCTGACAGTCACCGCCCACTCATTCAGTCTTCACCAATGAGTATTGACCGCTTATCCATAGGAGCAATCTAGGCATAAGACTTGTTAAAAACAAAGTAATTTACATAGACACACCTATGGGGGCTGTCCCACTGGTCCAATACCCCCCTGCTATCAGCATTCCCAACTCAGTTTGGTAGCAAGCAGTTAAAGCAGGGCTCAAAATTTTAAGTCCTGAGCTACTAGCCAGGCCTTAAGTCAGTGGTTCTTAACCTGGGTTCGATCGAACCCCAGGGGTTCGGTGAGTCAGTCTCCGGGGTTCGGCAGGGGGGGGGGGGACAAAGGGGCAATTGCTCCCCCCGAGAAAATATTACTGATTGTGAGGCCGAGCGCACCCTGGGAAATCAGAGCTGCGGTCTGGACAATTCACAGCCATTACACATAGACACTTGACACTCCGCCCCCTGTACCTCCCCCAGCAGGTTTCCAGTCTATCTCCTGCAGGCTGCTTGCTGCTTGAGTGGGCGGGATGGGGATGTACCTGACCACGGAGATCGCGCCCGCCTGGAAGAGGGAAGTGTGAGCAGCTGAGCAGAGGGAGCCGAGTGAATGTTCCTGGAGGTAGGCTCAGCTAGCTGTACATGGTGGATTAGTTTAAAAGCACCTCTATGCTACGTCTGCTGAGTTACTGCAGCTTAGCATAGAGGTGCTGTTAGCTGACAGATGGAAATGCATGTCCTTTTCATTTAGCTCAATAAAGCATTGTGAATACCCCCTGGTGTGTGCCCTCCTGATACCCCATGGAATGCTCTCCCAAGTTTTCTCAGTTTTCTCTTACGTCCTCTGACAGTCGCTGCCCACTCATTCAGTCTTCACCAATGGGATGTCCCAAAGCAGTGTAGACATGAGGGGTGAGAAAAGTAACCGTCATAAAGGCAACGCAGCACCCAAGTCAGAGAAAGGAACCTTACTCGAACAGAAAGGTAAATCCTCTGGGTAACAAGAAAGCTCAACTGGAGCACAACCCTGGAAAGCAAATAAACAAGGGGGAAAAAAAAACAACTCCATCAGCCAGGGACCCGCAAAAAACCAGGGTCCACTTAAGGCACTGCCGCACAGAGAACTTTGCGGCCAAAGGAGGCATCAGCTGATGCCAGAACATCAAGTTTGTAAAATTTGGAAAAGGTGTACACTGACGACCAAGTCACAGCCTTACACACCTGGGCCACCGAAGCCTGATGCTGAAAGGCCCAGGACGCACTCACCGCTCTGGTAGAGTGCGCCTTGACAGGGAAGGGCGGAGCCCGGTCCCTGAGTGAATAGGCCTGTACAATCGTCTGTCTGATCCATTTAGAAATGGTTGCCGCAGACGCAGCCATACCCTTCCGAGGTCCCTCAGGAAGGACAAAAAGAGAATCCGACTTCCGAAAGGATTCAGTGGACGACAGGTAAACCCTGATCGCCCGGACAACATCCAAGGAATGTAAAGCAAACTCCTTAGGATGCTTAGGATTCGCACAGAGCGAAGGCAAAACAATGTCCTCATTAAGGTGAAAATCAGAGACCACCTTAGGAAGGAAAGACTGGTTAGGTCGCAAGACCACCTTATCCCTATGAACCACCAGGTAAGGGGAGCGCCAGGACAGGGCCGCCAACTCCGACACCCTGCGGGCAGAAGTGATTGCCACTAGAAAAGCAACCTTTCGCGACAGCAGAGGCAAAGAAATTTCCCTGATGTTTTCAAAGGGAGGACGTTGCAAAACGGACAGAACCAAGTTCAAATCCCAAGGAGGTAAAGGCGCCCTCCGAGGAGGGGCCAAATGACGCATACCTTGAATAAAGGTGCGAATCAAAGATTTTGACGCCAAGGGGCGCTGGAAAAGAACAGCCAGTGCAGATATCTGGCCCTTAATCGTGGTCAACGCCAGGTGCTGGTCCACACCAGTTTGCAGGAAAGCTAACACCCTCGCCACCGAGAAGGAGCGAGGAGGGAAGCCCCTGGATTCACACTAGGCAAAATAAGCCTTCCAGGTACGGTAATAGATCTTACCAGATGAGGCCTTCCTAGCCTTGAGCAGAGTAGGAATGACCTCCGATGAGAGACCCCTGTCTCTCAGGACCTGGCTTTCAACAGCCATGTCGTTAAAGCCAGCGACTGTAAAGCAGGATAGAAGATCGGACCCTGAGACAGTAGATCGTCTCGTACCAGTAGCCACCATGGAGGCTCGACGGCCAGTTAAATGATGTCCGTGTACCAGGACCAGCGTGGCCAGTCCGGGGCCACCAGAAGCACCAACTTCGATTCCGAGACCAACCTGCGAAGGAACCTGGACAACAACTGAATCGGGGGAAAGGCATATATCAGACGATACCGGTGCCATGGCACCACCAGCGCAACCAAGGCTTCTGCCAGAGGATCGCGCGTTCTTGCCACGAACCTTCCCACCTTGTTGTTTAGCAAACACGATCCACATCTGGGGATCCCCATCTCGCACACAGCATTTGAAACACCTCCAGGTGCAGGGACCATTCCCCCTGGTCCAGGGTCTGGCGGCTCAGATAATCGGCCTGCCAATTCTCCACACCCGGAATGTGTACGGCCCAAATTGCCGGGACATGTGTCTCAGCCCAAGACAGAATGCTGGTCACTTCCTGGGCCGCCCGGGCACTCCTGGTGCTCCCTTGGTGATTGATGTAAGCCACCACAGTGGCATTGTCCGTCTGCACCTGAACATGGCGGCCCTGAAGATGATTCGACCAATGGAGCAGGCACAGCCTGATCACTCTCAGTTCCAATATTTTTATCGTCAGGGAGGATTCCTCCACTGACCAAGTGCCCTGGGCAGACAGGGTGCCCAGAACGCCACCCCAGCCCGGCAGGCTGGCATCCGTGGTAATCACCGTCCATAGCAACGGCCAGAGACTGGAGCCACCACAGAAGATCCACTCTGGTTTGGCAACTCAAAGACACCCTCAAGTTCAAGGACTGAGGAAGCCTGTCCCATCTGGCCAGTATCTCCGCCTGGAGAGACCGCGTGTGAAACTGTGCAAACGGTATCGCCTCGAAGGCTGACACCATCAACCCAGGGACCGACATCCTGAGCGACGAGGACACATTGTCCCTGAGGGACCTGACCTCGTCCTGCAGGGTCCGGAGCTTGTCCTCCGGCAGAAATACCTTCGCTTGGGTGGAGTCCAGGACCATCCCCAAGTAGGGGAGACGAACCGAAGGAGCCAAGGTCGACTTCTGAACGTCGATGGTCCACTCCTGAAGCGTCTGAACCGTAGTGGATAGATCATGCAGCAGGCTCTGACTGGCACTCGACCTTAACAGGAGATCGTCCAGATATCCCAAGATCGCAATGCCCTGTGCCCGTAACAGGGCCAAAACAGGAGCCAGCACTTTGGTAAACACTCTCGGAGCCGAAGCGAGACCGAAAGGTAACGCCACAAACTGATAGTGTGCCTCAGCGATAGCGAATCGGAGGTACCTCTGATGACCCTTGAATATGGGGATGTGTAAATATGCATCTTTGAGGTCGATAGAAGCCAGGAAATCCCCTGGGCTCAAGGAGGCCACCACCGAGCGGAGCGATTCCATGCAAAATTTTTGAACGCGCACGACCTTGCCCTCCTTTCTGGGCACAGTGAACAGATTCTAGTAAAACCCCCGAAATCTGTCCCGATGAGGCACCGGGACAATCGCCCCCTGGGTGAGCAGATCCTGAATAGGGATGATCGAACGGTTCGGGTCGACCATCGGTTCGACCCAAACATTGACTGATCGAGGTTCGGCCGAATTCCGAACTTTTTGCTGAAAAAGTTCGGAATTCGGCAACCAGAACGGGCCAAAATGCAATGGGACAGGAAATGGGCTTTAAAAGCCCGTGATTGGACCAGAACCATCAGTAAAAGCCAATTGAGGGGGCAGAAGAATGCTAGGAATGTGATTGGAGTTACTAGGGGGTCCAGAGGCCAATCATTAGTGAATAAGCCCCCCAGTATATAAGATAGCCCTGCCAAATTCCTAGCATTGTAATACAGGGACGTGGAAGAGAGTGGAAGCAGTTCTGTTACTTCTGCTTCAAAGTGTCATTTAGCAATTATTAGTGTGAAGAAAGGGATATCTAGTGTAGTTAGGGTACTATTTTCCACTATAGTTAGATTTAATAATCTAGTTTCTGTAGGGAAAGTGTTAAGTGTAAGGGGACCATAGTGTAGTGTAGGGTTAACTGACTCTGACTGCTATGGCAGGGAGACCAAACCCTTCCATTTCAGGGTGACCGCTATAGAGAAAAGATTGTTTCTCTTAGAACACTTATAGAACCGGGATATGGCTTCGCCCCTGTCACCCTGATTTTTGCTGCAGGCATTTATAGGGATTTTTTGAGGACATGTTTGGAGTCAGGCATGACATCTGAACTTCTGTGTAGGGGTATATATACACACACACACATGTATGTATGTATATATACACATACACATATATAGGTGTGAAGGTAGCAGAACCCTATGCTTGCGCTAATGAAATAATTAACACCCATATGGCTTCTCTGCTATAACGCCTATATGTGTGTATGTGTATAAATACATATAAGTGTGTGTGTGTATATACCCCTATACAGAATTTCAGATGTTTTACCTGCCTCCAAAGACCCCAAAAAAATGCCCAAAAAAACGCCTGCTGCAAAAACACACCTGGGCCTCATCTAAGGCCGCATCACATAGATACATAACTGCCTGACTAATCTGGTCCACCATCTCCAAAGTAGTAGTGGGGGCAGAGTCAGCCACGAGGGTGCGTCTAAGCACCTTGGTCCAGTCTGCCACAGCCTGAGACACCATGATGGAGGCGAAAATAGGTTTCAGCAAGGAACCCGCCACCATATAGGTGTGGCGGGCGAGGGATTTCAACCTCCTATCCGTAGGGTCCCTGAACACCGAAGAATCCTCAGTGGGAACCAGAGTGGCCCTGTTCAATCTGGACACCGTGTGATCCACCTTAGGGGCCACAGACCAGGAGACAAAGGGGTAACGGAGTTGAAACCGTTTAGGCACCACAAAATTGCGTTTCAAATTGCGCCATTGTTCGTTCACCGTTTAGTGAAACTCAGCGGGACAAGGAAACACCTGCGCTGCTTTATGGGATCTGCGGGTCCCAAAAGAGGACCGCTTACCAGGAGGGTTGGGCTCATCCTCCAAATGTAGTGTATCTTTTACAGCGGTAATAAGCGCAGACATCGCAGCGCGTTCTCTGGCCATCCCAGGGGGGGATTCATCCCCCTCCTCGCCCTCCGCCTCCCCTTCAGACAGGGAGGACTGAGACCCCTCAAGGGGTACACTATCTACGGCAACCATATCAGACTCAGAATCAGAAGAGTGAGAAAACGTAGGCCTTTTCCTAGAATCCCGTTCAGCCATCAAAAGATCCACTTTGGACGCTAAAGTCGCAAGTGCAGCAGTAAGTGTAGATGATTCAGAGGAGCCTGAATCATCCACCAAAGCTGGGGGAAATTTGCTGTCCTGGGACTCCATAAAATAATTTTTATTGTGCTAGCCCTTTAAATAGCACGACGGTCCCACCGCAATACACCGCTAGTAAGGACTCCTCAGGCAGGAATAAGCTGATAGCCAGAGATATTCCCCACAAACAACAGCAAGACAGACCCCCACAAGTGTTACCACGCTGGCTGACGATCTTCTTTGTATGATAAAGGAAGTGATGTCACCACAGGAGGCTGAACAGGAATCAGGCTAAGGGAAAATGGCTGCCCATAGAAAGTAATGGGAGGCTCCAGAAAAATGGCCGCCGACATGTGCACAGAAGAACACATTGCCACACGCAAGATGGTGCCCGAAGGCGCCAAAACACACTACATAGAGAGCTGCAGAAGTGCCCATAGTGAAGCTAAGCAGCTGCCCACACCTAAAATGGCGGACCCGTGGTTTTTTTACACCGCAGCGGGACGCCCATGCAAGTCTGCACCCCAACACACCACAACAGTGTCAATCAAGGTAGGGACCCCCACAACCCCCACATTGCGTTCTAGACGCGCTAGAACCCCCGCAGGGATTGGTAGGAAGGTGAGCCCCAGACACACAGACATGAGGGGATACCACCGACCTAGCAGACTGCCATCCCCAGACAGAGGCCCCACACAGAACGTACTTACCGTACCAGATGGCGTGGGCGCCTCTCCTCGACGGGAAGCCTCCCACCCCAGGCGGTGGGGGTGCTGTCAGCCAAAAACGCAGGACTCTAGCAACGCACGGAACCGTGGTTGAGACGTCCAAGCGAGGTGGCCACCTCGCGGGCTTACGTCCCTGAGGACAGGGACAGGTCGTTTTCGAGGCCAGGGCGTACGCATAGTCTGCTAAACGCTCGATGGCGGGCTGGGATTCCATAAGGCCCTCTGTCCTGGAACACCAGGACGACCAGTCCGACTCCCAGCTCCGCGAGCGCCGTAGTCTTCCGAAGAGCTGACTAACTAGGCGCAGGAACAAAATAAAAAGCTAGTAATGCAAGAAAAAAACACTTAGCATGAAATAAAAATTAATAAAATAGAAGAAGGCTGAGACTGTAGCCCCAGCACAGGGAGAGCCTATCTTACTCCTAACTAGGCAGAAGACAAACTGAGTTGGGAATGCTGATAGCAGGGTCGGTATTGGACCAGTGAGACAGCCCCCATAGGTGTGTCTATGTAAATTACTTTGTTTTTAACAAGTCTTATGCCTAGCTTGCTCCTATGGATAAGAGGTCAATACCCATTGGTGAAGACTGAATGAGTGGGTGGCGACTGTCAGAGGACGTAAGAGAAACTATATTTTTTACTTTCTGCTATAAAACATTCCCAATAAAAAAAAAAAAAATTAAAAACCATGTTTTTTTCATCATTTTTAGCCAATTTGTATTCTGCTACATATTTTTGGTAAAAGAAAATCCTTATAAGTGTATATTTTTGAAAAAAAAAAAATTATATTTGTTACTTTCTGCTAAAAAACACATCCAATAAACAAATATAAAAAAAATGAATTTTTTCATCAATTTAGGCCAATATGTGTTCCGCTACATATTTTTGGTAAACAAAATCCCAATAAGTAAATATTGATTGGTTTGCGCAAAAGTTATCGCGTCTACAAACTAGGGGAAAGATTTATGTGATTTTATATTTATTTTGACAAAAAAAAAAAAAACAATGTTTTTTACTTTCTGCTATAAAACACATCCAATAAAAAAAATGGAAAAAATGTAATTTCTTTATCAATTTAGGCCAATATGTATTCTGCTACCTATATTTGGTAAACAAAATCCCAATAAGTGAATATTGATTGGTTTGCACAAAAGTTATCGCATCTACAAACTAGGGGAAAGATTTATGTCATTTTTATTTATTTTTGAAAAAAAAAAACAATATTTTTTACTTTCTGCTATAAAGCATTCCCAATAATAATAATAAAAAAAAAAATTAAAAACCATGTTTTTTTCATCATTTTTAGCCAATTTGTATTCTGCTACATATTTTTGGTAAAAGAAAATCCTTATAAGTGTATATTTAAAAAAAAAAAAAATTATATTTGTTACTTTCTGCTAAAATACACATCCAATAAAAAAAATGTAAAAAAATTAATTTCTTCATCAATTTAGGCCAATATGTGTTCAGCTACATGTTTTTGGTAAACAAAATCCCAATAAGATAATATTGATGGATTTGCGCAAAAGTTATCGCGTCTACAAACTAGGGGAAAGATTTATGTAATTTTATATTTATTTTGACAAAAAAAAAAAAACAATGTTTTTTACTTTCTGCTATAAAAAAACATCCAATAAAAAAATGTAAAAAATTAATTTCTTCATCAATTTAGGCCAATATGTATTCCGCTACATGCTTTTGGTAAACAAAATCCCAATAAGTGAATATTGATTGATTTGCGCAAAAGTTATAGTGTCTACAAACTTTCTGATAGATTGAAGGAATTTTTTTTTTTTTATTTGTAATGGCGGCGATCAGCAGTTTTTAGCAGGACTGCGACATTGCGGTGGACAGATCAAACATCTAACTGACATTTTTTGCACTTTTGGGGGGACCAGTGACATTGCTACAGTAATCAGTGCTAAAAATTTGCACTGTTACTGTAATAATGACACTGGCAGGGAAGGGGTTAACACCAGGGGCAATCAAAGGGTTAAATGTGAGCCTAGGGGAGTGATTTCTAACTGTGTGGGGGATGGGCTTGCTGCATGAACACAGAGACCTGTGTTCCTAAATAAGAGGAACGCAGGATCCCTGTGTTCATTACTGACAGAACAGCTGTCTGCCGTGTTTACAACAGCAGACCGCCGTTCTGTGTCCACGGGGAGCGATCGCGGGTATTGATTAGTTTGTGCAAAAGTTATCGCGTCTACAAACTAGGGGAAAGATTTATGTCATTTTTATTTATTTATTTTTTTTTTTACTAGTAATGGCGGCGATCTGCGATTTTTTTGGGGGGGACTGCGACATTGTGGCGGACAGATCGGACCCCTAACTGACATTTTTGACACTTTTGGGGGTACCAGTGACATTACTACAGCAATCGTTTTTTTTTATCATTTTAGGCCAATTTGTTTTCTGCTACATACTTTTGGTTAAAAAAAAAAAAAAAAAATCCTAATAAGTGTATTTTGATTGGTTTGCACAAAAGTTATCGCATCTACAAACTAGGGGAAAGATTTATGTCATTTTTATTTATTTTTGAAAAAAAAAAAAAACAATATTTTTTACTTTCTGCCATAAAACGCATCCAATAAAAAAGGAAAAAAAAAAATGAATTTCTCATTAATTTAGGCCAATATGTATTCCGCTACATGTTTTTGGTAAAAAAAAAAATCCAAATAAGTGTATATTGATTGGTTTGCGCAAAAGTTATAGAGTCTACAAACTATGGGATAGACTTACGGAATTTTCTTTTTACTAGTAATGGTGGCGATTAGCAATTTTTAGCAGGACTGCGATGTTGCGGCAGACAGATCGGACCCCTAACTGACACTTTTGGGGGTACCAGTGACATTACTACAGTAATAACTTTTTCCATAATTTTAGGCCAATTTGTATTCTGCCAATGTCATTTTTATTTATTAAAAAACAAAAAACAAAAAAAAAAACAATATTTTTTACTTTCTGCTATAAAACATTCCCCCCAAAAAATTAAAAACCACCCTTTTTTCATAATTTTAAGCCAATTTGTATTCTGCTACATATTTTTGGTAAAAAAAAATCCCAATAAGTGAATATTGATTATTATAGTTGATTATTGATGATTATAATATTGAGTTATTGCGTCTACAAACTAGGGGAAAGATTTATGTAATTTTTATTTATTTTTTACTAGTAATGGCGGCGATCAGCGATTTTTGGCAGGACTGCGACATTGCGGCGGACAGATCGGACCCCTGACTGACTTTTTTGGGGGGACCAGTGACATTACTACAGTAATCAATTTTTTTCATAATTTTAGGCCAATTTGTATTCTGCTACACATTTTTGGTAAAAAAAAAAAAAAATCCCAATAAGCGTATTTTGATTGGTTTGCGCAAAAGTTATCACGTCTACAAACTAGGGAAAAGATTTATGTTATTTTTAATTACTTTTTTTTTACTAGTAATGGCGGTGATCAGCGATTTTTTTTTTTTTTTTTTTTTTTTTTTTTTTTTTTTTCATTTTTTCAAAGTTACAGTGTGGGTAGCAGGAAAGTAGTTTTTAGATCAAATAAAAAACTTAGAAACATTTATAACAAACTGTATTCTCAAATGCTGAGTACGAGCAAGCGATCGGCGATTTTTAATTTCAATATCTCTTTATTATAATTTTTCCACAAAACAATAACAAACATATACAAGGGAAAAAAAAAAGGGGGGGGGGGAAACATGACAAAAAATGTTGCAATAATATCAGAGATTTTTAGCGGGACTGCGACATTGCAGCGGACAGATCGGACCCCTAACTGACACTTTTGGGGGGACCAGTGACATTACTACAGTAATCAGTGCTAAAAATATGCACTGTTACTGCACTAATGACACTGGCAGGGAAGGGGTTAACACTGTGGGTAATCAAAGGGTTAAATATTAGCCTAAGGGGTGTTTTCTAACTGTGGGGGGGGGTGGGCTTGTAATATCAACACAGAGACCTGTGATCCTAAATAGAAGGAACACAGGATCTCTGTGTTGATAGCAGAGAGAACAACGGTCTGCTGTGTTTACAACAGCAGACCGCCATTCTCTCTTTACAGGGAGCCATTGTTGGTGCCTGGTGGAAATCGCGGTCACCGGCCCCATGCCATGGCTTCCCTGCTGGTGATTGGACGCGTGCGTGCACCCCCAGGATCGCTACAGGCACGGCGATTCATGGGAACGTGCCGACCTGCCGCCGTATAGCTGGCTGGTCGGCAAGTGGTTAAAGCAGAATCACGTACAGGTATGTGATTTTGCGTAAAATATTCCTCCATCTTAACATATTTAAAGTTTGGTTTATCTTCCTTTACAAAAAAAAACACAATTTATTTTTGAATACACAGAAACACTCAACCTACAGCAGAGGTCAGAAGATTAATTAATTCATTATTTGCTGACCTTGTTATAACTTAAATTTCCAGCGCATTGTGCCAAGTGCTCGGCTTCACCCTTGACCTTTGAGCGAAGGGAAGCATTAAAAATGCATGCAATTAAATTCTTTACTCTTGAAAGTGCCAATGAAAACAAGCAATGAATGTCCTTTAAATCTAGTTTTAGCTGCAGGGAAAGTAACAAATTGTGAGCGAACAAGCTGGCGATACGGAAAAAGTCATTTCATTCTTTGAATACAACAGCCGGAGATGCATTGTTCAATTATTCACCAGGCCTAGAGGGTGATACCATGTTAGGGAATTATTTTTAACCCATGACATTAAACAAGGAGAAAAAAAAAATATATATATGGTAAATAAATAAATACACAATGATAGCGCAGCAAATTTTTATTTATTCCGGAAGAAACGGCGCGGCATCGCCAGTGGGGGAGGCCTCCATTTTAATGACAGAAATTCCCCAGCCGGATTGCAGATTCACCTTTCTGTGCAGAGCAAATGTATCACTCATGCGTTCCATATACAAATAGAATAATGTATAATTCATGGGTTGAATCCTAATAACCTGAAAAATATGAAGACACAAAAGTTTTACTTATAAGTTTTGCAAAGTTATGTTTATTTATTATTATTAATATTATATTTTTTTTTTTTGGGAGGGGGTTGTCATGCAAATCACTGGAATTTTTTTCAAGATAAACATTGACTTTGGTTGCTTTTACGTGTCATGTAAATTTGTTTCATCTAGGTTATACATCTTAATCAATTTAGCCCCCACACCTGTATATCCCTTATGGACCCCAGCAATTTTTAAATTACTGCTATGAGTATAACTTTGTAAATACTTAGGATTACACAGTAGAGGCAGCCAAGGTTTTCTTCAGGCCATATTGTCTTGAAAAATAAATGTTTTATTTTCTATGCAATTTACAGGCAAAAACACACAACAAAATAAAGCTGTTTTTTTGTAGTTTAAAAATGTTTAAAACAACTAGTGTTACTTAAGATAAAAAAATCTAAATTTGTTCTATAATGTATCCCCTGTATAGTTGTTTACAAATTAAATTAAATCATTGTAATTTTTCAAGGTAAACATTGACTTTGGTTGCTTTTACGTGTCATGTAAATTTGTTTCATCTAGGTTATACATCTTCATCAATTTAGCCCCCACACCTGAATATCCCTTACGGACACCAGTATTATTAATATTATTATTATTATTTTTTTATTTTTTTTTTGGGAGGGGGTTGTCATGCAAATCCTTGGAAAACTTTTCAAAATAAACATTGACTTTGGTTGCTTTTACTGGTCATGTAAATTTGTTTTATCTAGATTATACATCTTAATCAATTTAGCCCCCACACCTGTATATCCCTTAGGGACCCCAGCAAATTTTACATTACAGCTATGAGTATAACTTTGTAATTACATTATACATTATGTATTTATTTATTTCTATTTATATATAAATATATATATATATATATATATATATATATATATACAGTCAGGTCCATAAATATTGGGACATTGACACAATTCTAATCTTTTTGGCTCTATACACCACCACAATGGATTTGAAATGAAATAAAATAAAAATGTGCTTTAACTGCAGACTTTCAGCTTTAATTTGAGGATATTTACATCCAAATCAGGTGAACGGTGTAGGAATTACAACAGTTTGTATATGTGCCTCCCACTTTTTAAGGGACCAAAAGTAATGGGACCGATTAACAATCATAAATCAAACTTTCACTGTTTAATACTTGGTTGGAAATCCTTTGCAGTCAATTACAGCCTGAAGTCTGGAACGCATAGACATCACCAGATGCTGGGTTTCATCCCTGGTGATGCTCTGCCAGGCCTCTACTGCAACTGTCTTCAGTTCCTGCTTGTTCTTGGGGCATTTTCCCTTCAGTTTTGTCTTCAGCAAGTGAAATGCATGCTCAATCGGATTCAGGTCAGGTGATTGACTTGGCCATTGCATAACATTCCACTTCTTTCCCTTAAAAAACTCTTTGGTTGCTTTCGCAGTATGCTTCGGGTCATTGTCCATCTGCACTGTGAAGCGCCATCCAATGAGTTCTGAAGCATTTAGCTGAATATGAGCAGATAATATTGCCCGAAACACTTCAGAATTCATCCTGCTGCTTTTGTCAGCAGTCACATCATCAATAAATACAAGAGAACCAGTTCCATTGGCAGCCATACATGCCCCCGCCATGACACTACCACCACCATGCTTCACTGATGAGGTGGTATGCTTTGGATCATGAGCAGTTCCTTTCCTTCTCCATACTCTTCTCTTTCCATCACTCTGCTACAAGTTGATCTTGGTCTCATCTGTCCATAGGATGTTGTTCAAGAACTGTGAAGGCTTTTTTAGATGTTGTTTGGCAAACTCTAATCTGGCCTTCCTGTTTTTGAGGCTCACCAATGGTTTACATCTTGTGGTGAACCCTCTGTATTCACTCTGGTGAAGTCTTCTCTTGATTGTTGACTTTGACACACATACACCTACCTCCTGGAGAGTGTTCTTGATCTGGCCAACTGTTGTGAAGGGTGTTTTCTTCCCCAGGGAAAGAATTCTGCGGTCATCCACCACAGTTGTTTTCCGTGGTCTTCCGGGTCTTTTGGTGTTGCTGAGCTCACCGGTGCGTTCTTTCTTTTTTAAGGATGTTCCAAACAGTTGATTTGGCCACACCTAATGTTTTTGCTATCTCTCTGATGGGTTTGTTTTGTTTTTTCAGCCTAATGATGGCTTGCTTCACTGATAGTGACAGCTCTTTGGATCTCATATTGAGAGTTCACAGCAACAGATTCCAAATGCAAATGGCACACTTGGAATGGACTCTGGACCTTTTATCTGCTCCTTGTAAATGGGATAATGAGGGAATAACACACACCTGGCCATGGAACAGCTGAGCAGCCAATTGTCCCATTACTTTTGGTCCCTTAAAAAGTGGGAGGCACATATACAAACTGTTGTAATTCCTACACCGTTCACCTGATATGGATGTAAATACCCTCAAATTAAAGCTGAAAGTCTGCAGTTAAAGCACATCTTGTTTGTTTCATTTCAAATCCATTGTGGTGGTGTATAGAGCCAAAAAGATTACAATTGTGTTGATGTCCCAATATTTATGGACCTGACTGTATATATATATATATATATATATATATAATTTATTATAAAATATTGTATATATATTTATATATATACATATATATTAAACTTTATGCAGATCTTAGGATGTTCCATTGATATACACGTTAATAATACTGGGGTAAATACAGTGTGTTGTAACAATATTATTGTAAGATTCCATGGAAAAGTTATTTATAAATGATTTTTTTCAAGAAAAAATGAACAAGGGACTTTCAAGGTACTAAGAGACAAGCTTACAATTTCATGTTCTGTTAAAGTTCAACAACAGTTTATTGGTTTACACGTTCACAATATTTCAGAATAAAAACTAACATTATGTTAAACATGGTCTTGTTGTGCTCATTTTAGCGGCAGTATAATAAGTGATAGTCCAGACATGTTTCGCCAAAGGGGCTTCTTCAGGGAAACACAATTGCTGAAACTTTAATACTGTAAGGAAGCAGAATATAAATAAAAAACTTGATAATAGTGCATTAGTATTAAACAGAATATTACTGAATAATGTATACAGCATTTGCAGTGTTGGCCAGGTCATGCTTACCCCGAGGTTTATCACACTTCTCTTAAACAGAGAAAATAAATAAAGCTCCAAGTTTGGTGTCAAGCACAGGATTCTTTTTTGACCACAGGACTTACAATGAGACCTGCCTGTAATAGATATAGAACTGTACAAATTTTATGTAATTATAAGCATATAAAAGAGACCATAGCTTACGGTCCTGACTTTTTAAATCCTTACTTACAAGTATGTTGTCAGGAAAAATAACACCAGATGGTGCCCATATACTTATAACAGTTTTGATGGTCAGCTTCAAACCAAAACTATTACAGTCCCTGATGAAGTCATGTGACGTGACGTAACGTGTAAGGGCATCCCGGACCGGAAATGATGCAGGTGATCATAATCTGCTGAGTATACTGATTGTTTCTATGCTGTTTTTGTAAGTGTAGCCAGACTCCCTTTATCTGACACTGCAGACTTATTCTCTGCTCTCTCGGACTGTCTCTGTGCTCCCCTAGTGTTGGTCTCAGATTTCATGTATCATACTTCTGAGACTGGAAGGAAAGCATTGTGGGAACTATAGTCTTCTAAAAGGATATTACTGCACTGCTGAACTGTTTAAGAACTGTACTTCCCAGCAGGCCATTCACTCCAGGGGAGAATTGTGAGAGAGACTATAAAGGGATCTGCTGACCAGGCCTATGCTCTTTTGCTTCCTGGGATCCATCCTGTGTGCATCGGTCTGCCGCAGTGAGAGAGGACTGCTGCCTACTACATGCCACTCAGCTGTCTGCAAACCCAACCCAGGTGGGACAATCGCTGAATCGTGGACATCCATTCAGCATTGTTGATTGAGTTAGAGTCGGTGGGACTCACTGAATCAGCAGAGCACAGCCATCTCAGTGTCTCACAGCGTGGAAAGTTGTCGTTGCTTGTTCTTCCAGAAGTTAAAAGAGGGACGTCAGGATTGGTGAGAGAGCACCTGCTCAGAGTCCACTTACCAGTTGCTACAGTTTCTCTTAAACACTGAACACAGACACCCTACACTGGGATCAGTTAGTGGATCATCAAAACCAACTATCCTGCATTGCCTGTCTCACACTGAGCTACACTTGGGAATCATTTGTTCTTTGAGCTCCAACTGCCGGTGAAGATCATAGCAATGCCTTGCATTCTGAACTTTGCTATATCATTGCTCTTAAAAACGACACATTACTGGTATCTAGATTACCTCATCTCTCATTAGAATACAGGTACTATAGGCCAGCCTGGGGTTCCCCTTTAGTAGGAGTGTTTCTCATAGTAATTCATAGCTTTCTGAGAGATTCATTCACTCACTGTATGATACTGTGTATATTTGGTGTATATACATGTTACTATATCTGGTTATTAACTGTTCTTTATTGTTATATCAACTGAGCCCTGGCTGTTTACACAGGGCCTAGTTGAATAATACTCTTTTCATGTCTTCTTCTTGTGTAAAGCCAAGCTGAAGAGTTACAACTGATCTGCATTGTGTCACGGTGTCATTTAAAGATATACACAACATGTCTGAATCTAGAGTGTCAGGAGGGCTGGATGGTTCACAGGGTCAAAGCGCCACAGAAGAACATACAACTACAAGCAACCCCCAAGGGGGCAGTGCTACATAAGGTTTTTTTTAATCCAATACATTTGGTGTTATTTAATGCTACACTATGCAAGGCACTCTTTGCTTTATCCTAACATGCCGATGAGAAGAAATATCAGCAACTTAAAGGGACCAGCACCCCAACTTTGGAACATGTGCATTAAGGTTGATTAACCACTTGCCGACCGCCCTCTTCAGATATACTATAGCAGGCTGGCTCAGCTGCGTGAACTGCGGTACCTGTATACGTAATGTGGATCAGCATCCCTGCTGCCCATTAGGCAGTGGGGATGTCGATCCACGGGGCCTGGCAGCCTCAGTTGTCGCCGGGCACCTACAATCGCTCCCCATGGAGAGAGAATGATAGTCTGCTGTTGTAAACACAACAGACCATTGTTCTCTCTGGAATTATCACAGAGCGCCTGTGATCCTTCTATTTAGGATCACAGGTCTCTGTGTTCATTCCACAAGTCCCTACAGTTGGAAAACACCCCCTAGGCACACACTTAACCCTTTGATCACCCCTAGGTTAACCTCTTCCCTGCCAGTATCATTATTACAGTAACAGTGCATATTTTTACTGGTAATGTCACTGGTCCCCCCCCAAAAATGTCAGTTAGGTGTCCAATCTGTCTGCCACAAAGTTCTACTAAAAATCGCAGATCGCCACCATTACTAGTAATAAATAAATAAAAATGACATAAATCTTTCCCCTAGTTTGTAGACAAGATAACTTTTGCGCAAACCAATCAAAATACCCTTATTTTGATTTTTTTAACAAAAATATTAAGCAGAATATAAATTGGCCTAAAAGGATGAAAAAAATTAGATTTTTAATTTTTTTTTTTTTTTGGGGGGAATGTTATATAGCAGAAAGTGAAAAATATATATATATTTTTTTTCCCCAGAAATGTCGCTCTTTTTTTGTTTATAGCGCAAAAAAATAGAAATTGCACAGGTGATCAAATACCATCAAAAGAAAGCTCTGTTTGTGGTAAAAAAAAAGGACATCAATTTTATTTGGGTACAACATCGCACGACTGCTCAATTGTTAGTTAAATTAATGCAATGCCGAATTGCAAAAAATGGCCTGGTCATTAAGGGGGCAAATCCTTCCGGTCCAGAAATTGATTTTTTATACTGATGCTAAAAATAAAAATGTGTTTTTGTTACATAATTTTACCAAAAAAAGGGGGAAGGCTATAAAAAGGTACCTCATCCATATATTGCACAGAAAAAAAAAAAGAAAAGGGAAATGTCTGACTTTTCTGGTATCAAAAGAGGAATGCTCACATTCAATTTACAATAAAATATCAAAATGTTTATTACAAAATTTAGATAAAACAGTATTTTAGATCCAAAACAAAGAAAAAGATGCTGTCATTAGATAACGTTCACCATGCGATGCAACAATCAATATATCTTTGCTAGATGTTCCAAAAGGTCAACACGTTTCGCATTTATTCGCTTCATCAGGACCTTTATAACTTGGCAGCAAAGAAATATATCATAATACCAGGAGAGCCCCGACAATGATGGCGGAACAACAATGGTATATAGGCAAATGTCAACAAATGGTGCAAAAGAGTATCTTATGGCAGAGGCAGTAGAACAACAGCCTTGACATAAGAGAGAGCAATGCAAGTACTGTAGCCAGATATTAGGAGTAAACCAATCTTCCATATAAAACAAAGTCAACCCAAAGGGCAGTGGCTCTATAGACGAAAAAAATGGTGCTAACCAAAAAGACCTGCGCAAAGGATAATATTTGACACCAGGGACTTCTCATTCAATTAGTGAGATAAATTTTAAATTAATTTTTTAAATTAATTATAAATTATAATAAATTAACTTCCGGGAATTGCTTCCACACTGCGAGCTGCAGTCTGAACGTAAAAACGTGAATAATTAATAACAAAGGTGATAACTGCGCTCAGCATATAAAGTGCTATAAGTGCATTAATATAAGTGCTATAGGTGCATCAATGCATTAAAGATTGTTCACAATCAAAATATGCAAATACAATAGTGTATAAGTAAATAAATAAATATAGGCATTCATTAGGCTAAAAAGTCCTTAAAGTGCTCTGTGCGACTGTGCAAATCTAAATCTTCAGCAATCTTGGATTAGATGGGAACCTCCACCACAAACACCTCCACCCAGTGGTCAGATGATATACTCCTTACCAGAATGCGATGACCCCTTAATTACAGGGGGTCAAACCCGGCATATCACTCCACATTGGCTCAAGGTTATCCTCATCACTGTTATCGCTTCAAAGAATTTTGCCCGAATGCTTTAACAAGGTTCCGGATCTCCGGACATTAAGGTGCAAGAAAGATAAAGAAACTCCAATAGTGTAATACCGTTTGATACTGGATTTAATAAAAGATATATTGCACTTACATCATAGCGGTGTTAAAACGCCTGTAGTACAAAGTAAACAGCTGGTCTGGTGGATGGGACGCCGCTCTCGCTCCACGCCTCACCTCACCGGAACTCTACGGTCTCACGCTCCCGACGCACGTTTCGTCAGCCGCGCTGACGTCATCAGGGGGATCATCTGACGAAACGTGCGTCGGGAGCGTGAGACCGTAGAGTTCCGGTGAGGTGAGGCGTGGAGCGAGAGCGGCGTCCCATCCACCAGACCAGCTGTTTACTTTGTACTACAGGCGTTTTAACACCGCTATGATGTAAGTGCAATATATCTTTTATTAAATCCAGTATCAAACGGTATTACACTATTGGAGTTTCTTTATCTTTCTTGCACCTTAATGTCCGGAGATCCGGAACCTTGTTAAAGCATTCAGGCAAAATTCTTTGAAGCGATAACAGTGATGAGGATAACCTTGAGCCAATGTGGAGTGATATGCCGGGTTTGACCCCCTGTAATTAAGGGGTCATCGCATTCTGGTAAGGAGTATATCATCTGACCACTGGGTGGAGGTGTTTGTGGTGGAGGTTCCCATCTAATCCAAGATTGCTGAAGATTTAGATTTGCACAGTCGCACAGAGCACTTTAAGGACTTTTTAGCCTAATGAATGCCTATATTTATTTATTTACTTATACACTATTGTATTTGCATATTTTGATTGTGAACAATCTTTAATGCATTGATGCACCTATAGCACTTATATTAATGCACTTATAGCACTTTATATGCTGAGCGCAGTTATCACCTTTGTTATTAATTAGTGGCTCTATAGAATACGGTCCAACTCCAAAAGAAAACGTCAATTAATAAAGTAGATAGGGTGATGGTGGAGGATTATCGCTGGCTGTTTTTTGGTGTATCTGGTATTCCTTATGTTGGCAGATGGAGATGATGCAGCTATTTTAAAACTCTATCTACTTTATTGATTGACGTTTTCTTCCAAGTTATCAAGGTCCTGATGAAGCAATTAAACTGTTGGAACAATTAGCAAAGATATGTTGATTGTTGCATCGCATGGTGAACGCTATCTAATGAGAACATCTTTTTCCTTGTTTTTATGGATGTAAAATAACTATTTTATCTAAATTTTGTAATAAACATTGATATTTTATTGTAAATTGAATGTGGCCATTCCTCTTTTGGTGCCAGAAAAGTCAGACATTTTCCTTTTTCTGTGTTTTGTTATAAAATAATGGTTTTTGGTTCGCATAAAAATCCCAAAAGAGATATTTTGTAGATGTAGCAAGATTATTGTCAGGGCTGGGCTCCAGCTACTTAAAGCGTGACTCCACTTTTGTTGAGAAAAAAACATTCCCCTCTGGGTGATCTCTGTACATTGCAGATATTTTAACAAACTTTGTTGCAGATTCCTACCTTTTGTTATTCTGAAGAAATCATTATTTGTTCTTCTGTGCCTCTGTGCTGAGTGGGTTTAATGGGAGTGGTTTTATAACTATCTATCAGCTGTGTAGCTGCAGGGCACTAATGAGGACATCTGCTGGGTCTGCATTCCTTTAGACGTGTTCCTATTGGGAGCATCTCACCAAAAATGACATTTTTGTTGCAGGGGATGCCAGAAATCTGACTTGTATCTTATGCAGACTTCTGGGAAAATTGGTGAGCCAATCACACAGGCAGGAAATTATGTTTCTGGGGGTGTGGTCAGTATACATTCTGTGTACAGAACAGCTCCAGGCGGCCATATTGTATTGCGTTTTCAGAAAATGACAACATCTGCAGATTGAAAAGGAAAGGTCATTTTTGAAAAACATTCAATTACAATTTGATTTGTTTTGCAATTGTATACGCTATATTGTTTTTTCTTTGTTTGCTCATTTTTTTTAACTCAACGAAAGTGGATTTACCCTTTAACGAACAGCTCTTTTCTTTCAGTGCACAGAAGCTGCTCAGCTGTCGGTTAAATACCAGCCACTCGTTATTACCACACTCGTTACCACAGTGACTCACCTGGCTAGCCACATTAACCTGCCTCTCAAGTCCAGCCTACAGGCAGACCCTTTTTGCTACTTAACCACTTGCCAACCGCCTAATGTACATTTACTGTGGCAAGTCGCGAAATAATGTACCTGTATGTCTTGTTAAGCAGGAGCTTCAGGGGGCACGCACGCACCGTTGAAGGTGCGATCGCGCACTGATTGGCTACATGGGACATCGGGTCCGCTGGCCACCCACAATCCTTCCCGAGACAGGTGGAATGGCGATCTGCCTATGTAAACAAGTCAGATCGCCGTTCTAACAGGGGAGGAGATAGAGATCTTGTGTTTCTGCTAAGTAGGAAAATGGATCTCTGTCTTCCCACAGTTAGAGCACCTTCCCGCCGCTGGAGGCACGCACACCCATTGGCCACAGGGGGAGCCAATCAGTGGATCCGGCAGCCGCGATTGCTACCCGTGGAGACAGAACAGCGGTCTGCCATTGTAAACAAGGCAGACCGCTGTTCTGTCAGTAATGAAAACAGGGATCTTGTGTTCCTCTTATTTAGGAACACAGGTCTCTGTGTTCATGCAGCAAACTCATCCCCCACACAGTTAGAAAGCACCCTCTAGGGATACATTTAACCCTTTGATTGCCCCTGATGTTAACCCCTTCCCTGCCAGTGTCATTAGTACAGTAACAGTGCATATTTTTAGCACTGATCACTGTAATAATGTCACTGGTCACCAAAAAAGTGCCAGTTAGGTGTCCAAATGGTCCACCCCAATGTCGCTGTCCTGCTAAAAAATGCTGATCGCTGCCATTACTAGTAAAAAATAAATAAAATAATAAAAATGCCATAAAAAAATACCCAATAGTTTGTAGAGGGGATACCTTTTGCGCAAACAAATCAATTTACACTTATTGGAAGTTTGTTTTACCAAAAATATGTAGCAGAATACATATTGGCCCTAAATTGATGAATAAATTAGATGTAGATTTTTTATATATTTTTTATTGGATGTGTTTTAACCACTTTACCACCGGAGGATTTTGCTGTCTTCTGTCCAGGCCACTTTTTGCGATTCGGCGCTGTGCGACTTCAACTGACAATTGCGCGGTCGTGCGATGCCGTACCCAAACGAAATTTACGTCCTTTTTTTCCCACAATCAGAGCTTTCTTTTGGTGGTATTTGATCACCTGTGCGATTTTTACTTTTTGCGCTATAAACAAAAAAAGAGCGTTTATTTTGAAAAAATAACAATATTTTTAACATTTTTTTATATGAAATTCCCCCCAAAAAAGATGTAAAAACCAATTTTTTTAAAAATTTTTGGCCAATTTGTTTTATGCTACATATGTTTGGTAAAAAAAATCGCAATAAGCTTATTTTGATTGGTTTGCGCAAAAGTTATTGCGTTTACTAACAAAGGGAAAGATTTCTGTCATTTTTGGTGTTTTTTTTTAACGCGTAATGGCGGCGATCTGCGATTTTTTTTGCGGGACTGCGACATTGCGGCGGACAGACCGGACCCCTGACTGACATTTTTGACACTTTTGGGGGTACCAGTGACATTACTGCAGTAATCAGTGCTATATATATGCACTGTTACTGTAAAAATGACACTGGCAGGGAAGGGGTTAATTTTATTGGAGAGGGAGGGGTTAATGTATGCCTGGTGCTTACTGACGTGTAGGGGGGGAGGTGACTGTGTGAGTCATGGACAGATCGGATGTCCAGCTATGCTGAACAGTCCGATCTGTCACTCCCTGTCACTATGGAGATCCGCCCGCTGTGTTTACACACAGCGGGCGGATCTCCAGACTCGATCCCCGACGATCGGGTAAGAGCAGCGGCGATCGCCGCTGCTCCTCCCCTGGCCCGACTCCCGCTGTGAATGAAAACAGCGGGAGCGAGCCTCCGGCGGCGCGCAAGCGCCGCCCAGAAGGGGGAGTGTCCAATCACGTTAATACTACGTGGCTGGACGATAACGAACCACTCTGCCGCAGTAGTATTACTGTGAGCGGTCGTAGAGTGGTTAAAGCAGAATGTAAAAAATATTGTTTTTTTTTTTTTTTCAAAATAGTCGCTTTCTTTTTTTTTGTTTATGGCGCAAAAAAAAAAAAACGCAGAGGTGATCAAATACCGCCAAAAAAAAATCTCTATTTGTGGGAAAAAAAGGACATCAATTTTATTTGGGTACAGTAACACAGTGCCGTATTGCAAAAAATGGCCTGGTCAATAAAGGGGTAAAACCTTCAGGGATTAAAGCGGTTTAGCAGCTTAGCTCATTTCCTACTTGCCCTAGCGTGGTCTATGATCTCTAAGTGAGTTCCTTCCTATGTTCCTGTATATGACTTCACCTGGCTGACTTTCCTTCGGAATCCTGTTCCTGATTTTTGCTGCTGACTACGCAGACTTCTGGTTTTCCTGACCCCGACTTGTTTTAATTCCTGCCCTGGCATCCAAACCCTGGTTTCTGTTTTTTGACTACATTCCTGAACTGTAATTTTTTTGCTATTTCATTAAAGGTATGATTTTAAATGATTTATGGTTCCTGACAGGGATGTCTAAGAATTTTTTTTGTTAATTAACTGCCAATTTCTGCTTATCATAGAACAATTTATAGCTATGCACATTAATATTAAGGCCCCTTTCACACAGGCGGACCGTTCAGATCCGCCTGTCCTTTATTCAGGCGGATCTGAACGGATGCCCCATGCATCTCTATGGGGCATCAGATATCAGTGGAGACATGTCCGCTGACATCCGATCCGTCAAATCTGGATGGATGAAAACCCTATTTTCCATCCGTTCAGCGGATCGGATCGGATGAGAACGGACAGACGGTCCGTTCCCATCCGATTCCCCCATAGAGAAGAATGGGGACCTGACAGCTGTGTCTCCGCACACAGCATGAAGACAGAGCAGCCATCCGCCTGCTCAGCGGGGGATTGGCGGATCGATCCCCCGCTGAGAAAAACTGAGTCCCCCGACGGACTCCCCTGTATGAAAGGGGCCTAATGGAGTAAATATGCTGTAACAGTAATATTGTAACATTGTATTTATTATTGATGTCTGAAATACAGCAAAATGGTAGCTGTGCCACACCAATTATGCTGGTAGTATAGTTATTATTATTATTGTTATTATATTGGATTTATATAGCGCCAACAGTTTACACAGCGCTTTACAACTTGAGGGTAGACAGTCCAAAATACAATACATTTTAATACAGTAGGAATCAGAGGGCCCTGCTCATTAGAGCTTACAATCTAAGAGGGAGAGGAAAGAGGGCAAGGGCTCATGAGGTACGACCTAGGAATTTAGAATGAGTGTTTTTGGTCATACCTCATTCCACATAGAAGATAAAAATTGGAAAGAATTTCGATGGAGTGTTTTTTTGTTCATACCTCATTCCACATGGAAGATAATATCGGAAAGAATACATACGAGGCTTATATTAACTAGTAGACCATAGAAATGTCATGGGGTCAGAGATCAAGAAAAAAAAATAACAACAACAACAACAAAAAAAATAAATAATAAAAGAGAAAAGAAATGAAATGTAGCTTTCCACTATTAGAAGATTTGAAATGTTGATACCTGACAGAAAAATGACTTAGAAGACACGCTGAGAGTGTAATAGAGAAGCAGTTTACTTCCAATTCATGTTTTATTACAGCCATTTACAGACCTGACATGGACCTGATCTACTAAAGAATTGTTGTAATTCTAATATTTATGGGAAAAGACATCCGTGGAATGAGTACATCAAGCATTATGAGATGTTACAAGATGGCCCCTCATGTATTCCTGTTACAGATGTATGTTTGGTTTTGATATTTGTAAAGACCATTGAGGATACATCCGCCTAGACTCATGAATTGCACATCAATTTGTTTTTTAGACAAAAAGTAGCCTAGTGAAAATCAATTCGGCCCTTTTGAATGACAGCCTTAATGATGTGAATCTCATTCCTGTAAAAGCCTGATGAAAAGATAGTTTATTGATACATGACCATGACATTTTGACTGTATGTTTCATTCGCTTTTTTCCCCCCCCCACTTAGTTTAAAAATAAAGAACAGGCATCTGAAACCTATATACGTTAAAGGGATAATATATTCCTTCCTGATGAAAAGCCTGATGAAAAGTCATCTTATTAATACATGACCATGACATTTGGATAGTATGTTGCATTTCTTTTTTCCTTAGTCTTGTAGGCATTTAAAAAGAATTTGAAGCATTTATAAGTTAAAGGGACATAACATTCCATTTCTTCTTTCCTTTTTTTAGGTTTACATAACTATATAGGTTTTCTAAAAAGAACGTAACAGTAGTCATCTCTTTTTAGGTGTGCTGACTGAAATTGAAATCTCGGATGAAACTTTGCAGAGGGAGGGACAGAGGGCGGAATCACTGTTCTGAGCCAGTGACTTCTCTGAGAAATTTTTGCTTGAACTATTGAGCTCTGTAAACGAGGATTCCCTATGTAACTAATTAAAAAATAAGCAAAAATCTGCGCTAAATATAAATTGTGTACATCAGAAATAAATCAGTGAAGAAAATGAAATTATATAAAAAAAATCTATATACCAAAAAAGTGTAGAATGAAAATAATCCCACCTAGCAGCGCTCAACTCAGAAAAGTGCACACAATATATGTGAACAAAATAAACAAACAATAAAATCAATAAATAAATGCATATACATGTGTTCAAATGATCACTGAAAACCCAAACCCAAAATTAATTGGACAATAAATCAAGTGAAAAAAAATCAGTGGAACAATTCCAGTGAAACACACATGAATAAATCAATGTATAACTAAAAGTCCAATAGTAGGAAAACTTTAGTAGGAATTGTTCCACTGATTCTTTTTTTCACTTGATTTATTGTCCAATTAATTTTGGGTTTGGATTTTCAGTGATTATTTGAACACATGTATATACATTTATTTATTGATTTTATTGTTTGTTTATTTTGTTCACATATATTGTGTGCACTTTTCTGAGTTGAGCGCTGCTAGGTGGGATTATTTTCATTTTTCACTTTTTTGGTATATTGCTTGTTTTTAAAGCAGCAGCACAATCATAAAAATTAATATTTCTGATGCAGGATCAGCTCATTAGCGCGGGAGCCTGCTAAATATATATAAAAAAATCATCAGCTTGCACGGGTCCATAGACAAAAAACCCAACATGTAATATAGCAATACATGCAGAGCTTGAAATAAAGTGAAAAAAACATGCGTTATGAAAACAGACATAAAAAACAGTGAGAGAAATACAAAAAAGTGCTTGAAATTCCTAGAAATGTCTTATGCAAAGAGGGATGAATTGGGACTTTAAATGAGACACCTAGTCCAAGCCGACAAGTATCTCCATCCCTGTGAGTCAAATGACCAAGAGAAAAGGGGTTGGGACTTTAAATGAGGCAATGATTAGCAGCTGATGAAATGTAAAAATAATTTTTAATTAATAATCTGATAAAGAAAAGAAAACCATAGCGTTTACAGAAGAAAAATACATGTTGAAAAAAATAAGCCTGTATATATAAAATACATGAACAGCAGGTAAATACAATACATCATTCCAAAAATGGCACCATATCATACATAGTAACAAAGTACATCATGTAGTAGTAGTAAGGCTGAATCAATGGACACTCAACACTGTGACGGTGGCGGGTATCAGACCCCTGGCCTTCTCATCCAACTCGTGACCAAGGACCAGGCAATCTCACACCCTGCCGTCACTTGCATAACAATGCCACTCTCAGCTGCACCCGGCACACAGATTGTCCAGTTTGCAGGACCACAATCTAGATGCCAGCAGGCTGAGAGCAATTGCCACCGGGCTAATTAAACAATTAACCCTTTCTCTGCCACCACCTCTACGTTATGATGAGCCCAGAGGACGCTCGTAATTTTAGAAATACCAATTATGACTTTAGAATAATCATCTGTAACACGCGCTGTCACTGCAGACAGGAATGTCCCGGAGATTTATTCTAGACAGTAGTGCTCTTCAAGAGGCAAGTTCTTTGGTTAGCTTTGCATTAAGAGCTTAGTGGCAAGATTAACACTTTCAAAATAAGGTTTAATAAAAAGGTTAAAATTGGTGCAAAATAAAGATATTTACAGAAAAATGGGTTACAAAGAAATAGAGACACAATTCAGCAATTTAGAAAAATAAGATAAAGAATTAGAGATGAAGATACTTGCATTCAATGTCCTTGTATTATCAGAGTTCAGAAGCTGAGCCGGTTCCCAAAGTGATAGATAGATGTTTCTTCGTTGATGTTACAGGAGAACTGAAAAGCAAAGTTAGAGCAAGCTTTTCTTTAAGATCAAAGGGGCGGTGACGGACACCCCTGACCAATTACAACAGAGTGGCAAAGGGCTGTCCTGTGGTTTACAACCATATCAAATGTACCTTTGTGGACAGAGTCATACCACTCTTAATATCTCAAAATATGTAAGGGTTACATTCTTTAAACAGCTAGTTTATAACTCAGCATGTCATTTGCTTTCAAACGATATCAAACATGAATATATCTATCATATAGGGAATATCTTATCTCTCTTTTCTATTCCAGGGGGATCATGCATGGTCTCGTTTCGTTCAGTATTTTATTTGGCCTTCAAATATATACTTTTTGTTAATGTGTCATGTTCCTGTCTGCAGTTATGAATTGGGTATAAATTGTTAGATGAATGTGTTACATTTCTAATTAACCACTTGGCTGGGGAATTTACAACCCAGCCTGGTCAGCCTTAGTGGACACCTGCTGAGCCTTAGTGGACATCTGCTGAGATAAGGTTTGCTTTGAAGCTCTGCATACTAATGTTAATTGGGGTGTCTTGGGGGCTGGTGAATGAGTGGCCTTTTGGCTTTAAACTTTCATGGCTGAGCTCTGAAACCAAAATGGTTGCTTGACAAAATGGTGTCCCAGCGCAGGATACCATTACAGACGCGTTTCATGCGTTAAACGCATTTCCTCCGGAGTGGATGCAGGACATAGGTCTGCAAAAACGTGTATGCATGAGTATCTATGGAAATTGTCCCAAAACTCGGGGAAGCCAGGAAAAAATATAATGCCTTACGAATAGGCTCAGAGTTGGAATAGTATTAAAAGTGGAAGGCGGCTGAGAAATATAATTTCCAACCCGGGAGCCAAGGGAGCATGACCAGCGGCAGTCCAAAGCACAACCAAAGCCCACTCCAGGGATGTGAGGTCCCCAACAAAAAGGGTAGAAAAATGTGTACCTGCAGCAGCAAAAGAGTATGTCTGTAAAAAGAATAAAATAAGCAGTGTGTAACGAGTATAAAGATAATGCTGCTTTCATGTTAATGTAAATATCTGAAAAAAAAAATGGAAAACCTAATCCAACCATAAGAAAAAGTAGTGGAGTAGAAATAGGGACAAAAAGTGAACAAACCAAAAAAAAAAAAAAAAAGGGTGAAAAGTGATATTAAAGAATGAAGAGAAAGTGGAAAGAAGAAAACAATAAGTACCCATCAAGTGTCGACACAAGACAAAGCCAAAGAAAGAGTCCATATAAATAGTAAAACCAATGTGCCCAATGTGCAGGTCATAGATTGAAAGTAAATGTTGTGGTTTAGCAAGTGAGTCAGGAATACATGATCGTATAGAAGTATATAAAAAATATAATAAAAATCTCTGAAAATTGCAAGACACAGGGGAATCCAAAGTGCAAAATAAATACAGTGAGTGAAGAAAAAAAAAATGAAAAAATATAAGGAGAAAAAGTGAGTGTAAGGCCAGACAAAAAATGGTTACCTAGTGAGTCCCAAGAAAGTAGTGGAACTACTGAGATATTAACCCGCGTCCCTTTGAGAGAAGGTATGGTAGGCTGAATGCTCCCCCAGAGTGCCGTGTGTGTGCCGGATATGCCCGCTGGGTGCTTCCAGCTTCACGCTGGCGTGGTGTGTGAGAATTGAGAAAGGCGTCTACGTGGAGAGCATGGGCACTAACCAACATGCAATGACAGACTCATCACTTGTAAACCGCTGCTGTTAAATAGATTGTGACCGGTGTTCCGTGAAAAAACCCTACCCGTGAAAATCCCCTACCCTCGTCACTTCCTGTACACCTACGTCATGGAACAGCTGAGCAGCTTCACAGTGCGCACGCTCACAGCTCCGGAGGGTTGCATCTACATCATTGAACAGCTGAGCAGCTTACCACTGCGCATACTTACAGCTCCGGAGGGTAGGGAATTTTCATGGTGGGCTCCGTAGTGTTTTTTAACGTTACACCGCATCAGCTGTTGCCGCGGCTACATTAAATCATCTCCGCTCCAACACCCCTCTGACTTCCCTGATCTCGGCTCCAAAATTTAAAAGCAGCGGCGAGTCTATGAAAATATAAATCACAGAGCCGAGATCGCTGTGATTTATATTTTCATACACCCGCCGCCGCTTTTACATTTTGGAGCCGAGATCAGGGAAGTCAGAGGGGTTGGAGCGGAGATGATTTAAAGTACCCGCTGCAACAGATGATGGGGTGTAATGTTACAAAACACTACCCCGTGAAAATTCCCTACCCTCCGGAGCTGTGAGCATGCGCAGCGTGAAACTACTCAGCTGTTCCATGACGTATGTGCACAGGAAGTGACGAGGGAGGGAATTTTCACAAGGTAGGGATTTTTAATGTTACACCGGCACTGAGACGTCAGTGGTGACGTCAGGCGCATGGCACGAGGCGTGGCGCCGATGCACAACGGAATGGCCTACCCCGCCCCCCAACAATGCAAGAGGAAGGGGATGCCCCCAGAGCGCATCACAGCTCCCAAGTATAGGGTAAATTAATAAATCAAAATATGTAAAGAAATGTCTTAATTATACATAAGTGTTCGTATCAAATGTAGTGAAAATCCAATCCAGTGATGAAAAAAGTGCTATCCTTTGGAAGGAACCACAAATCCCAGCATGCATATAGAGCCAAACTTCCCGACTCTTGATGGAAAGGAGACACCAATAAGTGAGGTAAGAGGACTAGCTGCTTACCAGATAAATATGGCTTCCGACTTAATGGATAAGCCTCAAAGCACCTTTGAGGATAAACCTTATTAGAAGAAAAACACCAGGATGCTCCGTTCAGTAGGTTCACAGATGATATGCACAGCCCAATAGCCATGAAAATAAATGAAGGCGATCCATATCGAAATGCAGTTAACACAGATACTATTTAGTAAAAAGAGATGCACTCACATAATATAAAAAGAGATGCACTCACATGATGTAAATATAAGCAAATATGGATATAACCCCAACTACATATCATCCGTGAACCTACTGAACGGAGTACCCTGATGTTTTTCATCTAATGAGGTTTATCCTCAAAGGTGCTTTGAGTCTTATCCATTAATTTGGAAGCCATATTTATCTGGTAAGCAGCTAGTCCTCTTACCTCACTTATTGGTGTCTCCTTTCCATCAAGAGTCGGGAAGTTTGGCATTATGTAACTAATTGACAGGAGGCTGAACTTCCTACACCTGTGTTCCTTCTGTAGGCGGGAGTGGACTATGGTTAATTAACACTGCAGACTAATTCTCTGCTCTCTCAGACTGTCTCTGTGTTCCCCTAATGTTGGTCTCAGATTTTCATACATCATACTCCTGAGATGGGAAGAGAGCATTGTGGGAACTGTAGTCTTCTGAAAGACATTACTGCACTGCAGAACTGTTTGTGGACTACACATCCCAGCAGGCCATTCGCTCTAGGGGAGAATTGTGGAAGACTATAAAGGATCTGCTGACCAGGCCCGCACTCTATTGCTTCCCTGGATCCATCGTGTGTGCATCGGTCCGCCACAGAGAGAGAGAACTGCTGCCTACTCAGTGTTTCACAGTGTGGAGAGTTGACTTTGCTTGTTCTTCCAGGAGTTATAAGAGAGTCATCAGGATTGGTGAGAGAGCACCTGCTCAAAGTCCAGTTATCAATTGCTACAGCATTTCTTAAACACTGTATACAGACACCCTTCTTTTGGATCAGTTAGTGGATCATCATTAATCAGAAGCAGCTATCTTGCCTTGCCCGTCTCACACTGTGCAACACTTGGGAATCATTTGTTCTTTGAGCTCCAACTGCCGGTGAAGATAATAGCAAGGCCTTGCATTTCAGAACATTGCAATTTTTTACTTTTAAAAGGGACACACTACTGGAATCTATATTGCCTCATCTCGGTACTATAGGTCGGCCTGGGGTTCCCCTTTAGTAGGAGTATTTTATATAGCAATTCATAGTTTTCTGAGAGATTTATTCACTTACTGTCTGATACTGTGTATATTAATAGTATTTTAATGTTACTATAACTGGTTATTTAACTGTTGAGTCCTGGTGGTTTACCTAGGGCCCAGTTGATTAATACCTACTTTAAGCCTTCCTTTTGAGTAAAGTAAATCTAAAGAGTTAAAACCGATCTTCATTGTGTCAGTGTGTCATTTAAATCCTGTCCCCTTAAAGCATGTTATACAGCACAGTGCTTGTGCTGTGTACTTTGGCCCCCTGTATCACCTGAAATACCTGACTGATCCTGCCAGTTTCTACCCTCCTCTCTGTACACTGACCACGGTGTATCATGGCTGCTGAGCCCTGACACTGTGGTCAGTGTGCACGCCTCCGTCATCCACTGCTATCTGCAGCTCTCCTCTGTCTCCCTCTGTCCTCCTCCCCCCTCCCTGCCTGTCAGCTCTTGCTAGTGCTGCTCTTCTCTCCTCCCCACTGCTACAAAACTATATAATCTTTACACCATCCCCTCTGTTAGATAACCTGTATTCTAGTGCCTGTGCTTTATTACAAAAAAAGCCTATTTCTACCTGTTTTCACAGCAACTATCGGCGCTCACGTGGCTCCCGGCTCTCTCCTCCTTTCCTCCCAGCCTCTCCGGCTGACGTCAGAGGAAGTTCTTTGCCCCGCCCGCTGGAGATGTCAGACGGGGGGAGAAGAGAGGCGGGAGTCACGTGAGCGCTGATAGGAGCTGTGAAAACAGGTAGAAATTGGCTTTTTTTGTAATAAAGAACAGGCACTAGAATACAGGTTGTTATCTAACAGAGGGAATGGTGTAAAGATTATATAGTTATGTAGCAGCGGGGAGGAGAGAAGAGCGGTGTTAGCGAGAGCTGACAGGCAAGGAGGGGCGGGGGGAGGAGGACAGAGCGAGACAGAGGAGAGCTGCAGATAGCAGGGGATGACAGGGGCACGTACACTGACCACAGTGTCAGGGTTCAGCAGCCATGATACACCGTGGTCAGTGTAAAACTGGTAGAAATCGGCTTTTTGTTTAATAAAGTACAGGAAGTAGGATACAGGTTTTAATCTAACAGAGGAGATGGTGTAAAGATAACATAGTGGCTTAACTACCACTTTAAATGTATATACAACATGTCTGAATCTAGAGTGTCAGGAGGGCTGGATAGTTCACAGGGTCAAAGCGGCACAGAGGAACTACAAGCAACCCTCAAAGGGGGAAGTGCTACACTTCCATCTTTATGACAGTTACTGTTCTTTTTTTTTGTACCCAGGTGCTTGAAAGTAAAAAACAAAAATAAAGAATAAAAAAAAAAAAAAAAAAAATAGAGACAAACCAATAAATTATATAACCCTTGGATAAAACCTACACGTGAAGGGAAGGACAAACAAAAAGTGAAAAAAAAAAAGTCTAAAGAGCTGACAGAAGTGATGAGCAAATGGATTTTTAAACTAGGCAAATTGGTGAATTGCAAATTTCGTTCACCTGAATATATTAATGCAGATTTGCTTAATTTGCATTCAAATATTCAGGCAAATCAAAAATGATTTTCCTGATGTGATTGTCACTAGTTGACAGTTTCATTAAAGATGTCCAGTTGGGAAGCTTTTAAAGGATACAGGCAAATATATTGATATATTTGCTATGCTAGGGACTAAAAAAAAATAAAATATTTAAAAAAATATATTTTGTATAAATATTTTGTATTTACAAAATCAGCAAGCAGGTGAGGCTCCAGTCTCCTTTTCACTTACCTGTCCTTCTTTATCAGCTTTGCTAATGGAAGCATGCTGTTTACAGAACCCAGTAGCCCAAGCTATATGAAAAAATAGATGTAAAAGAAAAAAATAAAAACCTGTAAGCCAATAAAATAATAGGAATGAAGCAAACACTGAGAGAAATAAAAAAACAAAAAAAAAAATAGGGAGATAACGACCATAGTCACCAGACGATCAGTTAACATGACAAATAATGAAAAGAGCTTTGAGTACTACTCCCAAAACTCATACAGCAATGTACAAAATAACCTTAAATTAAATAAAAAAGTCAAACTTTTTTTTAGCTAATTATCCAAAAATTTTATTAGCCAATTATCCAGCTTTGCTGAAGGAAGAATGGCCGCCCGTGCTGTTCCTTCAGAGCCCTGTGACGTGAACGGCGGCTCCCACACGGATGTGTGGGAATGACGTCATCGCGGCTCCGGCCAATCAGATGGCTGGAGGACGCGAACCTGGAAGGAAGACCGGGTATAGATGGACGCTATGTGAGCGGTGAGTGGACGGTGCTGCAGGGGCTTAATTTTAAGGTAAGTACCGTATATCATAATGTGTTAGTATGCGATGCATACCAGCTCATTATGCCTTTGTCTTTCAGGTTTTTCTTTTTTAAATTTTTTTGGGGGAGGTTTACAACCTCTTTAATGCGACAAATAAAGAAAAGAGCTTTGAGTACTTCTCCCAAAATATACACTATACTGTCAAAAGTATTGGGACACCTGTCTTTAAGAGCACATGTACTTTAATGGCATCCCAGTCTTAGTCCGTAGGGTTCAATATTGAGTTGGCCCACCCTTTGCAGCTATAACAGCTTCAACTCTTCTGGTAAGGCTGTCCACAATGTTTAGAAGTGTTCCAACATGACTGCGCACCAGTGCACAAAGCAAGAACCATAAAGACATGGATGAGAGAGTTTGGGGTGGGGTGGACCTTGTTTGTGCACTGGTGCTCAGTCATGTTGGAACAGGAAGGGGCCAATCCCAAACTGTACCCACAAAGTTGGAAGCATGAAATTGTCCAAAATGTCTTGGTATGCTGACACCTTAAGAGTTCCCTTCACTGGAACTACGGGGCCAAGCCCAACCCCTGAAAAACATCCCCACACCATAATTCCCCCTCCACCAAATGATTTGGACCAATGCACAAAGCAAGGTCCATAAAAACATTGATCAGCGAGTTTGGGGTGGAGGAACTTAACTGGCCTGCACAGAGTCCTGACCTCAACCCAATAGAAGACCTTTGGGATGAATTAGAGCGGAGACTGCGAGCCAGCTCTTCTCTCCAACATCAGTGCCTGACCTCACAAATGTGCTTCTGGAAGAATGGTCAAACATTCCCATAGACACACTCCTAAACCTTGTGGACAGCCTTCCCAGAAGAGTTGAAGCTGTTATAGCTGCAAAGGGTGGGCCAACTCAATATTGAACCCTATGGACTAAGACTGGGATCCCATTAAAGTTCATGTGTGTGTAAAGGCAGGCGTCCCAATACTTTTGACAATACAGTATATATATATATATATATACGTATATTGTAATATTGAGTGGTCATATGTCCAGTGTAGTTGGAGGTGTTTTTAATATGTTTGATTTGTTGTTTGGGGTGCTTCTTAATAATTGCCTAACAGAGTTTGACTTTTTAATTCAGGTCCGGTTCACATTTATGAGATGCGGGAAGGCTGCGAATCCGCAGCCTGTTCCCGCATCGCACACGCACCCCAGGCAGTTCACACTGCCATATGCGATACGCTGGGGGTGTCAATGTAATCTTAACGACACCCCCAGTTTGATCGCATATCGCAGTGCGATCGTGCAGTTCGCACAGGATCGGATCGCACAAGTGTGAACCGCTGTGCGATCCGATCCTGATGCGGCTTCCAAAAAGGGTCCTGTGTGAGTTTGCTGCGGGTGCGGGTGCGAATTTAGCTATACAAACTGTATGGCTAAACTCGCACCGCACAGCCGATCGCATGTAATGAAGGAGCAGTGCGCTCCGACATTACATGCGAACCCCGCACTCGCATAAGTGTGAACCGGGGCTCAAGGTTATTTTGCACAATGCTGTGTAATATTTGGGGAGTATTACCTGAAGCCCTTTTCTTTACTTTTCGTGTTCACTTTCTTGTTGTTATTTCACCAGCGGCCCATATTGGATTGGGAAGGCTGGGGATGATGTAAAAATAGGAGCTGGCACATTATGCCATTTTTTTTCAAACATAAAGAAATACCTTATTTTTCAAAGCTTTTTATTTCTTCTTTGTGTACATTTTTTTGTGTAGCAAAGTCCTTTGTATAACAAAAAAAGAAAGGAAGAAAAGAACTTAAAAGAGCCGTAGATGGCTGTAGGTGGAATTAGAAGGTGTGTAGAAAGTCGATAAAGACAATCTAAAACTCCAAGTCTGCAATTCTTAATAACAAAACACATTTTTTATGACGTAGTAAAATCTTTGAAACTTTATTTTTTTCCCTAACGAATAATGCAAACGGACATGTAAGTATGGATGTCACACCAATTCTTAAAAGTAAATCTTTCTAAAACTGAGCTCATAATATTTCCGGCTTCTAGAGGGTCCCCTGATCTACAGAAGGACCCTGATTAATGGAGGAAGTCTGTTTGGAACCCGGATGTATGGGGGAACTCGGATATCTAATATATATTGTATATATACACTTTGACCCTTGCACTGAAAAGTTTGGAAACTCCTGTTCCATTCTCTCTTTCATTCCTCCCTCCCTATCTCTCTCCTATATCATTCTTTGATTCCTCTCCTCCCTACTTTTCCCTCTCTTCTCTATCATTCTATACTCCTTCCCTCACTTCTTTTCCTTATCTTTATCTTTCTTCTCTATCATTCTATGACTCCTCCCTGCTATATCTCTATTTATCTCTCTTCTTTATTATTTTATGACTCCTCTCCTCCCTCCTTTTCCCTCTCCTTAACCCTCTCTTTTCTATTTTTCTATACTCCTCTCCTCCCTCATTTCTCTTTCGTTATCTCTCTCTTCTATTATTCTATGACTTTTCTCCTCGTTCCTTGCTTTTTCTTTCTCTCTCTCTCTAGTCTCTATCATACTATAACTCATCTCCTCCCTCCTTTCCTTTTTTTTTTTATCTCTCTATTCTCTATCATTCTATACTCATATCCTCTCTTGTTTCTCTTTCTTTCTCTTCTCTATCATTCTATAACTCCTCTCCTTCCTCATTTTCCATCTCTTCTCTATCGTTCTTTGACTCCACTCCTTCCATCTTTTTCCTCTCTTTATCTTATTTTTCTCTACCGATCTATGACTCCTCTTCTCCTTCTTTTCCCTCTCTTTATCTCTCTCTTCTGTGTTATTTTATGACTCCTCTCCTCTCTCCCTTTTCCTTTCTTCTCTATGACTCCTCTTCGTCATCTCCTCTCTGTCATTCGATGACACCCCACATCCATACTTTTCCTTCTATATCTTTTCTCTATCATCCTATCACTCCTCTACTCCTTCCTTTTGCTTCTCTTTATCCCCCTATTTTTGTATCATTCTATGACTCATCTGCTATTTCCTCGGTTCTCTCTCTTTGTGCCTTTCTTCCCTCTCATTCTTTGACTCCTCTCCTCCCTCCTTTTCCCACTCTTTATCTCTCTCTTCTCTATCATACTATGTCTCCTCTCCTTCCTCCTTTTCCCTCTCTTTATCTTTCAATTCCCTACCATACTATGACTCCTCTCCCCCCTCCTTTCCTTCTCTTTATCTCTCTCTTCTCTATCATTCTATGACTCCTCTCCTCCCTCCTTTCCCTCTCTTTATCTCTCTCTTCTCTATCATTCTATGACTCCTCTCCTCCCTCCTTTCCCCTTCCTTATCTCTCTCTTCTCTATCATTCTATGACTCCTCTCCCCCCTCCTTTCCCTTTCTTTATATTCTCTTCTCTATCATTCTATAATTTATTTCCTCTCTTCTTTTCCCTCTCTTTATCACTCTCTTCTCTTTATTGTATGACTCCTCTCCTCTCTCCCTTTTCTTCTCTATCATTCTATGACACCTCACTTCCATACTTTTCCATCTCTTTTCTCTATCATTCTATGACTCCTCTACTCCCTCCTTTTGCTTCTCTTTATCCCCCTCTTTTCTATCATTCTATGACTCATCTCCTACTTCCTCCTTTCTCTCTCTTTGTCCCTTTCTTCCCTATCATTCTTTGACTCCTCTCCTCCACCCGTTTCCCTCTGTGTGTCTCTCTCTTCTCTATCATTCTATGTATCCTCTCCTCCCTCCATTTCCTTCTCTTTATCTTTCTCTTCTCTATCATTCTATGACTCCTCTCCCTTCTTCCTCCTTTCTTTCTCTTTGTCCCTCTCTTCCCTATCATACTATGTCTCCTCTCCTCCCTCCTTTTCCCTCTCTTTAACTTTCCCTTCTCTATCATACTATGACTGCTCTCCTCCCTCCTTTTCCCTCTCTTCATCCCTCTCTTCCCTATTATTCTATGACTCCTCTCCTCCCTCCTTTTCCCTTTCTTCATCCCTCTCTTCCCTATCATACTAATAGGGCCGTCTTTAACACAGGGCAAAAGGGGCAGCTGCCCTGGGCCCAGCCATTGTTGTTGGGCCCAAAGCAGCTGCCCCTTGAGCCCACGCTGTCTGCAAATACTTGATAAAAGGATTTTGGAGGGCCCAAGAAAATATTTGCCTAGGGTCCAATCAGTATTAAAGACGGCCCTGCATACTATGACTCCTCTCCTCCCTCATTTTCCTTCTCTTTATCTTTCTCTTCTCTATCATACTATGACTCCTCTCCTCCCTCCTTTTCTCTCTCTTTATCTTCCCTACCATTCTATGACTCCTCTCCTCCCACCTTTTCCCTCTCTGTATCCCTCCCTTCTCTATCATTCTATGACTCCTCTCCTCCCTCCCTTCCCTCTCCTTATCTCACTCTTATCTATCATTTTTTACTCCTCTCCTCCCTCCTTTCCCTTTCTTTCTATTCTCTTCACTATCATTCTATGACTCCTCTCCTCCCTCCCTTCCCTCTCTTTATCTCTCTCTTCTCTATCATTCTATGACTCCTCTCCTCCCCCCTTTCCCTCTCTCTCTTCTCTATCATTCTACGACTCCTCTCCCTCTCCCTCCCCTGTCTTATCCCCCATCTCCTTATGCAAGAAATAAAAATGTAATCAATGCATCTGCTTCATTAGCTTGTAACATTCCCCCGCCATTTCCAGCTTCTGTTAAATATAATGAATTAGAAAGTTTGAGAGGATCCAGGGGATACTTTTCCAGTGCTTTCCTTTGAAATTCCGTCACACCAGATCTGTCAGCCGAGCACCCTTTTAATCTAACTCTTTTTCAGTAATGCTCGAACATCATAAAGAAGATTCTTCTGCGGATACATCAAACATAACAGCTGTCACTGATGACACTACATTATGGGATATATTCTGATCCATAGTGTCAGCATTGCCATAGAAACCCTTCTGTAGCATCAGATAAAATTTTGTAAGGCGGACAGTGATGTGGCCTCTTGGCTGTGACGTCTGAGGAGCTGTGAAATGTGAACACTGATATTTATTAAGTGCAAAAAAGAAAAAGAAAAAAAAAAGAAGAAGAAATGGCAGTGGTATATTATGGTAAGCTACTGTATCTTCAGAAGTAAAAAAGTCTGGCATGGTAGTTTTGGGGTGAATACAGGACTATATGGCCAAAGGTTTGCTGATATCTGACTATCACACCTTTAGGAGGTTCTTTGGCATCCCATTCCATGGAGTTAGCCACAACGTTTGGAGCTATAACAGCCTCTAGTCTTCTGGGAAGGTTTTCCACAAGATTGTGTAGTGTGTCTTGGAAATGTAACCATTCAGCCAAGATAGCATTTGGGAGGTCAGGTACTGTTGTTGCAAGAGAAGACCTGGCTTAGATTAGGTGTTCCAATTCATCTCAAAGGTAAAAAAGGGTTGAGGTCAGAACTCTGTGTTGGACATTCACATTTCTCAACACCAAACTGGTCAAACCATGCTTTTGTGGACCTGTTCAGTATGGTGAGGTCAGGGCTCTGTGAAGGCCACTTGGGTTCCGCTACACCAAATTGGTCAAACCATGACTTTATGGAGCTCATCAGTAGTGTTAGGTTTAGGGCTCTGTTCAGGCCACTTGGGTTCCTCCACACCAAACTGGTCAAACCATGTCTTTATGAAGATGTTTAGTAGGGTGAGGCCAGGGCTTTGTACAGGCCATTTGGGTTCCTCCACAACAAATTGTTTAACAACTTTACCACCGGAGGATTTTGCTGTCTTACGTCTGGGCCACTTTTTGCGATTTGGGACTGTGCGACTTTAACTGACAATTGCGCGGTCATGCAACGCCGTACCCAAACAAAATTTACGTCCTTTTTTTCCCACAAATAGAGCTTTCTTTTGGTGGTATTTGATCACCTGTGCGATTTTAACTTTTTGCGCTATAAACAAAAAAAAGAGCGACAATTTTGAAAAAATAACAATATTTTTCACATTTTTTTATATGAAATTCCCCTCCAAAAAAATGTAAAAATCTAAATTTTTTATCATTTTAGGCCAATTTGTTTTCTGCTACATATTTTTGGTAAAAAAAACTGCAATAAGCGTATTTTGATTGATTTGCGCAAAAGTTAATGCGTTTACTAACTAAGGGAAAGATTTCTGTCGTTTTTGGTGTTTTTTTTTTAACGAGTAATGGCGGCGATCTGTGATTTTTTTTGCGGGACTGCGACATTGCGGCGGACAGATCGGACCCTTGACTGACATTTTTGACACTTTTGGGGGTACCAGTGACATTACTACAGTAATCAGTGCTATACATATGCACTGTTACTGTAAAAATGACACTGGCAGGGAAGTGGTTAACACAGTAAGGATCAAGGGGTTAAACGTGTACCTAAGGGAGTGTTTCTAATGGTATGGGGGCGGGGCTTGTGAAATGATCACAGAGACCTGTGATCCTATATAGAAGGATCACAGGGGCTCTGTGATCATCACAGAGAGAAGAACGGTCAGCTGTGTTTAATTTTATTGGAGAGGGAGGGGTTAATGTATGTCTGGTGCTTACTGACGTGTGTGGGGGGAGGTGACTGAGTGACAAGGACAAATCGCAGGTTCAGCTATGCTGAACCCTGCAATCTGACCCCTCCTGTCACTTAGGAGATCCGCCCGCTTTGTTTACACAAGCAGGCGGATCTCCAGACTCGATTCCCCGACGATCGGGGAAGAACGGCGGCGATCGCCGCTGCTCCTCCCCTGGCCCGACTCCCGCTGTGACTGAATACAGCGGGAGCGAGCCTCCGGCGGCGCGCGCGCGTCGCCGAGAAGGGGGAGTGTCTGGCGACGTAGGTCTACGTCGCCAGGCGATAACGAACCACTTTGCCGCAGTACAGCTCTAGTGAGCAGCGGTAAAGTGGTTAAACCATGTATTTATGGAGCTGTTTAGTAGGGTGAGGCCAGGGCTTTGTACAGGCCATTTAGGTTCCTTCACACCAAACTGCTTAAACAATGTATTTATGGAGTTGTTCAGTAGGGTTGAGGGCGGGGCTCTGTGCAGGCCATTTGGGTTGCTCCACACCAAACTTGTGAAACTATATCTTTATAGAGCTGTGTAGTTGAGTTGAGGCCAGGGCTCTCTGCAGGCACTCGCGTTCCTCCACACCAAACTGATCAAATGATGTCTTAATAAAGATGTTCAGTAGGATGAGGTCAGGGCTTTGTACAGGCCATTTGGGGTCATCTACAATAAACTGTTCAAACAATGTCTTTATGGAGCTGTTTGGTAGGGTTGAGGCCAGGGTTCTTTGCAGGACATTAAAGTTCTTCCACACCCATCTCATCACACCATGTCTTTATGGATCTGGCTTTGTACACAGGGGCACAGTCATGTTGGAACAGAAAAGGGACTTCACCAAAATGTTACCACAAGGTTGGAAGCACCTTCAGCAACCTTCAGCAAGGTTGGAAGAGCACAATTGTATGCAATGTGTTTGTATGCTGTACTATGCACCGGATCCTTCAATGGAGACACCCGAACCTAAGGATTAAACGTCTGATGGGATTGCATTGCTGAAATAGAGAGTGGGAGAAGTAAGGTTTCTTTAAATCTAGAATTTAGTAAAGTTAAATTAGAACTTTATTATCGTATCTTCAGATTGCATATTATAATATAAAATGCCCAGTGCAAAAAAAGCAGCAGACCTCCGGACTTTCAAATACATATATATATGTATATATATATATATATATATATATATATATATATATATATATATATATATACACACACACACAATAAATTACCAAAAGTATTGGGACACCTGCCTTTACACGCACAAGAACTTTAATGGACTCCCAGTCTTAGTTCGTTGGATTCAATATTGAGTTGGCCCACCATCTTCAATTCATCTAGGAAGGCTGTCCACAAGGTTCAGGAGTGTGTCTATGGGCATGTTTCACCATTCTTCCATAAGTGCATTTGTGAGGTCAATCACTGATGCTGGACGAGAAGGCCTGGCTCACAGTCTTCGCTCTAATTCATCCCAAAGATGTTCTATTGAGTTGAGGTCAGGACTCTGTGCAGGCCAGTCAAGCTCCTCTTCCCCAAGCGGGCTCATCTATGTCTTTATGGACCTTGCATTGTGCATTGGTCAAATAACTTGGTGGAAGGGGGGTTATGGTGTGGGGTTGTTTTTCAGGGGTTGGGCTTGGCCCTGTAGTTACAGTGAAGAGAACTCTTAAGGTGTCAGCATACCAACACATTTTGGACAATTTCATGCTCCCAACTTTGTGGGAACAGTTTGGGGATGGCCCCTTCCTGTTCCAACATGACTGCACACCAGTGCACACAGCAAGGTCCATAAAGACATGGAACAGGAAGGGGCCATCCGCAAACTCTTCCCACAAAGCTGGGGTCATGAAATTGTCCAAAATATCTTGGTATGCTGACGCCTTAAGAGTTCTCTTCACTGGAACTAAGGGGCCAAGACCAACCCCTGAAAAACAACCCCACACCATAATCCCCCCTCCACCAAATGATTTTGACCAGTGCACAAAGCAAGGTCCATAAAGACATGGATGAGGGAGTTTGGGGTGGAGGAACTTGACTGGCCTGCACAGAGTCCTGACCTCAACCAAATAGATCACCTTTGGGATGAATTAGAGTGGAGACGGTGAGCCAGGCTTTCTCTCAAACATCAGTGCCAGACCTTAAAAATGCACTTCTGGAAGAATGGTCAAATTCCTATAGACACACTCCTAAACCTTGTGGACAGTCTTCCCAGAAGAGTTGAAGATGTTATAGCTGGGGTGGGCCAATTCAATATTGAACCCTATGGACTAAGACTGGGACGCCAATAAAGTTCATGTGCGTGTAAAGGCAGGTGTCCCAATACTTTTGGTGATTTAAGGTATACTGTATATTGTTCCACAAACATGCAGTTATGATGAAATCAAATGCAAACTGTTAATCAACATGTTACGTACTTGGTAGAAGAGTCTGACATGATGAGGAAGGCCTCTCTTACACCTCTGGCTTGGGGGCCCTGATACAGTGGAAAGGAGCACAGGGTGGCCTTTTAGTCTTGCTTGAAGTGGAGCCAGGTATCCAGGCAAAGCAGAGGGAAGCCGGAAGCAGAGGAGTAGGTAAGCTGGGTAGGGACCGGTGAGCAACAGGCAAGGAACAGACTGGCACTGGTGAAATTAGACAGGTGAGAGACAGGCTTGAAGAAGACAGGTTGAGAGCAGGCACTGATGAGTAGTAAGCAGGTGCTTGCAGCAGGTAGTCCTAAAGACAGTAGAACAGAAGCAGAGTCAGGCAAGCTCATAGTTGCCAACATTTAAAAAAAATGTCCAGGGACACTTTGCATCACAGCTACCAATTACTTACCACACCCACTTCCCTGAAGCTCCACCCACTCTGCATAATGAATCTTGTCTATTTATCAGATTATAGAGTCTACTCAATATAGAGAGAATTACAGGAAATTAAAAAAAGAATTTCAAACTTAAGGCCACAGTAGCAGAGTTTGAATAATCCTCCCATTCAGCTGCACTACTTCTGCATAACATTTATGGGCAGCCCGATTAACAGGCACTTCCAGGGACAATATAAATTACCTGGGACAGGCTCCTATTTTCAGGGACTGTCCCAGGAAAAAAGGGACAGTTGGCAAGTATGCAAGCTGGGTGAGAGACTGGTAATTGGATCAGATACAGGTGTGTAGGCAGAAGCATAGTCAGAGTGCAGACCAGGGTTAGGAACAAATCAGTGGTACAGAAGCAATGGAGAAGGCAGGAGCGGTAGTCAGGAAACAAGCCAGAGTTGGTGCAGGCAGAGTTCATGGAATGGTCAAGAAAAGCCGAGTTGGTAACTAGAATTGGGTGCAAAGTAACAGACAGCACAGAACCAGAGCACTGGTTCAGTTTAAATATCCCTTTTGGCGCCATTATTAATGACAGATGCGCGTGTGCGAGCACACCAATGCGCACGTGCATGAACATGTGCAATTTTCTTAGTGCTTGTGAAGAGCAGTGAGCTGGCCAGCGACTGCGCATAGAAATCTACCCAGAGGGCCATTTTGCTTGCTGAAATGCCTTTCCTGACACAACAAAAGACAATCTGATGATTAGATTGTAGACTGAACGTGTAAGTCAAAGTATAAAGCATTTACAGCACAATGCTTAGAATGCTTAGAATGATTTTATCATCAGATGTCATTTTGCAGGTAATTGTAATAAGATATTTTATCAAAAACATCTCTCCAGAGACTCAATGCTCAGAACAGAAACATGTGTATTAAACTCCTGGATAGTTAATTGTTTAATGTGTTGTAAGGTTAGTGGTTTGTCTTCAGTAGGAAATGTCAGGGTACTTGTGACAGATTACAATGACAGCAAGATACAGATGTAACTATGCATATACCATATCTGTGGGATCCCTGTTCAAACTGGAAAACACTTTAAAGACACCAATACTATAGTAATTGCCACTAGCTTCTGGGTCCTGTGCCAAGCAGATGGCCTGCTGCATTGTGATTGTGAACAGACGAGGTTGGCTGATGGGCATGGGTGCCATTATGAGATCACTTTGTATTTTCTCAGTAAATGTACAGCATTCTGTGATTGGACAAGGCAGAGAGGGTGATGTCACTGCGCTACTTCTCTACTCCGTGATGTCACTGCGCTACTTTTCCATGCCGTGATGTCACTGCGCTACTTCTCTACCCCATGACATCACTGCACTTCTTCTCCACCCGTGATGTCACTGCACTTCTTCTCCACCCCGTGATGTCACTGCGCTACTTCTCCACTCTGTTACATCACTGCAATACTTCTCCACCCCATGATGTAACTGCGCTACTTCTCCACCCTGTGATGTCACTGCACTTCTTCTCCACCCCGTGATGTCACTGCGCTACTTCTCCACTCTGTTACATCACTGCAATACTTCTCCACCCCATGATGTAACTGCGCTACTTCTCCACCCTGTGATGTCACTGCACTACTTCTCCACCCCGTGACATCACTGTGCTACTTCTCCACCCTGTGACATCACTGTGGTACTTCTCCACCCCATGATGTCATTGCGTTACTTCTCCACCCCGTGATGTCACTGCACTACTTCTCCACCCCGTGATGTCACTGCACTACTTCTCCACCCTGTGACATCACTGCACTACTTCTCCACCCCGTGACATCACTGTGCTACTTCTCCACCCCGTGACATCACTGTGCTACTTCTCCACCCCGTGACATCACTGTGCTACTTCTCCACCCCGTGACATCACTGTGGTACTTCTCCACCTCGTGACATCACTGTGCTACTTCTCCACCCCGTGACATCACTGTGGTACTTCTCCACCCCGTGACATCACTGTGCTACTTCTCCACCCCGTGACATCACTGTGCTACTTCTCCACCCCGTGACATCACTGTGCTACATCTCCACCCCATGACATCACTGTGGTACTTCTCCACCCCGTGACATCACTGTGCTACTTCTCCACCCCGTGACATCACTGTGCTACTTCTCCACCCCGTGACATCACTGTGCTACTTCTCCACCCCGTGACATCACTGTGGTACTTCTCCACCCCGTGACATCACTGTGCTACTTCTCCACCCCGTGACATCACTGTGGTACTTCTCCACCCCGTGACATCACTGTGCTACTTCTCCACCCCGTGACATCACTGTGGTACTTCTCCACCCCGTGATGTCATTGCGCTATCGGTCCCACGCCCCCTACCATTGGTCCTGGGACCCTTCCCTCTGAAGGCTGGGGCCCTTTACACACATAAAGTCGCATGAAAGGTCAAAATACATTCATTTCAATTGGTCTCATTCTAATTAATGCGACTCAAGTTTCAGCAAGAAAAAAAAAAAGGTTCCTGCACTCATTTTCTGCGTCTTTGGTGGGATTTGAGTGCCATAGACTATAAAGTTAAACCAGAAAATTCCCAAGCAAGTTGCAGGGAAATCTCAAGGAAGTCGCAAGCAAGTCAAATAACTTTGTGGTCTCAGCAGTGTGAACCTGAGCTTTACAGTGCCCCAGTGGGACCTTTTCACATGTTCTGCAGTGGGTCCCCTTCCTGCTTTCTTGGGGCCCCTCACAGTGGCGGGACTTAAAGGCTTAGTCACCAGTGTGACCTTTGCGACCCTGGTAGTTCTGCCACTGGTATATACAAACACAAAAGTATTGGGACGCCTTTAATGGCATCCCAGTCTTAGTCCATAGGGTTCAATATTGAGTTGGCCCACCCTTTGCAGCTATAACAGCTTCAACTCTTCTGGGAAGGCCGTCCACAAGGTTTAGGAGTGTGTCTATGGGAATGTTTGACCATTTTTCCAGAAGCGCATTTGTGAGGTCAGGCACTGATGTTGGAGAGAAGGCCTTGCTCACAGTCTGCTCTTTAATTTATCCCAAAGGTGTTCTATTGGGTTGGGGTCAGGACTCGGGTGCAGGCCAGTCAAGTTCCTCCACCCCAAACTCGCTCATCCAGGTCTTTATAGAACTTACTTTGTGCACTGGTCCAAATCATTTTGTGGAGGGGGGATTAGGGCGTGGGGTTGTTTTCCAGGGGTTGGGCTTGGCCCCTTAGTTCCAGTGAAGGGAACTCTTAAGGCATCAGCATACCAACACATTTAGGACAATTTCATGATCCCAATTTTGTGGGAACAGTTTGGGGATGGCCCCTTCCTGTTCCAACATGTCTGCGCACCAGTGCACAAACAAGATCCATAAAGACATGGATGAGCGAGTTTGGGGTGGAGGAACTTGACTGGCCTGCACAGAGTCCTGACCTCAACCCAATAGAACACCTTTGGGATGAATTAGAATGCAAACTGTAAGCCAGGCCTTCTTTTCAACATCCTGAAATTGAGCATGAATTTGCCCAAAATGTCTTGGTATGCTGACACCTTAAGAGTTCCCTTCAGTGGAACTAAGGGGCCATGCCCAACCCCTGAAAAACGAACCCCACATTATAATCCCCCCTCCACTAAATTATTTGGACCAGTGCACGAAGCAAGGTCCATAAGAACATGGATGAGCGAGTTTGGGGTGGAGGAACTTGTCTGGTCTGCACAGAGTCCTCACCTCAACCCGATAGAACACCTTTGGGATAAATTAGAGCAGAGACTGCAAGCCAGTCCTTCTCTCCAACATTAGTGCCTGACCTCACAAATGCGTTTCTGGAAGAATGGTCAAACATTCCCATAGACACACTCCTAAACCTTGTGGACAGCCTTCCCAGAAGAGATGAAGCTGTTATAGCTGCAAAGGGTGGGCCAACTCAATATTGAACCCTACTGACTAAGACTGGGATGCCATTAACCACTTGCCGACCGCCGCAAGTAGATATACTGCGGCGGTCAGCCCCTCACAGGCAAAGTGACGTACCGGTACGTCACTAGCCTGTGAGGCTCTGGGGAGCTCCCGCGCGCCGCTGGAAGCGCGCTCCCGGACCCCCCCGCGCATGTGACCGGCGGACCCGATGTCCACCGGTCACTCGGCGATCGTCGGGGGAGAGGGAGAAAGGCAGGCGGCTAATGTAAACAAGCCGCCGGTCATTCTCCCCTGTGTAGAAACAATGATCATACGGTTCTACTATGTAGGACCGTTGATCATTATTACTACACTTCAAGCCACAGCCAATCACAGTAAGAATCACGCCCCTAGGGACACACACAGCCCCTCCCTCTCAAATAAAGTTAACCCCTTCACTACCAGTGTATTTTTACAGTAACAGTGCATATGTATAGCACTGATTACTGAAGTAATGTCACTGGTAACCCCAAAAGTGTCAAAAATGTCAGTCAAGGGTCCGATCTGTCCGCCGCAATGTCGCAGTCCCGCAAAAAAAATCGGAGATCGCCGCCATTACGTTAAAAAAAAAAACAACAAAAATGACAAAAATCTTTCCCTTTGTTAGTAAACGCAATAACTTTTGCGCAAACCAATCAAAATACGCTTTTTACGATTTTTTTTACCAAACATATGTAGCCTAAAACAAATTGGCTGAAAATGTTAAAAAATTTCGATTTTTACATTTTTTTTTGGGGGAATTTCATATAAAAAAAAGTGAAAAATATTGTTATTTTTGCAAAATTGACGCTCTTTTTTTGTTTATAGCGCATGATCAAAAAAATCGCACAGGTGATCAAATACCACCAAAAGAAAGCTCTGTTTGTGGGAAAAAAAGGACGTCAAATTCGTTTAGGTACAGCGTCGCACGACCGCGCAATTGTCCGTTAAAGTCACGCAGTGCCGAATCGCAAAATACCCCCTGGTCAGGAAGGGGGTAAAATCTTCCGGGGCTTAAGTGGTTAAATTTAATGTGCGTGTAAAGGCAGGCGTCCCAATACTTTTGGTAATATAGTGTATTTGGGTATAAGGGAGGGTACAGAAGGACAAAGAGTTTACAATCAAATAATGTATTAGGGAATATACAGGAAGCAGAAGAGCTTACAACCTTTTGAGTTATAAGGGAGGATAAAGAACGTTCATGTGCGTGTAAAGGGAGGCGTCTCAATACTTTTGGTATTATAGTTTAGTTACAGTATATTGATCCATGCTGTAAAAACATCCCTACCTGGAACTTTCCTTTAAGCTATTTTGACTTCTGGTAAATAGTATAACACATAGAGTATACAATTATCTTACTTCTTGATTTTAGACATAACGGTCCCTCAAGAAATAGAAGGGGGTCAAGCAGTCTCTCATTAACTGCCATCTAGTCCTAACAAACATGTGAAACGACTCCAAGTGGAATAAAGTTGTATGATTCGGCTGGTGTTCTTATGACAGGCTGATATCCGGCTGTGATGTGTAACATCTGTATATCTGCACTAGCTGCGCGGTCTCCAGGGGAAAGTCCTCTTTTACAAAAACAATATAATGTGAATTATACATTGCAGAGACTCTTCTTCCACGAGGTTCCGGGAACGCAGTGAATGACAACAGTACGGCTAATTAACGTTTAGAGAACCGCGCTGAGGCCGCTCTGGGATTTCTCTCGGCGGCTGGAGAAAACTATTTAGAATTTAAAAAGAAATATTCTAGAAATATTTGTTTGTCAAACGGCCTGGAGAGCAAGGAGGAAAGCCCGCTTGTTTTTCCCTGATATCCATCACCATCGTTTGGATACTCTACTTTGGCTACAAATGAAAATGTATTCCATTACTTGCGGAACATAATTGCCGACATTAGGGTCATGGGTGTCCGCAGAACTTTTTTCAGGGGGGGGGAGGGGGCGGCATCATTATAAGGTTACCCATGCTCTGCCCTTTTTCGCCCCCATAGATCCCCCTTTAGAGCAGGCCAGGGTCCCCCATAGATCCCCCTTTAGAGCAGGGTCCCCATAGATCCCCCTTTAGAGCAGGCCAGGCCAGGGTCCCCCAAAAGATCCCCTTTAGAGCAGATCAGGGTCCGCATAGATCACTCTTTAGTCTTACCTTTTCACCTATATTCCCTGTGCTACCAGGCTTTCCTGCACCACCAGGTACTCCAGGCTCTCCCATGACCCATTTAGAGCAGGCCAGGCCAGGGTCCCCATAGATCCCCCTTTAGAGCAGGCCAGGGTAACTGTAGTATGGTAAGCAACAGGTTAAGTTGCTGTCTGCAAAATGTTACAATTATGTATATGTCTGGGAGCTGGGTGTGGCTGAAGTTAGTTGCATGCTGATGTGCAGTGAATAAAGAAGCAACCTGTACAGCTTGTCTGTGTTAATACACTACATTTTGGCGACGAGGATGGCTAGCTTTCTGGATTTACCGGCTATCGGACCGTTTGATGTGTCTGGAGACCACACTAGTCTCTCACAGCGCTGGGACAAGTGGAAGAAGGGATTTCAGCTCTATGTTATAGCCACAGGAGTGACTGCACCTGCTCAGAAGAGAGCCATGCTGCTGCATCTAGCTGGACCTCAAGTTCAGGACATTTTTGAAACCCTGGGAGCAACAGGGGAAGATTCAGACTATGAGACAGCCATGAATAGACTGAGTGAGTACTTTGAGCCAAAGAAAAATATTCCCTATGAAAGATATAAGTTTAGACAGGCTGTGCAAGAACTGGGAGAAACCACAGACAGTTATGTGACTAGGCTGAAATATCTGGCAAAGTCTTGTGATTTTGGGACTGTAACTGAGGAGATAATCAGAGATCAGGTCATAGAGAAATGCACATCTGTGCACCTCAGGTGGAGATTATTGAGAGAACCTAGTCTCACACTTACTAGTCTGCAGGAGATTGCAAGAGCCATTGAACTGTCTGAGCTCCAGGCTCTGCATATTGAAACCAAGAACACTGCATCTGTCAATACTGTCTCCAAACCTACCTATAATAATAGGAACATCTGGAGTAGGAAAGAGAGTTTTCCAAAGAGGACTTTACATATCACCTGCAATAAATGTGGCAGGGCGGGACACACAAGTCAGGACTGCACTGTGGTACAGAATAAAATGTGCTATACTTGTGGAAAGACAGGTCATTTTGCAGCTGTGTGTAGAAGTACAACCAGAGATAACAAAACCAAAGGACAATCTGCACAAGTAAATGTTATAGCTGAGGATAAAGAGAGTGCTCCTGACTGTGAATTTATATTCTCCCTGTGTTCTCTGCAAGCTGGGACATTAACCATTAAGATTGGAAATACAGATGTGTCAGTGTTGATTGACTCTGGAGCTACATGCAATGTTATGGACTTGGCTTCTTGGCACAGTCTTAATGGCAGAGAAAATCACCTTAAATTGTGTAACACCACTAAACAGATTTATACTTATGGCTCCAATACACCACTGCAACTTAAAGGCAAATTTTATACCTCTGTTCAAACACATGAGACTGGTCCTCCATTGCAGACCGAATTCTATGTTGTAGATGGCACAGGGTCGCCTCTGCTTGGTCGTCAAACCGCAATGGCACTAGGGGTGTTACAGATTGGCCGTGATGTAGGCAGCGCAAGAGTGAATATGGTGTCTCCTGCTATTTCTGCATTGAAAGAGGAATTTAAAGATTGCTTCTCTGGGTTTGGAAAATTAAAGGATTTTCAGTTGGAGCTTCACATTGATCCACATGTAAAGCCTATTGCACAGCCAGAACGCAGACTTCCTTATAGCCTGAGATCACCTGTTGAGCACAAACTGGCAGAGCTGCTAGACCTTGACATTATTGAACCTGTGGAAGGGCCCACTCCGTGGGTATCGCCGTTAGTTGTTGTACCAAAGGGCACAGATATTCGGATATGTGTGGACATGAGATGTGCTAACCAAGCTGTGCAGAGAGAGAGACATCCAATTCCCACTATTGAAGATGTTCTACATGCAATGAATGGGGCAAGTGTCTTCAGTAAACTGGATTTGAAATGGGGTTATCATCAGATTGAATTGACCCCAGCATCTAGAGTCATCACTACATTTGCAAGCCATAAAGGTCTTTTTAGATACAAGAGGTTGATGTTTGGCGTATCGTCCGCACCGGAGGCCTATCAACATGTGATTCAGCAAGTGCTACATGGTTATGAAGGCACGCATAACATTTCTGATGATATAATTGTGTGGGGAACAAACACACAGGAGCACGACGAACGTCTCCGTGCAGTGCTAAATCGCTTGAAGGAGAAAGGGTTAACATTAAATGAGAAGAAATGCACATTTCAAATGAATAAAATGACTTTTATGGGCCATGTGCTGTCTGACAGGGGCATTGGTCCGGAGGACTGTAAAATTAAAGCTGTGTCTGATGCCAGAAATCCTGAAAACCCTGCAGAAGTACGCAGTTTTCTTGGGCTAGTGAATTACTGTGCCAAGTTTATTCCAGATATGGCGACTGTCAGTGAACCTTTGAGAGTGTTGACTCGCAAAGCAGTCCCGTGGAAGTGGGGCTTTTTGGAACAAGGTGCATTTGATGAACTTAAGAGACGGCTGACTTGCGCCACAACTTTGGCTTATTTCAATCCTACTGCACACACCCAAGTTATTGTCGATGCTAGCCCTGTGGGGTTAGGCGCCATCTTGGTTCAGAGACAATGCACAGGCGATTACAGGCCTATTCAGTATGCAAGCAGATCCCTCACTGATGTAGAGAGACGTTATTCTCAGACCGAGAAAGAAGCTTTGGCTGTTGTTTGGGGATGTGAAAGGTTTCACACCTATCTCTACGGCCTTGATTTTGAAATCATCACAGACCACAAGCCTCTGGAAGTGATATATTCGCCACGCTCAAAACCATCCACCAGAATCAAACAAGAGCTGAGTATTGCAGGACAACTAGTTCTACGTGGCAATCGTATTGTGATGCCTAAAGATTTACGGAAACGTACATTACATTTAGCCCATGAGGGCCATCAAGGCATTGTACGCACCAAACAAAGATTACGTGAGAAAGTCTGGTGGCCAGGAATTGACAAGGATGTGGAACGTTTGGTTTCTTCATGTCGAGCATGTCAGTTGGTGGGCAGCAAACCTAAACCAGAACCAGTAACTCACACTGTTCTACCTGAGGGACCATGGGAAGATTTAGCCATTGATCTGTGCGACATTCCATCTGGACACCATCTTTTAGTTGTTGTGGACTATTATTCAAGGTGGCAAGAGGTGGTAGTTCTCACTAAAGCTACATCATCAACTGTAATTGAGGGGTTGGAGAGCATTTTTGCATCTCATGGGTTGCCTAAACGGATTGTGAGTGATAATGGTGCCCAATTTACTTCTCAGGAATTTCAGGATTATCTGAAATCAAATGCTATTGAACATCATCGTACAACTCCATACTGGCCACAGGCTAACGGGGAAGTGGAACGCCAGAATCGAACCTTGCTGAAAGCTTTGCGGATTGCTCATTCAGAGAGAAGAGACTGGAAAAAGGAAATGTGGCGTTTTCTTTTGGCTTATCGCACAACTCCGCATACTGTCACTGGCGTTAGTCCTGCGGAACTTCTTTGTGGTCGCAAATTCAGGACAAAATTGCCAGACATTGGGGGTCCTCCTACAAGTCAGAAACCTTTTCGGCATATTGATGAGGAAAGGAAGATCCGGGCTGCACAGTATGCAAACCACCGCCGCCATTGTCAACCTAGTGGCCTTCAACAGGGTGATAAGGTGTTGCTTCAAAGTGATCGGTTTAACAAACTGGCTCCGTCCTTTGAACCTGAGCCTTATGTTGTAAAGGAGAAAAGAGGTACTCAAGTGGTTTTAGAGGATTTAGATGGACACACAAAAGTGCATAATTCCTCATTTGTGAAGAAATTTATTGAGTCAGAAGGTCAAGTATCGGAAGATGGCGAACAGGCAAAGAGTAGTGATGATACTGCCAGTGATCCAGACTTCAATCCACAACCATCCACGTCGGAATGGCCAAGAGAAAAACGAGCAACAAATCCACCGGCCTACCTTAAGGACTATGTGTATAGTCAGGAGTTTATAGTCTAAATTTTTATTTGTTCATCCATGCATTTTGTTAATCTTATTAATACGTTGTGCATGTTATGTTTTATTCAAAGAGAGGAGGGAATGTAGTATGGTAAGCAACAGGTTAAGTTGCTGTCTGCAAAATGTTACAATTATGTATATGTCTGGGAGCTGGGTGTGGCTGAAGTTAGTTGCATGCTGATGTGCAGTGAATAAAGAAGCAACCTGTACAGCTTGTCTGTGTTAATACACTACAGTAACTCATAGATCCCCCTATAGAGCAGGCCAGGGTCCCCCATAGATCCCCTTTAGAGCAGGGTCCCCATAGATCTCCCTTTAGAGCAGGCCAGGCCAGGGTCCCCCAAAAGATCCCCTTTAGAGAAGATCAGGGTCCCCAAAGATCACTCTTTAGTCTTACCTTTTCACCTATATTCCCCGTGCTACCAGGCTTCCCTGCACCACCAGGTACTCCAGGCTCTCCCATGACCCCTTTAGAGCAGGCCAGGCCAGGGTCCCCATAGATCCCCCTTTAGAGCAGGCCAGGCCAGGGTCCCCCAAAAGATCCCCTTTAGAGAAGATCAGGGTCCCCAAAGATCACTCTTTAGTCTTACCTTTTCACCTATATTCCCCGTGCTACCAGGCTTCCCTGCACCACCAGGTACTCCAGGCTCTCCCATGACCCCTTTAGAGCAGGCCAGGGTCCCCATAGATCCCCCTTTAGAGCAGGCCAGAGTAACTCATAGATCCCCCTTTAGAGCAGGCCAGGCTCCCCATAGATCCCCCTTTAGAGCAGGGTCCCCATAGATCCCCCTTTAGAGAAGGCCAGGTCAGGCCAGGGTCCCCCAAAAGATCCCCTTTAGAGCAGATTAGGGTCCCCATAGATCACTCTTTAGTCTTACCTTTTTGCCTATATTCCCCGTGCTACCAGGTTTCTCTGCACCACCAGGTACTCTCCCTGCAAAGAATATATATATATTTAGCCAATATGACCCCTTTAGAGCAGGCCAGGCCAGGGTCCCCATAGATCCCCCTTTAGAGCAGGCCAGGGTCCTTCATAGATCCCCCTTTAGAGCAGGCCAGGGTCCCCATAGATCCCCCTTTAGAGCAGAGTCCCCATAGATTCCCCTCTTAGAGCACCTGCCCTCCCCCCTTGCGGACGCCCATGATTAGGGTCCTTGGTTTAAATACCACTATAGCGTGGGTGTGCGTGGAGTTTGTATGTCATCCTGACAGTGGTGGGGGTTTCCTTCAAGTGCTCTGATTACCTTCCAATAATTATACTGCTAAGATAAAAGGTGTTATGGAATATGTTTGCATAGTCAATCCTAGCAAGGTGTGGCTATACTGGGTGCTACCCACAGTAGAATTCTTACTGTAATGATGAATGTTCAAGGATTTGTTCTATTGGTGATAGGGCAAATCCCACCATGGGTCCTGTTGGGTCCATTGGACCAAGGCAGAACTTTGAGAGGGGCAGCAAATTGACTCCCAAGATTTTTTTCCAGCAGTTTTATGTGTCATTAGTTTGTGGTGCACTACGGGTCGCATTTCGCTATCTCATACTGCCGCCCATAGTGAAAACTGATGAGTAGGAGGAGGCGGAGTGTCTCCTCCAGGAACGTCCCTCATGTGATTGTGGTGTGCGCAATGACGTCTCCATCTCACGCGCACTCCATCTCACGTAGGGCAGGCTGGATCTTCTAGGGTGGTGGGAGGTGGCAGACACAGTAGTGATAGGAGGACTGAGGACAGACAGTTGGTGGACGGGTCCAGTAGTGAGTTATGGAAGAGGATAGCAGGATATAAAATATTTTTTTGAAAATTTTATATTTATGTAAAATAATGGATGTTGGGGGGTGGGGGGCACTCAGCCGCTGCTGGGCAAAGCGACGTAGCCCTACGTCGCTCGTTCAGGAGACTCTAGGGGGCGAGCGCACCCACTCGTTAGCTGGGGAGCCAGCGCGTGTGACCGGCGACTCCGATGACCGCCGGCCACTCGCGATCTCCCGCAGCAGAGAGAGAAGGACAGACGGCTGATGTAAACACAGCCGTCCGTCATTCTCCCTGAAGTGATCACAGAGGCTATGTGATCCTGCTATATAGGATCGTATGTCTCTGTGATTACTTCACAAGCCACGCCCCCTCCACAGTTAGAATCCCGCCCCTAGGGGCACATTTAACCCCTTGATCACCAGTACAGTTAACCCCTTCCCTGCCAGTGTCATTTTTACAGTAACAGTGCATATTGTTTAGCACTGTTTACTGTAGTAATGTCACTGGTACCCCCAAAAGTATCTAAAAATGTCAGTTAGGGGGTCCGATCTGTCCGCCGCAATGTCGCAGTCCCGCAAAAAAAAATCGCAGAAGATCGCCGCAATTACAGGTAAAAAAATCAATAAAAATTACATAAATCTTTCCTGTAGTTAGTAAACAAAATAACTTTTGCGCAAACCAATCAAAATACACTTATTGCGATTTTTTTTTACCAAAAATATGTAGCAGAAAACAAATTGGCCTAAAATGTTAAAAACATTTGGATTTTTACATTTTTTTTTTTGGAGAATTTCATATAAAAAAATTTGAAAAATATTGTTATTTTTTCAAAATTGGGGCTATTTTTTTGTTTATAGCGCAAAAAATAAAATCGAACAGGTGATCAAATACCACCAAAGAAAAGCTCTGTTTGTAGGGAAAAAAAAGACGTCAATTTAGTTTGGGTACAGCGTCGGCACGATCCGCGCAATTGTCCGTTAAGGTCACGCAGTTGCCGAATCGCAAAATAGGGCCTGGTCATTGAGCAGCCAAATCCTCCGGGGCTAAAGTGGTTAAGCATCATCCCAATTTCCCTTTCCACCACTTTTTCTCTCACACCCCTAACTCTTCTTTCTTCTTTCTTTCTTTTTCTTTCTTTCTTTCTTTCTTTCTTTCTTTCTTTCTTTCTTTCTTTCTTTCTTTCTTTCTTTCTCTCTCTCTCTCTCTCTCTCTCTCTCTCTCTTTCTTTTCTTTCTTTCTTTCTTTCTTTCTCTTCTTTCTTTCTTTCTTTCTTTCTTTCTTTCTTTCTTCTCTTTCTTTCTTTTCTTTCTTTCTTTCTTTCTTCTCTCTCTCTCTCTCTCCTCTCTCTCTCTCTCTCTCTCTCTCTCTCTCTCTCTCTCTCTCTCTCTCTCTCCATCCCTCTTTCTTTCTTTCTTTTTCTTTCTTTCTTTCTCTCTTTCTCTCTCTCCATCATCCCTCTTTCTTACATCCCTCTTTCTTTCTTTCTTTCTTTCTTTCTTTTCTTTCTTTCTTTCTTTCTTTCTTTCTTTCTTTCTTTCTTTCTTTCTTTCTTTCTTTCTTTCTTTCTTTCTCCTCTCTCTCCATCCCTCTTTCTTTCTTTCTTTCTTTCTTTCTTTCTCTTCTTTCTTTCTTTCTTTCTTTCTTTCTTTCTTTCTTTCTTTCTTTCTTTCTTTCCCTCTCTCTCCATCCCTCTTTCTCCATCCCTCTTCTTTCTTCTTTCTTTTCTTTTCTTCTTTCTTCTTTCTTTCTTTCTTTCTTTCTTTCTTTCTTTCTTTCTTTCTTTCTTTCTTTCTTTCTTTCTCTCTCTCTCTCCATCCCTCTTTCTTTCTTTCTTTCTTTCTTTTCTTCTTTCTTTCTCTCCATCCCTCTTTCTTCATTCTCAATTTTTCTCTCCTTCTCTCCCCCCCCCCCCCCCCCCCCCCGTCTTTCTTCTCCATGGCTTTCTCAGAGGAATTTTTCTCATATACGGAATCTTCTACATGACAGTATAATATACAAAATGATATACAAATTAAATTCTGCTACAGAACATGTAGGTGGCACATAATAGTACAATCTCAGCTTTCTCATTTGTTATGGGGGGAAAAATAATAATTTACACCTACCTTATCCTCAGCCTGGCTCTCTTACATCGTACTGCGATACCGTAATCATGTCATTAGTGGAATCGGCACACAATTGTACCTTTCCTCAGGAAACATTAACATACAAACTGCAGATGTAACTATACAGACGCTGATTATCCGTAATATCACGGAAGGGAGCCGTCTCTCCGTCTAATAGAGAATAATCATCAAAAACTACTTATCACTCTCTTCTTCTCACTTTTAAAGAGTTTTTAATACAAGCATTTAACAAAAGGTATAATAGGGTAAGCAGATATTGTTAAAGATATCACACAGCAATATAACATTGACGTAGGGGGGGTCATTGACCAGCAGACGATGGAGACTTGCCTCTGGAACGTAGGACTCTGAGGGTGATCATTAAATGTGTGATATTGAATCTGCAGTACATAGCGATGGAGCGTTAATGAGTGTGACCTCAGTGTGTGCAATCTGGAGGAAACAGGGAAATATATATATATATAATATATATATATATATACACAGCAGGTAAAATGTAAAATAAGTAATTGAATACGTCACCATTTTTCTAGGTAAATATATTTCTAAAGGTGCTATTGACATGAAACTTTCACCACATGTCGGTAGCAACCCATGCAATCCATACATACAAAGAAACCAAAACAAATAAGTTCAGAAATTAAGTTCTATGTTATAAAATGGAATGACACAGGGAAAAAGTATTGAACACATGAAGAAAGGGAGGTGCAAAAAGGCATGAAAAGCCAAAACACCAGCTGAAATCTATCACTAATTAGAAAGCAATCCTGCCCCTTGTCAGGACAAATTAACCACTTGCCACCTGTATAACTTGAACTTGAATGATGGCACTGCTGACCCAGATCACGTACCTAGTACGTGATCTGACACCACTGGGTCTGGGGGACGATGTCTGCCAGCACCCGTCGATCAGAATGGCAGTCTGCCTATGTACAGTGCATTCAAAAAGTATTCACATCCTCCTTTAAGGGGGTGTGACAGGGGGTGTGTTCTATGTCTTCATACATTTGCTTATAGGTGTCCCTTGTTCCCATCTCTAAAGGTTTGGACGTATGCCTTTCCAATTGGCATAACCGCGATCTGTCTTGTTCTGCACAGAGGCAGAACGGCAGTCTGCCTATGTACAGTGCATTCAAAAAGTATTCACATCCTCCTTTAAGGGGGTGTGGCAGGGGGTGTGTCCTATGCCTTCATACATTTGCTAATAGGTGTCCCTCGTTCCCATCTCTAAAGGTTGGGAGGTATGCCTTTCCAATTTGCATAACCGCGATCTGTCTTGTTTTACAGTGCATCCGGAAAGTATTCACAACGCTTCACTTTTTCCATATTTTGTTATGTTACAGCCTTATTCCAAAGTGGAGTAAAGTAATTCCCTTTGAGTAACACCCTTGTTTTTCTACTCCTTGAGTTTGGATGCTGGCCCCACCCTGTGTCCAGCTGTTGGCTGTCATCTAATCTAGTGATCCTATACATCATCACTTCCCCTTCCTGTCTTCGCCCTGGTATAGGTCTTGTTCCCTGTGTGTAGGTGGTAACTTGGATTTCGTTGATTGGCGTTGCCGGCTCTGCCTGTTCCCAACCTTGCCTCTTGGACTACCCCTTTGGATTTCATTGATTGCTTTTGCCGACTCTGCCTGTTCCCGACCTTGCCTCTTGGACTACTCCTTTCGGATTTTCGCAGATCTTGGAGTGCTTGTTTGGCGTTCCTTGATATAGCCTGTGTGCACTTTCTCTTGAAGTCCCTTATTTCTGGCTGTAGGATCTCAACCACCCTTACACCTGATACTGGGATAAGAAAACTACCAGTCAGGAAACCGGAGGGACGGTTAGAGTCTCCTGACAGATCTGACATTATACTAGGGCCAGATGGACCTCAGCGAGTTGGTGCATGCAGTCTCTCTTCAGGGACAACTGTTGGGAGAGCAGGCCAATTGTGTGCAGGCATTAAAAGGGGAAATTGGATGCTATCACGGCCATGTTATCTTCTTTGTCTACTGCATGGGGTTCTGGGCCCGCTACTTCTAGTTAACTAGAAGCTGGGGCTAGGGAAAGTTGTTGTGTCTAGCCCTCTGGGTGCTTCCGTTTCTAAAATCCCCCCCCCCCCCCCCCCCGGAGAAGTATGATGGGAACCCTTTGGAGTGCAGGATTTTTCTCAACCACTGCCGCTTGCATTTTGGGAACCAACCTTTTGTGTTTGCCTCTGCTCTAGCCAAGGTGACCTTTATTATTTCCTTGCTAAAGGGCAGAGCCTTATCCTGGGTGTCCCCTCCTCTTGAGAAAGAGTTGCCTATTCTTTCTGACTATTCCACGTTTATGAAAACCTTTGAAAAAGTATTTGATGTTCCTTGCAGAGT